>NW_027077582.1:363666-727333 GCF_963924675.1 Phocoena phocoena | reverse complement strand
CAGGATTGCTTCAGGCCCTAATCTGTTTCCGGCAGGGCATGCTGAGCCTTTGGTTAATTCCTCTTCCTGGTGGGAAATGAGCGTTACATTTGCCCGTGCAGACACCTACAGCTAGTCTCTCATTGGTTCTCCCTATTCCTGTTCATCTTGCACAGAAATTGCAAGCTGTGCCAAACAGGAGGTTAAAGGCACTGACTCTCCAAGAGGGGAGAGTGTTAGTAAAGCATCTGGAATGGTGAACCCGAGGACCAGGATACGAAAACTGAGATGCATTTTAAATCGTTTCCCAATCACACGGTGGATGATACTCTTGGTTTCCCATGCATGTTTTAGCTGGAGGAAGAATGCCTTGAACCTGGAGAGTTGGGACCCATGGAATGGGTACCATGCAGTATGACTTCAAAGGGTCTGCATTTGCTCACCGAAACTCACCAATGCTATCAGCCTGAAGTGTCCAGCCTTATGTCTCAACCAGCTCTGGGTGTAGATGCGGTCAATCCCGGTTGCATCACATGCCCTGAGTGAATTATTTAAGAATTGCTCTCTATTTCACTGTCTTTGTGTTTTGTTTTCGAAATTTATTTTGATAATGGGATTTATCGGATTTTCACTGCTGCTTTTATGCCGCTGTACACACGCTTGATTCTCTTACGGAGACATATAAATCCATGGGTATTAAGATTCTTCCTCATCAGGTATATTCCTAGGCATTGAATATGTGGTGTTGAGTCCATTTCGTTGAGCAAGGAGTAGGTCTTGTCTATTACATATTTGGCTTATGGAATGTTATCTGTGCTAATTTCAGTCTCTGGTTTTATGCAGCACCCTAAGTCACCTTTCCCCATAAGCAAGCACTAGTAGGTTTTCTAAATTTGAGACCCTGTTCTGTTTTGGAATTCAGTTCATGTGTAGTCAAGTTTACATTCCGTGTATTAGTGATATCTTATGATGTTTCTTTTTCTGTGTGACGTAGTTCACGTAGAATCACCGTACATGCATCCACTCACTATGCCGCTACGGGCCTGATGACACAGATTTCATTGCTGAGTGATATTGCATTGCACGTACGTGCCACAACTTCTTTATCCATTTTTTGCTTTCTGGGATATTTACCTGGTACTGTAGAAGAGCTTCATGGGAACACAGCCGTCCCAAAATTTGGGGTGGCTCTCTGTTTTTGATTTTAATTTCCCTAAGCAATAGGACCATAAGTGCAATTGCCATAGGCTGTGTTGCTTTCTTTCTTACTTGTTTCAGGAAACACCATACACTTCTCCAGGGTGGCTGCTGGCAATTTACATCCTGCCAATCAGCATAACAAGGCTCCCTGTTCTCCATATCCTGTCCTACCTTTCTGGATTTTACACTTTTTTCAGATGGCCCTTTTGCCCGGGGGGCAGTGAGACTTCATTGTAGTGCAGATTTCCTTTACAGGCTTGCTTGGTTGGCAAAAAAGCGCATATGCGTTTTTTCCTGAATATATTCAGGAAAAAACGCATACGCCCTTTGTGGCCAAGGGCATCATTGTCGACGTTCTGCCTCTTTTCCTATGCTTTCAGGGCAATTCCAGTCTACCCCCTGCAATCGTTTTCCTGAAATTCTGCCCCGCTTTCAAGTCCCCTTCGCAGGCTTACTTCAATATATTTTTGGAGGATAGCTGTCATTTATAACTCTGCAGGTTTGTGAATTACAGTGCCCCTGAGCTCCTTTCTTCAACTCGCTTTCTTGTGAGCTGGGCACAAAACCGCAGGATTGCTTCAGGCCCTAATCTGCTTTCAGCTGGGCACGCTGAGCCTTTGTTTCATTCCTCTTCCTGGTCGGCAATGAGCGTTACATTTGCCCGTGCAGACACCTACAGCTAGTCTCTCATTGGTTCTCCCTATTCCTGTTCATCTTGCACAGAAATTGCAAGCTGTGCCAAACAGGAGGTTAAAGGCACTGACTCTCCAAGCGGGGAGAGTGTTAGTAAAGCATCTGGAATGGTGAACCCGAGGACCAGGATACGAAAACTGAGATGCATTTTAAATCGTTTCCCAATCACACGGTGGACGATACTCTTGGTTTCCCATGCATGTTTTAGCTGGAGGAAGAATCCCTTGAACCTGGAGAGTTGGGACCCATGGAATGGGTACCATGCAGTATGACTTCAAAGGGTCTGCATTTGCTCACCGAAACTCACCAATGCTATCAGCCTGAAGTGTCCAGCCTTATGTCTCAACCAGCTCTGGGTGTAGATGTGGTCAATCCCGGTTGCATCACATGCCCTGAGTGAATTATTTAAGAATTGCTCTCTATTTGACTGTCTTTGTGTTTTGTTTTTGAAATTTATTTTGATAAAGGGATTTATCGGATTTTCACTGCTGCTTTTATGCCGCTGTACACACGCTTGATTCTCTTACGGAGACATATAAATCCATGGGTTTTAAGATTCTTCCTCGTCAGGTATATTCCTAGGCATTGAATATGTGGTGTTGAGTCCATTTCGTTGAGCAAGGAGTAGGTCTTGTCTATTACATATTTGGCTTATGGAATGTTATCTGTGCTAATTTCAGTCTCTGGTTTTATGCAGCACCCTAAGTCACCTTTACCCATAAGCAAGCACTAGTTGGTTTTCTAAATTTGAGACCCTGTTCTGTTTTGGAATTCAGTTCATGTGTAGTCAAGTTTACATTCCGTTTATTAGTGATATCTTATGATGTTTCTTTTTCTGTGTGATGTAGTTCACATAGAATCACCGTACATGCATCCACTCACTATGCCGCTACGGGCCTGATGACACAGATTTCATTGCTGAGTGATATTGCATTGCACGTACGTGCCACAACTTCTTTATCCATTTTTTGATTTCTGGGATATTTACCTGGTACTGTAGACGAGCTTCGTGGGAACACAGCCGTCCCAAAATTTGGGGTGGCTCTCTGTTTTTGATTTTAATTTCCCTAAGCAATAGGACCATAAGTGCAATTGCCATAGGCTGTGTTGCTTTATTTCTTACGTGTTTCAGGAAACAGCATACATATCCCAATGTGGCTGTTCACAATTTACATCCTGCCAATCAGCATAACAAGGCTCCCTGTTCTCCATATCCTGTCCTGCCTTTCTGGATTTTTCACTTTTTTCAGATGGCCCTTTTGCCCGGGGGGCAGTGAGAATTCATTGTAGTGCAGATTTCCTTTACAGGCTTGCTTGGTTGGCAAAAAAGCGCGTATGCGTTTTATCCTGAATATATTCAGGAAAAAACGCATACGCCCTTTTTGGCCAAGTGCATCATTGTCGACGTTCTGCCTCTTTTCCTATGCTTTCAGGGCAATTCCAGTCTACCCCCTGCAATCGTTTTCCTGAAATTCTGCCCCGCTTTCAAGTCCCCTTAGCAGGCTTCCTTCAATATATTTTTGGAGGATAGCTGTCATTTATAACTCTGCAGGTTTGTGAATTACAGTGCCCCTGAGCTCCTTTCTTCAACTCGCTTTCTTGTGAGCTGGGCACAAAACCGCAGGATTGCTTCAGGCCCTAATCTGCTTTCGGCTGGGCACGCTGAGCCTTTGTTTAATTCCTCTTCCTGGTCGGCAATGAGCGTTACATTTGCCCGTGCAGACACCTACAGCTAGTTTCTCATTGGTTCTCCCTATTCCTGTTCATCTTGCACAGAAATTGCAAGCTGTGCCAAACAGGAGGTTAAAGGCACTGACTCTCCAAGCGGGGAGAGTGTTAGTAAAGCATCTGGAATGGTGAACCCGAGGACCAGGATACGAAAACTGAGATGCATTTTAAATCGTTTCCCAATCACACGGTGGACGATACTCTTGGTTTCCCATGCATGTTTTAGCTGGAGGAAGAATCCCTTGAACCTGGAGAGTTGGGACCCATGGAATGGGTACCATGCAGTATGACTTCAAAGGGTCTGCATTTGCTCACCGAAACTCACCAATGCTATCAGCCTGAAGTGTCCAGCCTTATGTCTCAACCAGCTCTGGGTGTAGATGTGGTCAATCCCTGTTGCATCACATGCCCTGAGTGAATTATTTAAGAATTGCTCTCTATTTGACTGTCTTTGTGTTTTGTTTTTGAAATTTATTTTGATAAAGGGATTTATCGGATTTTCACTGCTGCTTTTATGCCGCTGTACACACGCTTGATTCTCTTACGGAGACATATAAATCCATGGGTTTTAAGATTCTTCCTCGTCAGGTATATTCCTAGGCATTGAATATGTGGTGTTGAGTCCATTTCGTTGAGCAAGGAGTAGGTCTTGTCTATTACATATTTGGCTTATGGAATGTTATCTGTGCTAATTTCAGTCTCTGGTTTTATGCAGCACCCTAAGTCACCTTTACCCATAAGCAAGCACTAGTTGGTTTTCTAAATTTGAGACCCTGTTCTGTTTTGGAATTCAGTTCATGTGTAGTCAAGTTTACATTCCGTTTATTAGTGATATCTTATGATGTTTCTTTTTCTGTGTGATGTAGTTCACATAGAATCACCGTACATGCATCCACTCACTATGCCGCTACGGGCCTGATGACACAGATTTCATTGCTGAGTGATATTGCATTGCACGTACGTGCCACAACTTCTTTATCCATTTTTTGATTTCTGGGATATTTACCTGGTACTGTAGACGAGCTTCGTGGGAACACAGCCGTCCCAAAATTTGGGGTGGCTCTCTGTTTTTGATTTTAATTTCCCTAAGCAATAGGACCATAAGTGCAATTGCCATAGGCTGTGTTGCTTTATTTCTTACGTGTTTCAGGAAACAGCATACATATCCCAATGTGGCTGTTCACAATTTACATCCTGCCAATCAGCATAACAAGGCTCCCTGTTCTCCATATCCTGTCCTGCCTTTCTGGATTTTTCACTTTTTTCAGATGGCCCTTTTGCCCGGGGGGCAGTGAGAATTCATTGTAGTGCAGATTTCCTTTACAGGCTTGCTTGGTTGGCAAAAAAGCGCGTATGCGTTTTATCCTGAATATATTCAGGAAAAAACGCATACGCCCTTTTTGGCCAAGTGCATCATTGTCGACGTTCTGCCTCTTTTCCTATGCTTTCAGGGCAATTCCAGTCTACCCCCTGCAATCGTTTTCCTGAAATTCTGCCCCGCTTTCAAGTCCCCTTAGCAGGCTTCCTTCAATATATTTTTGGAGGATAGCTGTCATTTATAACTCTGCAGGTTTGTGAATTACAGTGCCCCTGAGCTCCTTTCTTCAACTCGCTTTCTTGTGAGCTGGGCACAAAACCGCAGGATTGCTTCAGGCCCTAATCTGCTTTCGGCTGGGCACGCTGAGCCTTTGTTTAATTCCTCTTCCTGGTCGGCAATGAGCGTTACATTTGCCCGTGCAGACACCTACAGCTAGTTTCTCATTGGTTCTCCCTATTCCTGTTCATCTTGCACAGAAATTGCAAGCTGTGCCAAACAGGAGGTTAAAGGCACTGACTCTCCAAGCGGGGAGAGTGTTAGTAAAGCATCTGGAATGGTGAACCCGAGGACCAGGATACGAAAACTGAGATGCATTTTAAATCGTTTCCCAATCACACGGTGGACGATACTCTGGGTTTCCCATGCATGTTTTAGCTGGAGGAAGAATCCCTGGAACCTGGAGAGTTGGGACCCATGGAATGGGTACCATGCAGTATGACTTCAAAGGGTCTGCATTTGCTCACCGAAACTCACCAATGCTATCAGCCTGACGTGTCCAGCCTTATGTCTCAACCAGCTCTGGGTGTAGATGTGGTCAATCCCGGTTGCATCACATGCCCTGAGTGAATTATTTAAGAATTGCTCTCTATTTCACTGTCTTTGTGTTTTGTCTTCGAAATTTATTTTGATAATGGGATTTATCGGATTTTCACTGCTGCGTTTCGGCCGCAGAACACACGCTTGATTCTCTTACGGAGACATATATATACATGGGTTTTAAGATTTTTCCTAGTCAGGTATATTCCTAGGCGTTGAATATGTGGTGTTGGGTCCATTTCGTTGAGCAAGGAGTAGGTCTTGTCTATTACATATTTGGCTTATGGAAAGTTATCTGTGCTAATTTCAGTCTCTGGTTTTATGCAGCACCCCAAGGCACCTTTCCCCATAAGCAAGCACTAGTTGGTTTTCTAAATTTGAGACCTTGTTCTGTTTTGTAATTCAGTTCATGTGTAGTCAAGTTTACATTCCGTGTATTAGTGATATCTTATGATGTTTCTTTTTCTGTGTGACGTAGTTCACGTAGAATCACCGTACCTGCATCCACTCACTATGCCGCTACGGGCCTGATGACACAGATTTCATTGCTGAGTGATACTGCATTGTACGTACGTGCCACAATTTCTTTATCCATTTTTTGCTTTCTGGGATATTTACCTGATACTGTAGACGACCTTGTTGTGAACACAGCCGTCCCAAATATTGGGGTGGCTGTCTGTTTTTGATTTTAATTTCCGTAAGCTATAGGACCATAATTGGAAGTGCCATAGGCTGTGTTGCTTTGTTTCTTACGTGTTTCAGGAAACACCATACACTTCTCCAGGGTGGCTGCTGGCAATTTACATCCTGCCAATCAGCATAACAAGGCTCCCTGTTCTCCATATCCTGTCCTACCTTTCTGGATTTTACACTTTTTCAGATGGCCCTTTTGCCCGGGGGGCAGTGAGACTTCATTGTAGTGCAGATTTCCTTTACAGGCTTGCTTGGTTGGCCAAAAAGGGCCTATGCGTTTTTTCCTGAATATATTCAGGAAAAAACGCATACGCCCTTTTTGGCCAAGTGCATCATTGTCGACATTCTGCCTCTTTTCCTATGCTTTCAGGGCACTTCCAGTCTACCCCCTGCAATCGTTTCCTGAAATTCTGCCCCACTTTCAAGTCCCCTTCGCAGGCTTACTTCAATATAATTTTGGAGGATAGCTGTCATTTATAACTCTGCAGGTTTGTGAATCACAGTGCACCTGAGCTCCTTACTTCAACTCGCTTTCTTGTGAGTTGGGCACAAAACCGCAGGATTGCTTCAGGCCCTAATCTGTTTCCGGCAGGGCATGCTGAGCCTTTGGTTAATTTCTCTTCCTGGTGGGAAATGAGCGTTACATTTGCCCGTGCAGACACCTACAGCTAGTCTCTCATTGGTTCTCCCTATTCCTGTTCATCTTGCACAGAAATTGCAAGCTGTGCCAAACAGGAGGTTAAAGGCACTGACTCTCCAAGAGGGGAGAGTGTTAGTAAAGCTTCTGGAATGGTGAACCCGAGGACCAGGATACGAAAACTGAGATGCACTTTAAATCGTTTCCCAATCACACGGTGGATGATACTCTTGGTTTCCCATGCATGTTTTAGCTGGAGGAAGAATGCCTTGAACCTGGAGAGTTGGTACCCATGGAATGGGTACCATGCAGTATGACTTCAAAGGGTCTGCATTTGCTCACCGAAACTCACAAATGCTATCAGCCTGAAGTGTCCAGCCTTATGTCTCAACCAGCTCTGGGTGTAGATGCGGTCAATCCCGGTTGCATCACATGCCCTGAGTGAATTATTTAAGAATTGCTCTCTATTTCACTGTCTTTGTGTTTTGTTTTCGAAATTTATTTTGATAATGGGATTTATCGGATTTTCACTGCTGCATTTCGGCCGCAGTACACACGCTTGATTCTCTTACGGAGACATATATATCCATGGGTTTTAAGATTCTTCCTAGTCAGGTATATTCCTAGGCGTTGAATATGTGGTGTTGGGTCCATTTCGTTGAGCAAGGAGTAGGTCTTGTCTATTACATATTTGGCTTATGGAAAGTTATCTGTGCTAATTTCAGTCTCTGGTTTTATGCAGCACCCCAAGGCACCTTTCCCCATAAGCAAGCACTAGTTGGTTTTCTAAATTTGAGACCCTGTTCTGTTTTGTAATTCAGTTCATGTGTAGTCAAGTTTACATTCCGTGTATTAGTGATATCTTATGATGTTTCTTTTTCTGTGTGATGTAGTTCACGTAGAATCACCGTACCTGCATCCACTCACTATGCCGCTACGGGCCTGATGACACAGATTTCATTGCTGAGTGATACTGCATTGTACGTACGTGCCACAATTTCTTTATCCATTTTTTGCTTTCTGGGATATTTACCTGATACTGTAGACGAGCTTCTTGTGAACACAGCCGTCCCAAATATTGGGGTGGCTGTCTGTTTTTGATTTTAATTTCCGTAAGCTATAGGACCATAATTGGAAGTGCCATAGGCTGTGTTGCTTTGTTTCTTACGTGTTTCAGGAAACACCATACACTTCTCCAGGGTGGCTGCTGGCAATTTACATCCTGCCAATCAGCATAACAAGGCTCCCTGTTCTCCATATCCTGTCCTACCTTTCTGGATTTTACACTTTTTCAGATGGCCCTTTTGCCCGGGGGGCAGTGAGACTTCATTGTAGTGCAGATTTCCTTTACAGGCTTGCTTGGTTGGCCAAAAAGGGCGTATGCGTTTTTTCCTGAATATATTCAGGAAAAAACGCATACGCCCTTTTTGGCCAAGTGCATCATTGTCGACATTCTGCCTCTTTTCCTATGCTTTCAGGGCACTTCCAGTCTACCCCCTGCAATCGTTTTCCTGAAATTCTGCCCCACTTTCAAGTCCCCTTCGCAGGCTTACTTCAATATAATTTTGGAGGATAGCTGTCATTTATAACTCTGCAGGTTTGTGAATCACAGTGCCCCTGAGCTCCTTACTTCAACTCGCTTTCTTGTGAGTTGGGCACAAAACCGCAGGATTGCTTCAGGCCCTAATCTGTTTCCGGCAGGGCATGCTGAGCCTTTGGTTAATTCCTCTTCCTGGTGGGAAATGAGCGTTACATTTGCCCGTGCAGACACCTACAGCTAGTCTCTCATTGGTTCTCCCTATTCCTGTTCATCTTGCACAGAAATTGCAAGCTGTGCCAAACAGGAGGTTAAAGGCACTGACTCTCCAAGAGGGGAGAGTGTTAGTAAAGCATCTGGAATGGTGAACCCGAGGACCAGGATACGAAAACTGAGATGCATTTTAAATCGTTTCCCAATCACACGGTGGATGATACTCTTGGTTTCCCATGCATGTTTTAGCTGGAGGAAGAATGCCTTGAACCTGGAGAGTTGGTACCCATGGAATGGGTACCATGCAGTATGACTTCAAAGGGTCTGCATTTGCTCACCGAAACTCACCAATGCTATCAGCCTGAAGTGTCCAGCCTTATGTCTCAACCAGCTCTGGGTGTAGATGCGGTCAATCCCGGTTGCATCACATGCCCTGAGTGAATTATTTAAGAATTGCTCTCTATTTCACTGTCTTTGTGTTTTGTTTTCGAAATTTATTTTGATAATGGGATTTATCGGATTTTCACTGCTGCATTTCGGCCGCAGTACACACGCTTGATTCTCTTACGGAGACATATATATCCATGGGTTTTAAGATTCTTCCTAGTCAGGTATATTCCTAGGCGTTGAATATGTGGTTTTGGGTCCATTTCGTTGAGCAAGGAGTAGGTCTTGTCTATTACATATTTGGCTTATGGAAAGTTATCTGTGCTAATTTCAGTCTCTGGTTTTATGCAGCACCCCAAGGCACCTTTCCCCATAAGCAAGCACTAGTTGGTTTTCTAAATTTGAGACCCTGTTCTGTTTTGTAATTCAGTTCATGTGTAGTCAAGTTTACATTCCGTGTATTAGTGATATCTTATGATGTTTCTTTTTCTGTGTGATGTAGTTCACGTAGAATCACCGTACCTGCATCCACTCACTATGCCGCTACAGTCCTGATGACACAGATTTCATTGCTGAGTGATATTGCATTGTACGTACGTGCCACAACTTCTTTATCCATTTTTTGCTTTCTGGGATATTTACCTGATACTGTAGACGAGCTGCTTGTGAACACAGCCGTCCCAAATATTGGGGTGGCTGTCTGTTTTTGATTTTAATTTCCGTAAGCTATAGGACCATAAGTGGAAGTGCCATAGGCTGTGTTGCTTTGTTTCTTACGTGTTTCAGGAAACACCATACACTTCTCCAGGGTGGCTGCTGGCAATTTACATCCTGCCAATCAGCATAACAAGGCTCCCTGTTCTCCATATCTTGTCCTACCTTTTTGGATTTTACACTTTTTTCAGATGGCCCTTTTGCCCGGGGGGCAGTGAGACTTCATTGTAGTGCAGATTTCCTTTACAGGCTTGCTTGGTTGGCCAAAAGGGCGTATGCGTTTTTTCCTGAATATATTCAGGAAAAAAGGCATACGCCCTTTTTGGCCAAGTGCATCATTGTCGACGTTCTGCCTCTTTTCCTATGCTTTCAGAGCAATTCCAGTCTACCCCCTGCAATCGTATTCCTGAAATCCTGCCCCACATTCAAGTCCCCTTCGCAGGCTTACTTCAATATATTTTTGGAGGATAGCTGTCATTTATAACTCTGCAGGTTTGTGAATTACAGTGCCCCTGAGCTCCTTTCTTCAACTCGCTTTCTTGTGAGCTGGGCACAAAACCGCAGGATTGCTTCAGGCCCTAATCTGTTTCCGGCAGGGCATGCTGAGCCTTTGGTTAATTCCTCTTCCTGGTGGGAAATGAGCGTTACATTTGCCCATGCAGACACCTACAGCTAGTCTCTCATTGGTTCTCTCTATTCCTGTTCATCTTGCACAGAAATTGCAAGCTGTGCCAAACAGGAGGTTAAAGGCACTGACTCTCCAAGCAGGGAGAGTGTTAGTAAAGCCTCTGGAATGGTGAACCCAAGGACCAGGGTACGAAAACTGAGATGCATTTTAAATCGTTTCCCAATCACACGGTGGATGGTACTCTGGGTTTCCCATGCATGTTTTAGCTGGAGGAAGAATCCCTTCAACCTGGAGAGTTGGGACCCATGGAATGGGTACTATGCAGTATGACTTCAAAGGGTCTGCATTTGCTCACCGAAACTCACCAATGCTATCAGCCTGAAGTGTCCAGCCTTATGTCTCAACCAGCTCTGGGTGTAGATGTGGTCAATCCCGGTTGCATCACATGCCCTGAGTGAATTATTTAAGAATTGCCCTCTATTTCACTGTCTTTGTGTTTTGTTTTCGAAATTTATTTTGATAATGGGATTTATCGGATTTTCACTGCTGCGTTTCGGCCGCTGTACACACGCTTGATTCTCTTACGGAGACATATATATCCATGTGTTTTAAGATTCTTCCTTGTCAGGTATATTCCTAGGCGTTGAATATGTGGTGTTGAGCCCATTTTGTTGAGCAAGGAGTAGGTCTTGTCTATTACATATTTGGCTTATGAAATGTTATCTGTGCTAATTTCAGTCTCTGCTTTTATGCAGCACCCCAACGCACCTTTCCCCATAAGCAAGCACTAGTTGGTTTTCTAAATTTGAGACCCTGTTCTGTTTTGTAATTCAGTTCATGTGTAGTCAAGTTTACATTCCGTGTATTATTGATATCTTATGATGTTTCTTTTTCTGTGTGACGTAGTTCACGTAGAATCACCGTACCTGCATCCACTCACTATGCCGCTACGGGCCTGATGACACAGATTTCATTGCTGAGTGATACTGCATTGTACGTACGTGCCACAATTTCTTTATCCATTTTTTGCTTTCTGGGATATTTACCTGATACTGTAGACGACCTTGTTGTGAACACAGCCGTCCCAAATATTGGGGTGGCTGTCTGTTTTTGATTTTAATTTCCGTAAGCTATAGGACCATAATTGGAAGTGCCATAGGCTGTGTTGCTTTGTTTCTTACGTGTTTCAGGAAACACCATACACTTCTCCAGGGTGGCTGCTGGCAATTTACATCCTGCCAATCAGCATAACAAGGCTCCCTGTTCTCCATATCCTGTCCTACCTTTCTGGATTTTACACTTTTTCAGAAGGCCCTTTTGCCCGGGGGGCAGTGAGACTTCATTGTAGTGCAGATTTCCTTTACAGGCTTGCTTGGTTGGCCAAAAAGGGCGTATGCGTTTTTTCCTGAATATATTCAGGAAAAAACGCATACGCCCTTTTTGGCCAAGTGCATCATTGTCGACATTCTGCCTCTTTTCCTATGCTTTCAGGGCACTTCCAGTCTACCCCCTGCAATCGTTTTCCTGAAATTCTGCCCCACTTTCAAGTCCCCTTCGCAGGCTTACTTCAATATAATTTTGGAGGATAGCTGTCATTTATAACTCTGCAGGTTTGTGAATCACAGTGCCCCTGAGCTCCTTACTTCAACTCGCTTTCTTGTGAGTTGGGCACAAAACCGCAGGATTGCTTCAGGCCCTAATCTGTTTCCGGCAGGGCATGCTGAGCCTTTGGTTAATTCCTCTTCCTGGTGGGAAATGAGCGTTACATTTGCCCGTGCAGACACCTACAGCTAGTCTCTCATTGGTTCTCCCTATTCCTGTTCATCTTGCACAGAAATTGCAAGCTGTGCCAAACAGGAGGTTAAAGGCACTGACTCTCCAAGAGGGGAGAGTGTTAGTAAAGCATCTGGAATGGTGAACCCGAGGACCAGGATACGAAAACTGAGATGCATTTTAAATCGTTTCCCAATCACACGGTGGATGATACTCTTGGTTTCCCATGCATGTTTTAGCTGGAGGAAGAATGCCTTGAACCTGGAGAGTTGGTACCCATGGAATGGGTACCATGCAGTATGACTTCAAAGGGTCTGCATTTGCTCACCGAAACTCACCAATGCTATCAGCCTGAAGTGTCCAGCCTTATGTCTCAACCAGCTCTGGGTGTAGATGCGGTCAATCCCGGTTGCATCACATGCCCTGAGTGAATTATTTAAGAATTGCTCTCTATTTCACTGTCTTTGTGTTTTGTTTTCGAAATTTATTTTGATAATGGGATTTATCGGATTTTCACTGCTGCATTTCGGCCGCAGTACACACGCTTGATTCTCTTATGGAGACATATATATCCATGGGTTTTAAGATTCTTCCTAGTCAGGTATATTCCTAGGCGTTGAATATGTGGTGTTGGGTCCATTTCGTTGAGCAAGGAGTAGGTCTTGTCTATTACATATTTGGCTTATGGAAAGTTATCTGTGCTAATTTCAGTCTCTGGTTTTATGCAGCACCCCAAGGCACCTTTCCCCATAAGCAAGCACTAGTTGGTTTTCTAAATTTGAGACCCTGTTCTGTTTTGTAATTCAGTTCATGTGTAGTCAAGTTTACATTCCGTGTATTAGTGATATCTTATGATGTTTCTTTTTCTGTGTGATGTAGTTCACGTAGAATCACCGTACCTGCATCCACTCACTATGCCGCTACGGGCCTGATGACACAGATTTCATTGCTGAGTGATATTGCATTGCACGTACGTGCCACAATTTCTTTATCCATTTTTTGCTTTCTGGGATATTTACCTGATACTGTAGACGAGCTGCTTGTGAACACAGCCGTCCCAAATATTGGGGTGGCTGTCTGTTTTTGATTTTAATTTCCGTAAGCTATAGGACCATAAGTGGAAGTGCCATAGGCTGTGTTGCTTTGTTTCTTACGTGTTTCAGGAAACACCATACACTTCTCCAGGGTGGCTGCTGGCAATTTACATCCTGCCAATCAGCATAACAAGGCTCCCTGTTCTCCATATCTTGTCCTACCTTTTTGGATTTTACACTTTTTTCAGATGGCCCTTTTGCCCGGGGGGCAGTGAGACTTCATTGTAGTGCAGATTTCCTTTACAGGCTTGCTTGGTTGGCCAAAAAGGGCGTATGCGTTTTTTCCTGAATATATTCAGGAAAAAAGGCATACGCCCTTTTTGGCCAAGTGCATCATTGTCGACGTTCTGCCTCTTTTCCTATGCTTTCAGAGCAATTCCAGTCTACCCCCTGCAATCGTATTCCTGAAATCCTGCCCCACATTCAAGTCCCCTTCGCAGGCTTACTTCAATATATTTTTGGAGGATAGCTGTCATTTATAACTCTGCAGGTTTGTGAATTACAGTGCCCCTGAGCTCCTTTCTTCAACTCGCTTTCTTGTGAGCTGGGCACAAAACCGCAGGATTGCTTCAGGCCCTAATCTGTTTCCGGCAGGGCATGCTGAGCCTTTGGTTAATTCCTCTTCCTGGTGGGAAATGAGCGTTACATTTGCCCGTGCAGACACCTACAGCTAGTCTCTCATTGGTTCTCTCTATTCCTGTTCATCTTGCACAGAAATTGCAAGCTGTGCCAAACAGGAGGTTAAAGGCACTGACTCTCCAAGCAGGGAGAGTGTTAGTAAAGCCTCTGGAATGGTGAACCCAAGGACCAGGGTACGAAAACTGAGATGCATTTTAAATCGTTTCCCAATCACACGGTGGATGGTACTCTGGGTTTCCCTTGCATGTTTTAGCTGGAGGAAGAATCCCTTGAACCTGGAGAGTTGGGACCCATGGAATGGGTACCATGCAGTATGACTTCAAAAGGTCTGTATTTGCTCACCGAAACTCACCAATGCTATCAGCCTGAAGTGTCCAGCCTTATGTCTCAACCAGCTCTGGGTGTAGATGTGGTCAATCCCGGTTGCATCACATGCCCTGTGTGAATTATTTAAGAATTGCTCTCTATTTCACTGTCTTTGTGTTTTGTTTTCGAAATTTATTTTGATAATGGGATTTATCGGATTTTCACTGCTGTGTTTCGGCCGCTGTACACACGCTTGATTCTCTTACGGAGACATATATATCCATGGGTTTTAAGATTCTTCCTAGTCAGGTATATTCCTAGGCGTTGAATATGTGGTGTTGGGTCCATTTCGTTGAGCAAGGAGTAGGTCTTGTCTATTACATATTTGGCTTATGGAAAGTTATCTGTGCTAATTTCAGTCTCTGGTTTTATGCAGCACCGCAAGGCACCTTTCCCCATAAGCAAGCACTAGTTGGTTTTCTAAATTTGAGACCCTGTTCTGTTTTGTAATTCAGTTCATGTGTAGTCAAGTTTACATTCCGTGTATTAGTAATATCTTATGATGTTTCTTTTTCTGTGTGACGTAGTTCACGTAGAATCACCGTAACTGCATCCATTCACTATGCCGCTACGGGCCTGATGACACAGATTTCATTGCTGAGTGATATTGCATTGCACGTACGTGCCACAACTTCTTTATCCATTTTTTGCTTTCTGGGATATTTACCTGGTACTGTAGACGAGCTTCTTGGGAACAGAGCCGTCCCAAACTTTGGGGTGGCTCTCTGTTTTTGATTTAAATTTCCCTAAGGAATAGGAACATAAGTGCAATTGCCATAGGCTGTGTTGCTTTATTTCTTACGTGTTTCAGGAAACACCATACACTTCTCCAGGGTGGCTGTTGGCAATTTACATCCTGCCAATCAGCATAACAAGGCTCCCTGTTCTCCATATCCTGTCCTACCTTTCAGGATTTTACACTTTTATCAGATGGCCCTTTTGCCCGGGGGGCAGTCAGATTTCATTGCAGTGCAGATTTCTTTACAGGCTTGCTTGGTTGGCCAAAAAGGGCGTATGCGTTTTTTCCTGAATATATTCAGGAAAAAACGCATACGCCCTTTTTGGCCAAGTGCATCATTGTCGACGTTGTGCCTCTTTTCCTATGCTTTCAGGGCAATTCCAGTCTACCCCATGCAATCGTTTTCCTGAAATTCTGCCCCGCTTTCAAGTCCCCTTCGCAGGCTTACTTCAATATACTTTTGGAAGATAGCTGTCATTTATAACTCTGCAGGTTTGTGAATTACAGTGCCCCTGAGCTCCTTTCTTCAACTCGCTTTCTTGTGAGCTGGGCAGAAAACCGCAGGATTGCTTCAGGCCCTAATCTGTTTCTGGCAGGGCACACTGAGCCTTTGGTTAATTCCTCTTCCTGGTGGGAAATGAGCGTTACAATTGCCCGTGCAGACACCTATAGTTAGTCTCTCATTGGTTCTCCCTATTCCTGTTCATCTTGCACAGAAATTGCAAGCTGTGCCAAACAGGAGGTTAAAGGCACTGACTCTCCAAGCAGGGAGAGTGTTAGTAAAGCATCTGGAATGGTGAACCCGAGGACCAGGATACGAAAACTGAGATGCATTTTAAATCGTTTCCCAATCCCACGGTGGATGATACTCTGGGTTTCCCATGCATGTTTTAGCTGGAGGAAGAACCACTTGAACCTGGAGAGTGGGGACCCATGGAATGGGTACCATGCAGTATGACTTAAAAGGGTCTGCATTTGCTCACCATAACTCACCAATGCTATCAGCCTGAAGTGTCCAGCCTTATGTCTCAACCAGCTCTGGGTGTAGATGTGGTCAATCCCGGTTGCATCACATGCCCTGAGTGAATTAGTTAAGAATTGCTCTCTATTTCACTGTCTTTGTGTTTTGTTTTCGAAATTTATTTTGATAATGGGATTTATCGGATTTTCACTGCTGCGTTTCGGCCGCTGTACACACGCTTGATTCTCTTACGGAGACATATATATCCATGGGTTTTAAGATTCTTCCTAGTCAGGTATATTCCTAGGCGTTGAATATGTGGTGTTGGGTCCATTTCGTTGAGCAAGGAGTAGGTCTTGTCTATTACATATTTGGCTTATGGAAAGTTTCTGTGCTAATTTCAGTCTCTGGTTTTATGCAGCACCCCAAGGCGCCTTTCCCCATAAGCAAGCACTAGTTGGTTTTCTAAATTTGAGACCCTGTTCTGTTTTGTAATTCAGTTCATGTGTAGTCAAGTTTACATTCAGTGTATTGGTGATATCTTATGATGTTTCTTTTTCTGTGTGACGTAGTTCACGTAGAATCACCGTACCTGCATCCACTCACTATGCCGCTACGGGCCTGATGACACAGATTTCATTGCTGAGTGATATTGCATTGTACGTACGTGCCACAACTTCTTTATCCATTTTTTGCTTTCTGGGATATTTACCTGATACTGTAGACGAGCTTCTTGTGAACATAGCCGTCCCAAATATTGGGGTGGCTCTCTGTTTTTGATTTTAATTTCCGTAAGCTATAAGACCATAAGTGGAAGTGCCATAGGCTGTGTTGCTCTGTTTCTTACGTGTTTCAGGAAACACCATACACTTCTCCAGGGTGGCTGCTGGCAATTTACATCCTGTCTATCAGCATAACAAGGCTCCCTGTTCTCCATATCCTGTCCTACCTTTCTGGATTTTACACTTTTTTCAGATGGCGCTTTTGCCCGGGGGGCAGTGAGACTTCATTGTAGTGCAGATTTCCTTTACAGGCTTGCTTGGTTGGCCAACAAGGGCGTATGCGTTTTTTCCTGAATATATTCAGGAAAAAACGCATACGCCCTTTTTGGCCAAGTGCATCATTGTCCACGTTCTGCCTCTTTTCCTATGCTTTCAGGGCAATTCCAGTCTACCCCCTGCAATCGTTTTCCTGAAATTCTGCCCCGCTTTCAAGTCCCCTTCGCAGGCTTACTTCAGTATACTTTTGGAAGATAGCTGTCATTTATAACTCTGCAGGTTTGTGAATTACAGAGCCCCTGAGCTCCTTTCTTCAACTCGCTTTCTTGTGAGCTGGGCACAAAACCGCAGGATTGCTTCAGGCCCTAATCTGTTTTCAGCAGGGCACACTGAGCCTTTGTTTAATTCCTCTTCCTGCTGGGCAATGAGCGTTACATTTGCCCGTGCAGACACCTACATCTAGTCTCTCATTGGTTCTCCCTATTCCTGTTCATCTTGCACAGAAATTGCAAGCTGTGCCAAACAGGATGTTAAAGGCACTGACTCTCCAAGCGGGGAGAGTGTTAGTAAAGCATCTGAAATGGTGAACCCGAGGACCAGGATACGAAAACTGAGATGCATTTTAAATCGTTTCCCAATCACACGGTGTACCATACTGTGGGTTTCCCATGCATGTTTTAGCTGGAGGAAGAATCCCTTGAACCTGAAGAGTTGGGACCCATGGAATATGTACCATGCAGTATGACTTCAAAGGGTCTGCATTTGCTCACTGAAACTCACCAATGCTATCAGCCTGAAGTGTCCAGCCTTATGTCTCAACCAGCTCTGGGTGTAGATGTGGTCAATCCCGGTTGCATCACATGCCCTGAGTGAATTATTTAAGAATTGCTCTCTATTTCACTGTCTTTGTGTTTTGTTTTCGAAATTTATTTTGATAATGGGATTTATCGGATTTTCACTGCTGCATATCGGCCGCTGTACACACGGTTGATTCTCTTACGGAGACATATATATCCATGGGTTTTAAGATTCTTCCTAGTCAGGTATATTCCTAGGCGTTGAATATGTGGTGTTGAGTCCGTTTCGTTGAGCAATGTGTAGGTCTTGTCTATTACATATTTGGCTTATGGAATGTTATATGTGCTAATTTCAGTCTCTGGTTTTATGCAGCACCCCAAGGCACCTTTCCCCATAAGCAAGCACTAGTTGGTTTTCTAAATTTGAGACCCTGTTCTGTTTTGAAATTCAGTTCATGTGTAGTCAAGTTTACATTCCGTGTATTAGTGATATCTTATGATGTTTCTTTTTCTGTGTGACGTAGTTCACGTAGAATCACCGTACCTGCATCCACTCACTATGCCGCTACGGGCCTGATGACACAGATTTCATTGCTGAGTGATATTGCATTGCACGTACGTGCCACAACTTCTTTATCGATTTTTTGCTTTCTGGGATATTTACCTGGTACTGTAGACGAGCTTAATGGGAACACAGCCGTCCCAAACTTTGGGTGGCTCTCTGTTTTTGATTTTAATTTCCCTAAGGAATAGGACCATAAGTGCAATTGCCATAGGCTGTGTTGCTTTATTTCTTAAGTGTTTCAGGAAACACCATACACTTCTCCAGGGTGGCTGTTGGCAATTTACATCCTGCCAATCAGCATAACAAGGCTCCCTGTTCTCCATATCCTGTCCTACCTTTCTGGATTTTACCCTTTTTTCAGATGGCCCTCTTGCCCGGGGAGCAGTGAGACTACATTGTAGTGCAGATTTCCTTTACAGGCTTGCTTGGTTGGCCAAAAAGTGCGTATGCGTTTTTTCCTGAATATATTCAGCAAAAAACACATACGCCCTTTTTGGCCAAGTGCATCATTGTCGACGTTGTGCCTCTTTTCCTATGCTTTCAGGGCAATTCCAGTCTACCCCCTGCAATCGATATCCTGGAATTCTGCCCCGCTCTGAAGTCCCCTTCGCAGGCTTACTTCAATATACTTTTGGAAGATAGCTGTCATTTATAACTCTGCAGGTTTGTGAATTACAGTGCCTCTGAGCTCCTTTCTTCAACTCGCTTTCTTGTGAGCTGGGCACAAAACCGCAGGATTGCTTCAGGCCCTAATCTCTTTCCAGCAGGGCCCCCTGAGCCTTTGTTTAATTCCTCTTCCTGGTGGGCAATGAGCGTTACATTTGCCCGTGCAGACACCTACAGCTAGTCTCTCATTGGTTCTCCCTATTCCTGTTCATCTTGCACAGAAATTGCAAGCTGTGCCAAAGAGGAGGTTAAAGGCACTGACTCTCCAAGTGAAGAGAGTGTTAGTAAAGAATCTGGAATTGTGAACCCGAGGACCAGGATACGAAAACTGAGATGCATTTTAAATCATTTCCCAATCACACGGTGCACGATACTCTGGGTTTGCCATGCATGTTTTAGCTGGAGGAAGAATCCCTTGAACCTGGAGAGTTGGGACACTTGGAATGGGTACCATGCAGTATGACTTCAAAGGGTCTGCATTTGCTCACCGAAACTCACCAATGCTATCAGCCTGAAGTGTCCAGCCTTATGTCTCAACCAGCTCTGGTTTTAGATGTGTTAAATCCCTGTTGCATCACATGCCCTGAGTGAATTATTTAAGAATTGCTCTCCATTTCACTGTCTTTGTGTTTTGTTTTCGAAATTTATTTTGATAATGGGATTTATCGGATTTTCACTACTGCGTTTCGGCCGCTGTACACACGCTAGATTCTCTTATGGAGACATATATATCCATGGGTTTTAAGATTCTTCCTAGTCAGGTATATTCCTAGGCGTTGAATACGTGGTGTTGGGTCCATTTCTTTGAGCAAGGAGTTGGTTTGTCTATTACATATTTGGCTTATGGAAAGTTATCTGTGCTAATTTCAGTCTCTGGTTTTATGCAGCACCCCAACGCACCTTTTCCCATAAGCAAGCACTAGTTGGTTTTCTAAATTTGAGACCCTGTTCTGTTTTGGAATTCAGTTCATGTGTAGTCAAGTTTACATTCCGTGTATTAGTGATATCTTATGATGTTTCTTTTTCTGTGTGACGTAGTTCACGTAGAATCACCGTACCTGCATCCACTCACTATGCCACTACGGGCCTGATGACACAGATTTCATTGCTGAGTGATATTGCATTGTACGTACGTGCCACAACTTCTTTATCCATTTTTTGCTTTCTGGGATATTTACCTGATACTGTAGACGAGCTTCTTGTGAACACAGCTGTCCCAAATATTGGGGTGGCTGTCTGTTTTTGATTTTAACTTCCGTAAGCTATAGGACCATAAGTGGAAGTGCCATAGGCTGTGTTGCTTTGTTTCTTACGTGTTTCAGGAAACACCATACACTTCTCCAGGGTGGCTGCTGGCAATTTACATCCTGCCAATCAACATAACAAGGCTCCCTGTTCTCCATATCCTGTCCTACCTTTCTGGATTTTACACTTTTTTCAGATGGCCCTTTTGCCCGGGGAGCAGTGAGACTTCATTGTAGTGCAGATTTCCTTTACAGGCTTGCTTGGTTGGCCAAAAAGGGCGTATGCGTTTTTTCCTGAATATATTCAGGAAAAAACGCATACGCCCTTTTTGGCCAAGTGCATCATTGTCGATGTTGTGCCTCTTTTCCTATGCTTTCAGGGCAATTCCAGTCTACCCCCTGCAATCGTTTTCTTGAAATTCTGCCCCGCTTTCAAGTCCCCTTTGCAGGCTTACTTCAATATACTTTTGGAATATAGCTGTCATTTATAACTCTGCAGGTTTGTGAATTACAGTGCCCCTGAGCTCCTTTCTTCAACTCGCTTTCTTGTGAGCTGGGCACAAAACCGCAGGATTGCTTCAGGCCCTAATCTGTTTCCAGCAGGGCACACTGAGCCTTTGCTTAATTCCTTTTCCTGGTGGGCAATGAGCGTTACATTTGCCCGTGCAGACACCTACACCTAGTCTCTCATTGGTTCTCCCTATTCCTGTTCATCTTGCACAGAAATTGCAAGCTGTGCCAAAGAGGAGGTTAAAGGCACTGACTCTCCAAGCGGGGAGAGTGTTAGTAAAGCATCTGGAATGGTGAACCCGAGGACCAGGATACGAAAACTGAGATGCATTTTAAATCGTTTCCCAATCACACGGTGGACGATACTCTGAGTTTCCCATGCATGTTTTAGCTGGAGGAAGAATCCCTTGAACCTGGAGAGTTGGGACCCATGGAATGGGTACCATTCAGTATGACTTCAAAGGGTCTGCATTTGCTCACCGAAACTCACCAATGCTATCAGCCTGAAGTGTCCAGCCTTATGTCTCAACCAGCTCTGGGTGTAGATGTGGTCAATCCCGGTTGCATCACATGCCCTGAGTGAATTATTTAAAAATTGCTCTCTATTTCACTGTCTTTGTGTTTTGTTTTTGAAATTTATTTTGATAATGGGATTTATCGGATTTTCACTGCTGCGTTTCGGCCGCTGTACACACGCTTGATTCTCTTACGGAGACATATATATCCATGGGTTTTAAGATTCTTCCTAGTCAGGTATATTCCTAGGCGTTGAATATGTGGTGTTGGGTCCATTTCGTTGAGCAAGGAGTAGGTCTTTTCTATTACATATTTGGCTTATGGAAAGTTATCTGTGCTAATTTCAGTCTCTGGTTTTATGCAGCACCCCAAGGCGCCTTTCCCCATAAGCAAGCACTAGTTGGTTTTCTAAATTTGAGACCCTGTTCTGTTTTGTAATTCAGTTCATGTGTAGTCAAGTTTACATTCTGTGTGTTAGTGATATCTTATGATGTTTCTTTTTCTGTGTGACGTAGTTCACGTAGAATCACCGTACCTGCATCCACTCACTATGCCGCTACGGGCCTGATGACACAGATTTCATTGCTGAGTGATATTGCATTGTACGTACGTGCCACAACTTCTTTATCCATTTTTTGCTTTCTGGGATATTTACCTGATACTGTAGACGAGCTGCTTGTGAACACAGCCGTCCCAAATATTGGGGTGGCTGTCTGTTTTTGATTTTAATTTCCGTAAGCTATAGGACCATAAGTGGAAGTGCCATAGGCTGTGTTGCTTTGTTTCTTACGTGTTTCAGGAAACACCATACACTTCTCCAGGGTGGCTGTTCACAATTTACATCCTGCCAATCAGCATAACAAGGCTCCCTGTTCTCCATATCCTGTCCTACCTTTCTGGATTTTACACTTTTTTCAGATGGCCCTTTTGCCCGGGGGGCAGTGAGACTTCATTGTAGTGCAGATTTCCTTTACAGGCTTGCTTGGTTGGCCTAAAAGGGCGTATGCGTTTTTTCCTGAATATATTCAGGAAAAAACGCATACGCACTTTTTGGCCAGGTGCATCATTGTCGACGTTCTGCCTCTTTTCCTATGCTTTCAGGGCAATTCCAGTCTACCCCCTGCAATCGTTTTCCTGAAATTCTGCCCCGCTTTCAAGTCCCCTTCACAGGCTTACTTCAATATATTATTGGAGGATAGCTGTCATTTATAACTCTGCAGGTTTGTGAATTACAGTGCCCCTGAGCTCCTTTCTTCAACTCGCTTTCTTGTGAGCTGGGCACAAAACCGCAGGATTGCTTCAGGCCCTAATCTGCTTTCAGCTGGGCACGCTGAGCCTTTGTTTAATTCCTCTTCCTGGTCGGCAATGAGCGTTACATTTGCCCGTGCAGACACCTACAGCTAGTCTCTCATTGGTTCTCCCTATTTCTGTTCATCTTGCACAGAAATTGCAAGCTGTGCCAAACAGGAGGTTAAAGGCACTGACTCTCCAAGCGGGGAGAGTGTTAGTAAAGTATCTGGAATGGTGAACCCGAGGACCAGGATACGAAAACTGAGATGCATTTTAAATCGTTTCCCAATCACACGGTGGACGATATTCTGGGTTTCCCATGCATGTTTTAGCTGGAGGAAGAATCCCTTGAACCTGGAGAGTTGGGACCCATGGAATGGGTACCATGCAGTATGACTTCAAAGGGTCTGAATTTTCTCACCGAAACTCACCAATGCTATCAGCCTGAAGTGTCCAGCCTTATGTCTCAACCAGCTCTGGGTGTAGATGTGGTCAATCCCTGTTGCATCACATGCCCTGAGTGAATTATTTAAGAATTGCTCTCTATTTCACTGTCTTTGTGTTTTGTTTTTGTAATTTATTTTGATAATGGGATTTATCGTATTTTCACTGCTGCGTTTATGCCGCTGTACACACGCTTGATTCTCTTACGGATACATATAAATCCATGGGTTTTAAGATTCTTCCTAGTCAGGTATATTCCTAGGCGTTGAATATGTGGTGTTGGGTCCATTTCGTTGAGCAAGGAGTAGGTCTTGTCTATTACATATTTGGCTTATGGAAAGTTATCTGTGCTAATTTCAGTCTCTGGTTTTATGCAGCACCCCAAGGCACCTTTCCCCATAAGCAAGCACTAGTTGGTTTTCTAAATTTGAGACCCTGTTCTGTTTTGTAATTCAGTTCATGTGTAGTCAAGTTTACATTCCGTGTATTAGTGATATCTTATGATGTTTCTTTTTCTGTGTGACGTAGTTCACGTAGAATCACCGTACCTGCATCCACTCACTATGCCGCTACGGGCCTGATGACACAGATTTCATTGCTGAGTGATATTGCATTGTACGTACGTGCCACAACTTCTTTATCCATTTTTTGCTTTCTGGGATATTTACTTGATACTGTAGACGAGCTTCTTGTGAACACAGCCGTCCCAAATATTGGGGTGGCTGTCTGTTTTTGATTTTAATTTCCGTAAGCTATAGGACCATAAGTGGAAGTGCCATAGGCTGTGTTGCTTTGTTTCTTACGTGTTTCAGGAAACACCATACACTTCTCCAGGGTGGCTGCTGGCAATTTACATCCGGCCAATCAGCATAACAAGGCTCCCTGTTCTCCATATCCTGTCCTACCTTTCTGGATTTTACACTTTTTTCAGATGGCCCTTTTGCCCGGGGGGCAGTGAGACTTCATTGTAGTGCAGATTTCCTTTACAGGCTTGCTTGGTTGGCCAAAACGTGCGTATGCGTTTTTTCCTGAATATATTCAGGAAAAAACGCATACGCCCTTTTTGGCCAAGTGCATCATTGTCAACGTTCTGCCTCTTTTCCTATGCTTTCAGGGCAATTCCAGTCTACCACCTGCAATCGTTTTCCTGAAACTCTGCCCTGCTTTCAAGTCCCCTTCACAGGCTTACTTCAATATATTTTTGGAGGATAGCTGTCATTTATAACTCTGCAGGTTTGTGAATTACAGTGCCCCTGAGCTTCTTTCTTCAACTCGCTTTCTTCTGAGCTGGGCACAAAACCGCAGGATTGCTTCAGGCCCTAATCTGTTTCCGGCAGGGCACGCTGAACCTTTGGTTAATTCCTCTTCCTGGTGGGAAATGAGCGTTACATTTGCCCGTGCAGACACCTATAGCTAGTCTCTCATTGGTTCTCCCTATTCCTGTTGATCTTGCACAGAAATGGCCAGCTGTGCCAAAGAGAAGGTTAAAGGCACTGACTCTCCAAGCGGGGAGAGTGTTAGTAAAGCATCTGGAATGGTGAACCCGAGGACCAGGATGCGAAAACTGAGATGCATTTTAAATCGTTTCCCAATCACACGGTGGACGATACTCTGGGTTTCCCATGCATGTTTTAGCTGGAGGAAGAATGCCTTGAACCTGGAGAGTTGGTACCCATGGAATGTGTTCCATGCAGTATGACTTCAAAGGGTCTGCATTTGCTCACCGAAACTCACCAATGCTATCAGCCTGAAGTGTCCAGCCTTATGACTCAACCAGCTCTGGGTGTAGATGTGGTCAATCCCGGTTGCATCACATGCCCTGAGTGAATTATTTAAGAATTGCTCTCTATTTCACTGTCTTTGTGTTTTGTTTTCGAAATTTATTTTGATAATGGGATTTATCGGATTTTCACTGCTGCGTTTCGGCCGCTGTACACATGCTTGATTCTCTTACGGAGACATATATATCCATGGGTTTTAAGATTCTTCCTAGTCAGGTATATTCCTAGGCGTTGAATATGTGGTGTTGGGTCCATTTCGTTGAGCAAGGAGTAGGTCTTGTCTATTACATATTTGGCTTATGGAAAGTTATCTGTGCTAATTTCAGTCTCTGGTTTTATGCAACACCCCAAGGCACCTTTCCCCATAAGCAAGCACTAGTTGGTTTTCTAAATTTGAGACCCTGTTCTGTTTTGTAATTCAGTTCATGTGTAGTCAAGTTTACATTCCGTGTATTAGTGATATCTTATGATGTTTCTTTTTCTGTGTGACGTAGTTCACGTAGAATCACCGTACCTGCATCCACTCACTATGCGACTACGGGCCTGATGACACAGATTTCATTGCTGAGTGATATTGCATTGCACGTACGTGCCACAACTTCTTTATCCATTTTTTGCTTTCTGGGATATTTACCTGATACTGTAGACGAGCTTCTTGTGAACACAGCCGTCCCAAATATTGGGGTGGCTGTCTGTTTTTGATTTTAATTTCCGTAATCTATAGGACCATAAGTGGAAGTGCCATAGGCTGTGTTGCTTTGTTTCTTACGTGTTTCAGGAAACACCATACACTTCTCCAGGGTGGCTGCTGGCAATTTACATCCTGCCAATCAGCATAACAAGGCTCCCTGTTCTCCATATCCTGTCCTACCTTTCTGGATTTTACACTTTTTTCAGATGCCCCTTTTGCCCGGGGGGCAGTGAGACTTCATTGTAGTGCAGATTTCCTTTACAGGCTTGCTTGGTTGGCCAAAAAGGGCGTATGCGTTTTTTCCTGAATATATTCAGGAAATATATTCAGGAAAAAACGCATACGCCCTTTTTGGCCAAGTGTATCATTGTCGACGTTCTGCCTCTTTTCCTAAGCTTTCAGGGCAATTCCAGTCTACCCCCTGCAATGGTTTTCCTGAAACTCTGTCCCGCTTTCAAGTCCCCTTCGCAGGCTTACTTCAATATATTTTTGGAAGATAGCTGTCATTTATATCTCTGCAGGTTTGTGAATTACAGTGCCCCTGAGCTCCTTTCTTCAACTCGCTTTCTTGTGAGCTGGGCACAAAACCGCAGGATTGCTTCTGGCCCTAATCTGTTTTCAGCAGGGCACGCTGAGCCTTTGTTTAATTCCTCTTCCTGGTCGGCAATGGGTGTTACATTTGCCCGTGCAGAAACCTACAGCTAGTCTCTCATTGGTTCTCCCTATTCCTGTTCATCTTGCACAGAAATTGCAAGCTGTGCCAAACAGGAGGTTAAATATACTAACTCTCCAAGCAGGGAGAGTGTAAGTAAAGCATCTGGAATGGTGAACCCGAGGACCAGGATACGAAAACTGAGACGCATTTTAAATCGTTTCCCAATCACAGGGTGGACGATACTCTGGGTTTCCCAAGCATGTTTTAGCTGGAGGAAGAATGCCTTGAACCTGGAGATTTGGGACCCATGGAATGGGTACCATGCAGTATGACTTCAAAGGGTCTGCATTTGCTCACCGAAACTCACCAATGCTATCAGCCTGAAGTGTCCAGCCTTATGTCTCAACCAGCTCTGGGTGTAGATGTGGTCAATCCCGGTTGCATCACATGCCCTGAGTGAATTATTTAAGAATTGCTCTCTATTTCACTGTCTTTGTGTTTTGTTTTCGAAATTTAATTTGATAATGGGATTTATCGGATTTTCACTGCTGCGTTTCGGCCGCTGTACACACGCTTGATTCTCTTACGGAGACATATATATCCATGGGTTTTAAGATTCTTCCTAGTCAGGTATATTCCTAGGCGTTGAATATGTGGTGTTGAGTCCATTTCGTTGAGCAAGGAGTAGGTCTTGTCTATTACATATTTGGCTTATTGAATGTTATCTGTGCTAATTTCAGTCTCTGCTTTTATGCAGCACCCCAAGGCACCTTTCCAGATAAGAAAGCACTAGTTGGTTTTCTAAATTTGAGACCATGTTCTGTTTTGTAATTCAGTTCATGTGTAGTCAAGTTTACATTCCGTGTATTAGTGATATCTTATGATGTTTCTTTTTCTGTGTGACGTATTTCACGTAGAATCACCGTAACTGCATCCACTCACTATGCCGCTACGGGCCTGCTGACGCAGATTTCATTGCTGAGTGATACTGCATTGTACGTACGTGCCACAACTTCTTTATCCATTTTTTGCTTTCTGGGATATTTACCTGATACTGTAGACGAGCTTCTTGTGAACACAGCCGTCCCAAATATTGGGGTGGCTCTCTGTTTTTGATTTTAATTTCTGTAAGCTATAGGACCATAAGTGGAAGTGCCATAGGCTGTGTTGCTTTGTTTCTTACGTGTTTCAGGAAACACCATACACTTCTCCAGGGTTGCTGCTGGCAATTTACATCCTGCCAATCAGCATAAAAAGGCTCCCTGTTCTCCATATCCTGTCCTACCTTTCTGGATTTTACACTTTTTTCAGATGGCCCTTTTGCCCAGGGGGCAGTGAGACTTCATTGTAGTGCAGATTTCCTTTACAGGCTTGCTTGGTTGGCCAAAAAGGGCGTATGCGTTTTTTCCTGAATATATTCAGGAAAAAACGCATACGCCCTTTTTGGCCAAGTGCATCATTGTCGACGTTCTGCCTCTTTTCCTATGCTTTCAGGGCAATTCCAGTCTACCCCCTGCAATCGTTTTCCTGAAATTCTGCCCCACTTTCAAGTCCCCTTCGCAGGCTTACATCAATATATTTTTGGAGGATAGCTGTCATTTATAACTCTGCAGGTTTGTGAATCACAGTGCCCCTGAGCTCCTTTCTTCAACTCGCTTTCTTGTGAGTTGGGCACAAAACCGCAGGATTGCTTCAGGCCCTAATCTGTTTCCGGCAGGGCATGCTGAGCTTTTGGTTAATTCCTCTTCCTGGTTGGAAATGAGCATTACATTTGCCCGTGCAGACACCTAAAGCTAGTCTCTCATTGATTCTCCCTATTCCTGTTCATCTTGCACAGAAATTGTAAGCTGTGCCAAACAGGAGGTTAAAGGCACTGACTCTCCAAGCAGGGAGAGTGTTACTAAAGCATCTGGAATGGTGAACCCGAGGACCAGGATACGAAAACTGAGATGCATTTTAAATCGTTTCCCAATCACACGGTGGACGATACTCTGGGTTTCCCATGCATGTTTTAGCTGGAGGAAGAATGCCTTGAACCTGGCGAGTTGGGACCCATGGAATGGGTACCATGCAGTATGACTTCAAAGGGTCTGCATTTGCTCACCAAAACTCACCAATGCTATCAGCCTGAAGTGTCCAGCCTTATGTCTCAACCAGCTCTGGGTGTAGATGTGGTCAATCCCGGTTGCATCACATGCCCTGAGTGAATTATTTAAGAATTGCTCTCTATTTCACTGTCTTTGTGTTTTGTTTTCGAAATTTATTTTGATAATGGGATTTATCGGATTTTCACTGCTGCCTTTCGGCCGCTGTACACACGCTTGATTCCCTTACGGAGACATATATATCAATGGGTTTTAAGATTCTTCCTAGTCAGGTATATTCCTAGGCGTTGAATATGTGGTGTTGAGTCCATTTCGTTGAGCAAGGAGTAGGTCTTGTCTATTACATATTTGGCTTATGGAATGTTATCTGTGCTAATTTCAATCTCTGGTTTTATGCAGCAAACCAAGGCACCTTTCCCCATAAGCAAGCACTAGTTGGTTTTCTAAATTTGAGACCCTGTTCTGTTTTGTAATTCAGTTCATGTGTAGTCAAGTTTACATTCCGTGTATTAGTGATATCTTATGATGTTTCTTTTTCTGTGTGACGTAGTTCACGTAGAATCACCGTACCTGCATCCACTCACTATGCCGGTACGGGCCTGACGACACAGATTATATTGCTGAGTGATACTGCATTGCACGTACGTGCCACAACTTTTTTATCCATTTTTTGCTTTCTGGGATATTTACCTGATACCGTAGACGAGCTTCTTGTGAACACAGCCGTCCCAAATATTGGGGTGGCTGTCTGTTTTTGATTTTAATTTCCGTAAGCTATAGGACCATAAGTGGAAGTGCCATAGGCTGTGTTGCTTTGTTTCTTACGTGTTTCAGGAAACACCATAGATTTCTCCAGGGTGGCTGCTGGCAATTTACATCCTGCCATTCAGCATAACAAGGCTCCCTGTTCTCCATATCCTGTACTACCTTTCTGGATTTTACACTTTTTTCAGATGGCCCTTTTGCCCGGGGGGCAGTGAGACTTCATTGTAGTGCAGATTTCTTTTACAGGCTTGCTTGGTTGGCCAAAAAGGGCGTATGCGTTTTTTCCTGAATATATTCAGGAAAAAATGCATACGCCCTTTTCAGCCAAGTGCATCATTGTCGACGTTGTGCCTCTTTTCCTATGCTTTCAGGGCAATTCCAGTCTACCCCCTGCAATCCTTTTCCTGAAATTCTGCCCAGCTTTCAAGTCCCCTTTGCAGGCTTACTTCAACATATTTTTGGAGGATAGCTGTCATTTATAACTCTGCAGGTTTGTGAATTACAGTGCCCCTGAGCTCCTTTCTTCAACTTGCTTTCTTGTGAGCTGGGCACAAAACCGAAGGATTGCTTCAGGCCCTAATCTGTTTCTGGCAGGGCCCGCTGAGCCTTTGGTTAATTCCTCTTTCTGGTGGGAAATGAGCGTTACATTTGCCCGTGCAGACACCTACAGCTAGTCACTCATTGGTTCTCCCTATTCCTGTTCATCTTGCACAGAAGTTGCAAGCTGTGCCAAAGAGGAGGTTAAAGGCACTGACTCTCCAAGAGGGGAGAGTGTTAGTAAAGCATCTGGAATGGTTAACCCGAGGACCAGGATATGAAAACTGAGATGCATTTTAAATCGTTTCCCAATCACACGGTGGACGATACTCTGGGTTTCCCATGCATGTTTTTGCTGGAGGAAGAATCCCTTGAACCTGGAGAGTTGGGACCCATGGAATGGGTACCATGCAGTATGACTTCAAAGGGTCTGCAGTTACTCACCAAAACTCACCAATGCTATCAGCCTGAAGTGTCCAGCCTTATGTCTCAACCAGCTCTGGGTGTAGATGTGGTCAATCCCGGTTGCATCACATGCCCTGAGTGAATTATTTAAGAATTGCTCTCTATTTCACTGTCTTTGTGTTTTGTTTTCGAAATTCATTTTGATAATGGGATTTATCGGATTTTCACTGCTGCGTTTCGGCCGCAGTACACATGCTTGATTCTCTTACGGAGACATATATATCCATGGGTTTTAAGATTCTTCCTAGTCAGGTATATTCCTAGGCGTTGAGTATGTGGTGTTGGGTCCATTTCGTTGAGCAAGGAGTAGGTCTTGTCTATTACATATTTGGCTTATGGAAAGTTATCTGTGCTAATTTCTGTCTCTGGTTTTATGCAGCACCCCAACGCACCTTTCCCCATAAGCAAGCACTAGTTGGTTTTCTAAATTTGAGACCCTGTTCTGTTTTGTAATTCAGTTCATGTGTAGTCAAGTTTACATTCCGTGTATTAGTGATATCTTATGATGTTTCTTTTTCTGTGTGACGTAGTTCACGTAGAATCACCGTACCTGCATCCACTCACTATGCCGCTACGGGCCTGATGACACAGATTTCATTGCTGAGTGATATTGCATTGTACGTACGTGCCACAACTTCTTTATCCATTTTTTGCTTTCTGGGATATTTACCTGATACTGTAGATGAGCTGCTTGTGAACACAGCCGTCCCAAATATTGGGGTGGCTGTCTGTTTTTGATTTTAATTTCCGTAAGCTATAGGACCATAAGTGGAAGTGCCATAGGCTGTGTTGCTTTGTTTCTTACGTGTTTCAGGAAACACCATACACTTCTCCAGGGTGGCTGCTGGCAATTTACATCCTGCCAATCAGCATAACAAGGCTCCCTGTTCTCCATATCCTGTCCTACCTTTCTGGATTTTACACTTTTTTCAGATGGCCCTTTTGCCCGGGTGGCAGTGAGACTTCATTTTAGGGCAGATTTCCTTTACAGGCTTGCTTGGTTGGCCAAAAAGGGCGTATGCGTTTTTTCCTGAATATATTCAGGAAAAAACGCATACGCCCTTTTTGGCCAAGTGCATCATTGTCGACGTTCTGCCTCTTTTCCTATGCTTTCAGGGCAATTCCAGTCTACCCCCTGCAATGGTTTTCCTGAAACTCTGCCCCGCTTTCAAGTCCCCTTCGCAGGCTTACTTCAATATATTTTTGGAGGATAGCTGTCATTTATAACTCTGCAGGTTTGTGAATTACAGTGCTCCTGAGCTACTTTTTCAACTCGCTTTCTTGTGAGCTGGGCAAAAAGCCGCAGGATTGCGTCAGGCCCTAATCTGTTCTCAGCAGGGCATGCTGAGCCTTTGTTTAATTCCTCTTCCTGGTCGGCAATGAGCGTTACATTTGCCCGTGCAAACACCTACAGCTAGTCTCTCATTGGTTCTCCCTATTCCTGTTCATCTTGCATAGAAATTGCAAGCTGTGCAAAACAGGAGGTTAAAGGCACTGACTCTCCAAGCGGGGAGAGTGTTAGTAAAGCATCTGGAATGGTGAACCCGAGGACCAGGATACGAAAACTGAGATGCATTTTAAATCGCTTCCCAATCACACGGTGGACGATACTCTGGGTTTCCCATGAATGTTTTAACTGGAGGAAGAATCCCTTGAACCTAGAGAGTTGGGACCCATGGAATGGGTACCATGCAGTATGACTTCAAAGGGTCTGCATTTGCTCACCGAAACTCACCAATGCTATCAGCCTGAAGTGTCCAGCCTTATGTCTCAACCAGCTCTGGGTGTAGATGTGTTCAATCCCGGTTGCATCACATGCCCTGAGTGAATTATTTAAGAATTGCTCTCTATTTCACTGTCATTGTGTTTTGTTTTTGAAATTTATTTTGATAATGGGATTTATCGGATTTTCACTGCTGCGTTTCGGCCGCTGTACACACGCTTGATTCTCTTACGGAGACATATATATCCATGGGTTTTAAGATTCTTCCTAGTCAGGTATATTCCTAGGCGTTGAATATGTGGTGTTGGGTCCATTTCGTTGAGCAAGGACTAGGTCTTGTCTATTACATATTTGGCTTATGGAAAGTTATCTGTGCTAATTTCAGTCTCTGGTTTTATGCAGCACCCCAACGCGCCTTTCCCCATAAGCAAGCACTAGTTGATTTTCTAAATTTGAGACCCTGTTCTGTTTTGTAATTCAGTTCATGTGTAGTCAAGTTTACATTCCGTTTATTAGTGATATCTTATGATGTTTCTTTTTCTGTGTGACGTAGTTCACGTAGAATCACCGTACCTGCATCCACTCACTATGCCGCTACGGGCCTGATGACACAGATTTCATTGCTGAGTGATATTGCATTGCACGTACGTGCCACAACTTCTTTATCCATTATTTGCTTTCTGGGATATTTACCTGGTACTGTAAACGAGCTTCTTGTGAACACAGCCGTCCCAAACATTGGGGTGGCTGTCTGTTTTTGATTTTAATTTCCGTAATCTTTGAGACCATAAGTGGAAGTGCCATAGGCTGTGTTGCTTTGTTTCTTATGGGTTTCAAGAAACACCATACACTTCTCCAGGGTGGCTGTTGGCAATTTACATCCTGCCAATCAGCATAACAAGGCTCCCTGTTCTCCATATCCTGTCCTACCTTTCTGGATTTTACACTTTTTTCAGATGGCCCTTTTGCCCGGGGGGCAGTGAGACTTCATTGTAGTGCAGATTTCCTTTACAGGCTTGCTTGGTTGGCCAAAAAGGGCGTATGCGTTTTTTCCTGAATATATTCAGGAAAAAACGCATACGCCCTTTTTGGCCAAGTGCATCATTGTCGACGTTCTGCCTCTTTTCTTATGCTTTCAGGGCAATTCCAGTCTACCCCCTGCAATCGTTTTCCTGAAATTCTGCCCCGATTTCAAGTCCCCTTCGCAGGCTTACTTCAATATATTTTTGGAGGATAGCTGTCATTTATAACTCTGCAGGTTTGTGAATTACAGTGCCCCTGAGCTCCTTTCTTCAACTCGCTTTCTTGTGAGCTGGGCACAAAACCTCAGGATTGCTTCAGGCCCTAATCTGTTTCCGGCAGGGCACGCTGAGCCTTTGGTTAATTCCTCTTCCTGGTGGGAAATGAGCCTTACATTTGCCCGTGCAGACACCTATAGCTAGTCTCTCATTGGTTCTCACTATTCCTGTTCATCTTGCACAGAAATTGCAAGCTGTGCCAAACAGGAGGTTAAATGCACTGACTCTCCAAGCGGGGAGAGTGTTAGTAAACCGTCTGGAATGGTGAACCCGAGGACCAGGATACGAAAACTGAGATGCATTTTAAATCGTTTCCTAATCACACGGTGGACCATACTCGGCGTTTCCCACGCATGTTTTAGCTGAAGAAAGAATCCCTTGAACCTGGAGAGTTCGGACCATTGGAATGGGTACCATGCAGTATGACTTCAAAGGATCTGCATTTGTTCACCGAAACTCACCAATGCTATCAGCCTGAAGTGTCCAGCCTTATGTCTCAACCAGCTCTGGGTTTAGATGTGGTAAATCCAGGTTGCGTCACATGCCCTGAGTGAGTTATTTAAGAATTGCTACCTATTTCACTGTCATTGTGTTTTGTTTTTGAAATTTATTTTTATAATGGGATTTATCGGATTTTCACTGCTTCGTTTATGCCGCTGTACACGCACTTGATTCTCTTACGGAGACATATATATCCATGGGTTTTAAGATTCTTACTAATCCGGTATATTCTTAGGCATTGAATATGGCGTGTTGAGTCCATTTCGTTGAGCAAGGAGTAGGTCTTGACTATTACATATTTGGCTTATGGAATGGTATCTGTGCTAATTTCAATCTCTGGTTTTATGCAGCACCCCAACTCACCTTTCCCCTTAAGGAAGCATAAGTTCATTTTCTTAATTTGAAACCCTCTTCTCTTTTGTAATTCAGTTCATGTGTAGCCATGTTAACATTCCATGTATTAGTGATATCTTATGTCTTTTCCTTTTTGAATTATGTGACTTCGAATGATCACACGTAACTCCTCTGGAGTTGTTATAACTGGCCGTATTTCATTGATTTCCAGGCTGAGTAATATTCCACTCTACATAAGCAGCACATCTGTGTCCGTTTTTTCTCTGCAGATACATTTAAGTTATATCCTAGTCGAGGATCTTTTAAACAGAGAGGTGGTAAACATTGGGGTGCCTGTGTCCTCTCGATTTTTGTTTTTCCCAAGATATACGTCCATGAGTGCAAGTGCCCTGTGCTCGGTAGCTCATTTTTTACATGCTTTAGTAAACACAATAGACTTATCCAGAGTGACCGTTGGCAATATACATTTCCACTATAAGACTCACAGGGCTCCCTTTTCTCCTTGCCCTGTCCTGCATTTCTGGTGTTTACACTTTATGAGGACAGCTCTTCTGACTGATGCAAAGTGATATGTTTTGTAGTATTGATTTCCAGTGCCCACCTGTTTGGTTGGCTAAAAAAGTGTATGCCCTTTTCTTGAATATATACAGAAAAAGACGCATACACCCTTTTTGGCCAACTGCAATGTTGGCAATGTTCAGCCCCTTTTCTTGTGCTTAATGGCGAGTCCTTTCTACCTCTTCCAATCCCTTTCCTGCCATTCTCCGTTGCTTACAAGTCCTTTTCTCTGACTTTCCTCAAGACATTTTTCAGTGATAGATATTTTCAATTCTGCAGTTTCGTGAATTTTAGTGCCCCTGAGTTGCATTTTCCAACTTGTGTTTATGGGAACTGGCCACAAAGCATCAGGATTCCTCAAGCCCTATTCTGTTTCCATGGGCAAACCTAGCCTTTGGTCAATTCGTCTTCCTGATTGGAAATTAGAGTGGCATGTGCCTGTCCGAACACCTAGGACTTGTCTCTCATTGTTCCTCCTCCTTCTGCTTCATCCTCTGGACAAATTCCAAACTGTATGCAACAGGATGTTGACAGTGCTGACATCTCCAAGTGGGGAGACTGTTAGTAAAGACGCTGGAGTGGTGAACCCTAGCACCAAGAGATGAGGAGATGAGATGCCTTTTCCAAACTTTTCCCGATCAGACGGTATACCATCCTCTGGGTGTGACAGGCATGTTTTAGGTGTAGGAAGGGTCCCATTCATGTGAGGAGAACACCAGGGGATTTTAAATATCAGTGTCTCTCCGCAACCCAAACTGGGGAATTTTTTAAGCTACGGCTACACATATGTTCATTAAGGGCCTTGGGAAGTAGGCAGAGTCCAAACTTTAGATGATTGAAGTCTTCAGGGTCAGAAGCACTCACCACTGTCTTCCCTTAGATTCCATTTTTACTGTCATTGATGGATGATGTCAATAAAAATATCTATTCTTTTTCAGATCATTTCCCCTTATAGGTTATTGCAAAATATTGAGTGTAGTTCCCTGTGCTATACAGTAGTTCCTTGCTGATGATTTCATACATAGCAGTGTGTATGTGTTAATCCCAAACTGTTAATTTATCCCTCCTCCTACCATTTCCCTTTGGTAATAATAAATTATAAGATTTTATGCTTCTCAGAAATGGGGGAGCTGAAAGAGAGGTATCATTTTCAATGCAAAAGCATTTAAAACAAGATTGAAGCTTTAACCAAGATTATTAGATGTACATCCTTGGAAAGAAATCACTTTGTTTCTCTAATATTGACCTGACAAGGAAGACAAACCTTTTCACTGAACTTGCTTATAAGAAAGTGATGGAAATATCAAATGGAAGTGTTTGAAACATCTTATTTTACCCGAGCCTTATACCCTGTTCTATGTTAATTACAGTTTGGCTCACACATCTGTTCATTGAAGTTACAATGTTCTCAATTTCTGTTACTGATCCTCCAGAGTGGACGCCAACAAGTGTCCCCCTGCCCAGTGTCATTGGAGCCAATAGATCGAGACTGAGTTTGGTTCAAAAGCAAAGGAAACTTTATATTTTGATCAGAGAATGGAGAGGTGCTACCCTGTGGGCTGTGGGCTGGGCTGCTGTGTAGAGATCCTGTCAGAGTCACTGGGAGGGAGGGGGCTGAGCTCTCGAGGACCTGGTTGGCTGCAGCTCAGGCTCTATGTCACGGAGTCTGAACTGGGCCCCAGGAGCTGAAGTGTCATCGAGCCATTCTGCTCTAGGAAATCTGGTCTGAAGTGCCGGGTGTGGAACCTCTGTATGCGGGACACTAGGAGCACCTGAAATTAGACAAAGCACAAAGGATAAAAATGGTTAGACTTTATTTTATTGCCCAGATTCTATTTTTATCTCCCAGGCATTTTTAAGGGGCTTTGCCTGGGACAAACTTCTCTTCTGCCTTTTGTCCCTTTCCTCATTCTTGGAGTGCTGCGGGTGCAGACCCTTCTTCTGTAACTGCTGAGTGCTGAGTTAGGAGGCTTCATACCCGTGGGCGAGGGTCAGAACTTCTCCCCAGCAGCCTCCAGGTGACGTTGATTGTCCCCAGGCCTCCTGCCTCCCTGCTCGTCCACCTGAGCACCAGTATTGGAAGTGTTATAGATTCTAATGACCTTTAAGGGTCCAGAAAGGAGATGTGCAGTGGCGCTGTGAGGTCCAGTTTCACTCCGCCCCACATTTGTTCGGCCACCTTAGGCTGACCGTTTCTGCCAGCCTAGATGCTCTGACTGACCGTTTCTGCCAGCCTAGATGCTCTGACCAACAGTCTGCGCTTTCTTCCATTAGGCCCCTGAATTAACGTAAAAACAGCACCAGGTGTCAGGATCCTGCCCGCTCAGCTCCCAGACAGTCCAGGGTCAGTGGTGATGAAGGATCATGATGGTCACTGAGTCAAGAGCCTTTGGAAGTAAACAGGAGTCCAGCCGGTCTTATTGGCCACCATCATCAGGGTGTCTGTAGGCTTTTCTATGGTGACAGCATGATATACGGTTCCCCCGCCAAGATTATTAGCTCCCCTCTGGGTACAGTAAGTACTGCAAGCAGTAGTCTACTCTTTTGGGACACACTCTTGTTGTTTTATGAGAGAAACTCCAGGTCAAGTGATGGTCACACGGGTCGTCATGGTGCCCCGTTGCCCCCGGTTATCTCTCTGGAGGTTGGAGTTGGAGGGCCTCCTCAATCGAGGTCAGTGTGCCCACGGAGCAAACCCTGCAACTTCAGGGCATGGTTGGGGGTTAGGATCACCACGTGGGGTCCGTTTCCCTTAGAAGGGAGGTGGCCTTTTGGGCTGCTGATTTCCAGGTTTTCAGATACCACCAGTATCTTGGCCAGATGTGGCGGTGGGCCAAGCCCCTTGGTGACCATAGTTTATCCTACCTGGATGGCATTCTTGCATTGTTCCATTTCAAGTGGTCCCAGTTTTTGCACTAATACTCCAATGGCGATTCACCTTTCACCAGGAATGTAAAGGTCAAAGGGTTTAGCTAAATTAGGGAGTTCCAGGGCAAGGGTCTGAATTGACTGCTCTTTCCATTCTTGAAAGGCCACTTCTGGATTCTATTCAAAAGGATCATCATCTTTTCCTTTCAGTGTTTCATATAGAGGCCCAGCTAGTAGACTGTAGTTAGGGATCCAGAGGCAGGAAACCCTGGCTTCCCCAGGAACCCCTAAGCTGTCTTCTAGTTTCAGAAAGGGGTAAGGCTGTAAATTGTTTCTTCCCTTTCCTGGGATGGGCTTCTCCGACCTTCTGTGAGAATGAAGCCCAGGCAGGTCACCGTAGTCTGTGATACTTGAGCTTTTTCGTGGACAACTTCTATCCTTTATTGGCTTGGTAGTTCTGAGGCCTCCTTAGTAGGGCTGGCGATCAGAATGTCGTCTGAATATTGAAGGAGTGTTTCCTTTTCCAGAGGTAGAACTTTTAGGTCTTTAGCTGAGCTTTCCCCAAAGATGGTGTGGGAATTTTTGAACCCTTGGGGCAAGACAGCCTGGAAGTATTGTTTTAGTTGTATGTTGAGTCCTGTCACTCACAAGCCAAAATTTCTTGTGACTCTGGGACTAATGGAATACAAAAGAAGGCATCAGTGAAGACTAATACAGAATACCAAGTCCTGGTGGTTGGTAGAATGACCAGCAGGGTGTAGGATTTAGGAACTACTGGAGGTATATCCTCAGTGGCTTCACTGACTGTCCTGACATCCTTTACCAGGACTCCAGCAGCCCATGGGGCTCTCGAGGTCAGGCCAATCCCAGGATATGGAGCTCACCTGGGCAGGTACCCTACCCCCACCCCAGCCCACGGGGCTCTCGTGTTCAGGCCCCTCCCAGGATATGGGATTCCCTGGGCAGGTCCTCTGCAGTCCATGGGGCTCCCGTGGTCAGGCCCCTCCCAGGATACAGAGCTACCCTTGCAGGTACCTTGGCAGGGCTGGGCACACAGGAACCGTGCACATAGCCCTCATTGCAGAGCACTCCCAGCTCACCTGTCGCTCAGATCTGACACAGAGCACCTCAGAGCAGGACTTGAACTAACAAACAGCAGCTCTGACAGGTCTGTGACCCTGGGCATCACTCTGTGCGGCCTCCTCCACCTGGTCTTCCAGAGACTTCCACTGCACCCGGGGCACCAGGCCTCTGTCTCCAACCACCACCCACCCCTCCTCTCCCTGACTCCTGGGTTCCTCTCATTAGGAGAGGGTTTTCTTGAAGTTGTCTCCCACTCATGGGCCAGATAATATAATTAGAAAACAAGCCAGAGCTGCAGCCCCTTGTCTATCCTGACTCTCAGGAGCCCACACCTGTTCCTTGGACCTGGCCAATTCAGCAAGTTCCATTTTCAGCAACTGTGAGCCCCTGAGGGGTGATTATTGGCTGGCTTGGGAAGCCTGACCGTACCGGCCAGCCCTCCCCAGGTGTGCCTGGGTTGAGATCAATATAAACACCGCTCCAGGCAGCAAGAGCCCCTGCAGCTGTGCCTGACGCCATTTTCTCTGCCCTGTCAGCAGTTTCGGGGCTGGGCTGGTGGGAGGGAGTGAGAGGCCACGGCTTTGTGGGTGTCCCAGTGTGAGTGGGGCTCTGCTGGACTTTCTGCAGCAGTTGCCAAGATGCTACCTGCTAAAGAAGAGGATGTGTCACCCACACCTGCCGCTGGAATTTCTCCCTGGGCACAGGTGAGGAAGGAAGAAAGCAGTGGGGGCCGGGACAGCAGGGGTATCTCAGGCAGGGAAAGGGAGAGCTTCCAGAAGAGCACCCAGGGCCAGGACCATCCTGGCTGGCCTGCAGGCACCAAGTCGGCTGGCATGCTGTCCCTCATGTGGCTCCATGGCCCTTCCTCTAGGTTTTCAAGTCCTTGTACATATTCAGGTGTTTAGCCTTGGAAGGGTGGGAACATTTCAGCAGCAGCTGGCTTGGGGCTCGGCCCACGTTTACTCACAGATACCTCGGCACGGTCCCCCAGCTTTGCAGTGAGGACGCTTGTTGCGAGGAGCATGCTGGCTGAATGGGAGATGATTCCCCACCACTGACCAACTTCAGAATTGTTTGCAATTGGAGCAAGTGCCCTGAAACGGTTTTCCTCTGTGTAACTGGTGGGTTCTGTTCTTTTTTATCTTTTTTTCGTTTTTGGTTCAAGGTAGATTTTATTCCTCTTTTGTGTATTTACAGATATAAGCATGGAAATAATTTATTCATATAAATACATGTATGTGAAGGGAAGAATATTTTCTCTGTTTTACTTTTTTTAATTTTATTTTTTTATTTTGAATTTAATTTTATATTTTTATACAGCAGGTTGTTTTTGGTTATCTACTTTATACATATAAATGTATACATACCAATCCCAATATCTCAACTCCTCCCACCACCATCCCCAACAGCTTTCCCGCCTTGTTGTCCATACGTTTGTTGTATACATGTATTGCTCTATTTCTGCCTTGCAAAACGGTTCATCTGTACAATTTTTCTAGGTTCCACATATATGCATTAATATACAAGATTTGTTTTTCTCTTTCTGACTTACTTCACTCTGTATGACAGTCTCTAGATCCATCAACGTCTCTACAAATGTCCCAATTTCATTTCTTTTTATGGCTTAGTAATATTCCATTTTATATATGTACCACATCTTTATGCATTCGTCTGTCTGTGGGCATTTAGGTTGCTTCCATTTCCTGGATAGTGTAAATAGTGATGCAATGAACATTGTGGTGAATGTCTCTTTTTGATTTATGGTTTTGTCTAGGTATATGCCCAGTAGAGGGATTGCTGTATCATATGGTAATTCTATTCTTAGTTTTATAAGAAACTCCATAATGTTCTCCACAGTGACTGTATCAATTTACGTTCCCAACAATAGTGGAAGAGGATTCCTTATCTCCACACCGTTTCCAGCATTTGTTGTTTGTAGATTTTCTGATGATGCCCATTCTAATAGGTGTGAGGTGATACACCATGGATGAGTCTATTTCGTTGAGCAAAGAGTAGGTCTTGTTTATTACGTATTTGGCTTATGGAATGGTATGTGTGCTAATTTCAATCTGTTTTTATACAGCAGCCCAACTCAACTTTCCCCTTAAGCAAGCATAAGGTTTTTATCTAACTGTGAGACTCTGTTCGGTTTTGTAATTCAGTTTATGTGTAGCCAAGTTTACACTCCCTCTATTAGTGATATCTTATGATAATTATCTTTCTTTGTGTGACATATTTCTCTTAGAATCATCATAATTAAATCCACTCAATTTGCTGCTACAGGCCTGATGACATTGATTTCACTGCTGAGTGATATTCCGTTGTACGTAAGTAGCACAACTTCTTTATCCATTTTTTTCTTTCTGGGATATTTAATTTGTACTGGACTCGAGGTTCTTGTAAACACAGCAGCCCTAAATTTTGTGTTGGCTGTGTCTTGTTGATTTTAATTTTCCTAAGCTATAGGGCCAAAAGTGGAAGTGCCCTAGGCTCTGTAGCTTTGTTTTTTAGATGTTTCAGGATACACCATGAACATCTCCAGAGTGTCTGTTGGCAATTTACATCCCGCCCATCAGCATAACACGGCTCCCTGTTCTCCATGGCCTGTCCTGTGTTTCTGGTTTTTACACTTTATTCAGATGGCCTTTTTGACGAATGGGAAATGTGACTTCATTGTAGTGTGGATTTCCATTGCTGGAGTGCTTGGTTGGCCAAAATGTTCATATGCGTTTTTTCCTGAATATATTCAGGAAAAATGTATACGCACTTTTTGTCCATGTGCATCACTGTCAAAGATCTGCCGCTTTTCATATGCTTTAAATGCAACTCCAATCTACCTCTTGAAATATGATTCCTGCAATTCTGCCTCGTTTTCAAGTCCTCTTTGCAGACTTACTTCGATATATTTTTGCCAATAGCTGTCATTTATCTCTGCAGGTTTGTGAATTACAGTGCCCTTGAGCTCCTTTCTTAACTCGCTTCCTTGTAAGCTGGCCACAAAACTGCAGGTTTGCTTCAGGCCATAATCAGGGTCCAGCACGGCACTCTGAGCCTTTGGTTAATTCCTCTTCCTGGTGGGAAATTAGAGTTAAATGTGCCCCTCCAGATACCTGCCTCACTCCCAGCCACATGGTGATGTATGTCCTCAGGTTTGAGGCCATATGTGATGGGTTCCTCATCTTTTGATGATGTGGCCCCACTGGTGTGTGGACACTCCTGCCTGGTTCCCAGCCCCTTGCTGATGTGGGCCCTCTGGTGAGACTCTGATCCTGGTTGGGTTCCTCACACATCCGTGAGGTGAGCCCTCTTCTCTGAGGTCACTCCTGCCTGGCTGGCACAACCCGCCTTGTTGACTTCGGCACCCTGGTGGCAGTTGGAGCCTGCTGGGAGCCTCCTTCCCGCGGTGATGAGGCCCTCTGGCGTCAGACACTAATGGCGGGGTTCCCACATTTTCTGATACGTGCTAAGTGGTACGAGGGCACTCCTGCCAGGTTCCCATCCTCATGAGCGTGTGGGTCTTCTGTTCTGAGGTCCTAACGGCTGGGTTGCTCACACTTTCATGATGTGGGCCCTCTGCTGTGAGGTCAATCCTGCCTGGCTGGCGCACGTCGCCTTGGCGACGTGGACCCTCTGGTGGCAGTTGGAGCGTGCTGGGCCCTCCTCCCCTCAGTGATGAGGGCCTTCTGGTGTCAGGCCCTAAGTGCTGGGCTCCACACATTTTCTGATGTGTGCCCAGTGGTGCGAGTCACTCCTGCCAGGTTCCCATCCCCATGGGCATGTGGGACTTCTGTTCTGTGGTCCCAACTGCTGGGTTGCTCACAGTTTCATGATGTGGGCCCTTTGCTGTGTGTTCACTCTGGCCTGTATCCCATGGTGTCAGTGCTCTGGGCCTCCAGCTTGGAGTTTCCAACTTCTCGATTCCTCACCTTTTTTATTCTATGGGCCCTCGGTTGTTCGTCTCCTCCTGCATGCCTCACTCCCAGCCCCTTTGTGATGTGTGTCCCCTTGTTTGAGGCCACATGTGCTGTGTTCCTCACCTTTCTATAATGTGGCCACACTGGTGTGAGGACACTCTTGCCTGGTTCCCATTCCCTTGGTGATGTTGGCCCCACTGCTGTTAGGACAGTCTTGCCTGTTTCCCATCACCTTGGTGATGTTGGCCCTCTGGTGAGAGTCTGATCCTGGTTAGGTTCCTCACCCTTCTGTGAGGTGGGCCCTCTGCTCTGAGGTCACTCCTGCCTGGCTGGCACACCCCGCCTTGGCAACGTCGGCCATATGGTGGCAGTTGGAGCCTGCTGGGAGCCTCCTCCCCTCGGTGATGAGGGCCCTCTGGCCTCAGGCCCTAACTGCTGGGTTCCCACATTTTCTGATTCGTGTTAAGTGGTGCAAGGACACTCCTGCCAGGTTTCCATCCCCATGGGGATGTGAGCCTTCTGCTCTGAAGTCCCAACGGCTGTGTTGCTCACAGTTTCATGATGAGGGCCCTCTGGTGTGAGTTCACTCCTGCCTAGATCCCATAGCCTCGCTGCTCCTGGCTGCCTGCCGGAGGTTCCAACTGTGGGATTCCTCACTTTTTTTATTCTATGGTCCCTCTGTTTTGAGGATCCTCTGGCCTGCCTCACTCCCAGCCCCTTGGTGATGTGTGTCCTCAGGTTTGAGGCCACGTGTGCTGGGTCCCTCAAATTATGGTGATGTAGCCCCACTGGTGTGAGGACACTCCTGCCTGGTTCCCATTCCCTTGGTGATGTTGGCCCTCTGGTGACAGTCTGATCCTTGTTGGGTTCCTCACACTTCTGTGAGGTGGGCTTTCTGCTCTGAGGTCACTCCTGCCTGGCTGGCACACCCCGCCTTGGTGACATCGGCCTTATGGTGGCAGTTGGAGCCTGCTGGGAGCCTCCTCCCCTCGGTGATGAGGGTCCTCTGGCCTCAGGTCCTAACTGCTGGGTTCCCACATTTTCTGATTCGTGGAAGTGGGCCGAGGACACTCCTGTCAGGTTCCCATCCCCATAGGGATGTGGGCCTTCTGCTCTGAGGTCCCATCCGCTGGGTTGCTCACAGTTTCATGATGTGGGACCTCTGCTGTGAGTTTGCTGTGGCCTGGATCCCATAGACTCTGTGCTCTGGGCGGCCTACTGGCCGGTTCCAACTGCTGGATTCCTCACAACTTTTATTCTGTGGGCTCTGTTTTGTGAGGATACTCCTGCTTGCCTCACTCCTAGCCCCTTGGAGATGTGGGTCCCCTGTTTTAGGCCACATGTTCTGGGTTCCTCACCTTTCTATAATGTCGCCACACTGGTGTGAAGACCCTCCTGCCTGGTTCCGATCCCCTTGGTGATGTGGGCCCTCTGGTGAGAGTCTTATCCTGGCTGGTTTCCTCACCCTTCTGTGAGGTAGGCCCTCTGCGGTGAGGTCACTCCTGCCTGGCTGGCACACATCACCTTGGTGACGTGGGCCCTCAGTTGGGAGTTGGTGTCTGCTGCGAGTCTCCGTCCCTCGGTAATGAGGGCCCTCTTGCGTCAGACCCTAACTCCTGGGCTCCCAAAATTTGCAGATGTGCGACCTGTGGTGCGAGTACACTCCTGTCAGGTTCCCAACCGCATGGGAATTTGGGCCTTCTGCTCTGAGGTCCCAACGGCTGGGGTGCTCACAGTTTCATGATGAGGGCCCTCTGATGTGCGTTCATTCCGGCCTAGATCCCATAGGCTTGCTGCTCCTGGGCGCCTGCTGGGAGGTTCCAACTGCGGGATTCCTCACCTTTTTTATTCTATGGGCCCTCTGTTTTGAGGCTCCTCCTGCCTGCTTCAATCCCAGCCCCGTTGTGATGTGTGTCCTCTGGTGTGAGGCCACGTGTGCTGGGTCCCTCACCTTTCGATGATGTGGCCCCAATGGTGTGAGGACACTCGTGCCTGTTTCCCAGCCCCTTGGTGATGTGGCCCCTCTGGTGAGAGTCTGATCCTGGCTGGGTTCCTTACCGTTCTGTGAGGTGGGCCCTGTGCTCTGAGGTAACTCCTGCCTGGCTTGCTCCCCTTGCCTTGGTGACGTCGGCCCTCTGGTGGCAGTTGGATCCTTTTGGAGACTCCTGTCCTTGGTGATGAGGTCCCTCTGGCGTCAGGCTCTAACTGCTGGGCTCCCCAGGTTTTCTGATGTGAGCCCAGTGATGCCAGGACACTCGTGAAATGTTCCCATCCCCATGGCGATATGGGCCTTCTGCTCTGAGGTTCCAACGACTGGGTTGCTCACAGTTTCCTGATGTTAGCTCTCTGGTGTTAGTTCACTCATTCCTAGATCCCATAGCCTCTGTACTCTGGGCCGCCTGCTGGGAAGTTCCAACTGCTGGGTTCCTCACCTTTTTTATTCTTTGGGCCCTGTGTTGGGAGGCTCCTCCTGCCTGTGTCACTCCCAGCCCCTTGGTGATGTAGGTCCTCTGGTTTGTGGCCACATGTGCCAGTTTCCTCATCTTTTAGTGATGTGGCCCCACTGGTGTGAGGACACTCGTGCCTGGTTCCCGTCCCCTTGGTGATATGGGCCCTCTGGTGAGAGTCTGATCCTGGTTGGGTTCCTCACACTTCTTTGAGGTGGGCCGTCTGCTGTGAGGTCACTCCTGCCTGGCTGGCACACCCCGCCTTGGCGACGTGGGCCCTCTTGTGGTAGTTGGAACATGCTGGGAGCCTCCTCCCCTCAGTGATGAGGGCCCTCTGGCCTCAGGCCCTAACTGCTGGGTACCCACATTTTCTGATATGTGCTAAGTGGTGCGAGGACACTCCTGCCATGCTCCCAACACCTTGGGGATGTGGACCTTCTGCTCTGAGGTCCAAATGGCTGGGTTGCTCGCAGTTTCATAATGTGGACCCTCTGCTGTGAGTTTACTGCGGCCTGAATCGCATAGACTTGGTGCTCTTGGCCGCCTGCTGGGAGGTTCCCATTGCTGGATTCCTCAGCTTTTTTATTCTATGGGCCCTGTGTTGTGAGGCTACTCCTGCCTGCCTCATTCCGAGCCCCTTGGAGATGTGGGTCTTCTGGTTTAGGCCACATGTGCTGGGCTCCTCACCTTTCTATGATGTGGCCACACTGGTGTGAAGACTCTCCTGCCTGGTTCTGATCACCTTGGTGATGTGGGCCCTGTGGTGAGAGTCTTATCCTGGCTGTGTTCCTCACCTTTCTGTGAGGTAGGCCCTCTGCGGTGAGGTCACTCCTACCTGGCTGTCACATGTCACCATGGCGACGTGGGACCTCAGTTGGGTGTTGGTGCCTGATTGGAGTCTCCTCCCATTGGTAATGAGGGCCCTCTGGCGTCAGGCCCTAACTCCTGGGTTCCCTAAATTCTCTGCTGTGTGCCCTGTGGTGCGAGTACACTTCTGACAGGTTCCCAACCCCATGGGAATGTGGGCCTTCTGCTCTGAGATCCCAACGCCTAGGTTGCTCACAGTTTCATGATGACGGCCCTCTGGTGTGAGATCACTCCGGCCTGGATCCCATAGTCTTGCTGCTCCTGGCCGCCTGCTGGGAGGTTCCAACTGCGGGATTCTTCACCTCTTTAATTCTATGGTCCCTCTGTTTTGAGGCTCCTCCTGCCTGCCTCAATCCCAGCTCCCTTGTGATGTGTGTCCTCTGGTTTGAGGCCACGTGTGCTGGGTCCCTCACTTTCGGTGATGTGGCCCCACTAGTGTGAGGACACTCCTGCCTGGTTCCCATTCCCTTGGTGATGTGGGCCCTCTGGTGAGAATCTGATCCTCTTTGGTTCTTCACACTTCTGTGAGGTTGACCCTCTGCTCTGAGGTCACTCCTGCCTGGTTGTCGCACTCCGCATTGGCGACGTCGCCCCTCTGGTAGCAGTCGGAGCTGGCTGGGAGCCACTGCCCCTCGGTGATGAGGGCCCTCTGGCATCAGGCACTAATTGCTGGGCTCCCCACATTTTTTCATGTGTGCCCACTCTTGCGATGACACTCCTGCTTGTTTCCCTTCCCCATGGGGATGTGGGCCTTCTGCTCTGAGGTCACAACGGCTGGGTTGCTTACAGAATCACAATGAGGGCCCTCTGTTGTGAGTTCATGCCGGCCTGGATCTCATAGCCTCAGTGCTCTGGGCCGCCTGCTAGGAAGATCCAACTGCTGGTTTCCACACCTTTTGTATACAATGGGACATGTGTTGTGAGGTTAATCCTGCCTGCCTCACTCCGAAACCCATGGTGATGTGGGTCCTCTGGTTTGAGGCCACATGTGCTAGGTACCTCAACTTTTGATGATGTGGCCCCACGGGTGTGAGGACACTCCTGCCTGGTTCCCATCACCTTGGTGATGTGGGCCCTCTGGGGAGAGTCTGATCCTGGCTGGGTTCCCTACCATTCTGTGAGGTGGGCCCTCTGATGTCAGGTCACTCCTGCCTGGCTAGCTCACATCGCCTTGGCGACGTGGGCCTTATGCTTTCAGAGCAATTCACGTCTACCTCCTGAAATCGGATTCCAGCAATTCTGCCCCACTTTCAAGTCCTCTTCGCAGCCTTAATTCAATATATTTTTGTACGATTTCTGTCATTTATAAGTCTGCAGGTATGTGAATGACAGTGCCCCTGAGCTCCTTTCCTCAACTCGCTTTCTTGTGAGCTGGCCACAAAACCGCAGGATTGCTTCAGGCCCTAATCTTGTTCCAGCACGGCATGCTGAGCCTTTGGTTAATTCCTTTTCCTGTTGGGAAATGAGTGTTAAAATTGCCTGTGCATACTGGGCATATACCCTGAGAAAACCAAAATTCAAAAAGAGTCATGTACCAAAATGTTCATTGCAGCTCTATTTACAATAGCCCGGAGATGGAAAGAACCTAAGCGCCCATCATCGGACGAATGGATAAAGAAGATGTGGCACATATACACAATGGAATATTACTCAGCCTTAAAAAGAAATGAAACTGAGTTATTTGTAATGAGATGGATAGACCTAGAGTCTGTCATACAGAGTGAAGTAAGTCAGAAAGAAAAAGACAAATAGCGTATGCTAACACATATATATGGAATTTAAAGGAAAAAAATGTCATGAAGAACCTAGGGATAAGACAGGAATAGAGGCGCAGACCTACTGGAGAACGGAATTGAGGATATGGGGAGGGGGAATGGTGAGTTTTGACAGGGCGAGAGAGAGTCATGGACATATACACACTAATAAATGTAGTAAGGTAGATAGCAAGGGGGAAGCAGCCGCAAGGCACAGGGATATGAGCTCGGGGCGTTGGGACAGCCTGGATGGGTGGAAGGGGGAGAGAGGGAGGGAGGGAGACATAAGAGGGAAGACACAGGGAGCATATGTATATGTATAGCTGATTCAATTTGTTATAAAGCAAAAACTAACACACCATTGTAAAGCAATTATAACCCAATAAAGATGTTAAAAAAAATATTTGCCCGTGCACACACCTACAGATAGTCTCCCATTGGTTCTCCGTATTCCTGTACATCTTGCGCAGAAATGGCAAACAGTGCCAAACAGGAGGTTAAAGGCACTGACTCTCCAAGCGGGGAGAGTGTTAGTAAAGCATCTGGAATGGTGAATCCGAGGACCAGGATACGAAAACTGAGATGCATTTTAAATCGTTTCCCAATCACACGGTGGATGATACTCTGGGTTTCCCATGCATGTTTTAGCTGGAGGAAGAATCCCTTGAACCTGGAGAGTTGGGACCCATGGAATGGGTACCATGCAGAATGACTTCAAAGGGTCTGCATTTGCTCACCGAAACTCACCAATGATATCAGCCTGAAGTGTCCAGCCTTATGTCTCAACCAGCTCTGGGTGTAGATGTGGTCAATCCCGGTTGCATCACATGCCCTGAGTGAATTGTTTAAGAATTGCTCTCTATTTCACTGTCTTTGTGTTTCGTTTTTGAAATTTATTTTGATAATGGGATTTATCGGATTTTCACTGCTGCATTTATGCCGCTGTACACACGCTTGATTCTCTTACGGAGACATATAAATCCATGGGTTTTAAGATTCTTCCTAGTCAGGTATATTCCTAGGCGTTGAATATGTGGTGTTGAGTCCATTTCGTTGAGCAAGGAGTAGGTCTTGTCTATTACATATTTGGCTTATGGAAAGTTATCTGTGCTAATTTCAGTCTGTGGTTTTATGTAGCATCCCAACGCACATTTCCCCATAAGCAAGCACTAGTTGGTTTTCAAAATTTGAGACCCTGTTCTGTTTTGTAATTCAGTTCATGTGTAGTTAAATTTACATTCCGTGTATTAGTGATATCTTATGATGTTTCTTTTTCTGTGTGATGTAGTTCACGTAGAATCACCGTACCTGCATCCACTCACTATGCCGCTACGGGCCTGATGACACAGATATCATTGCTGAGTGATGTTGCATTGAACGTATGTGCCACAACTTCTTTATCCATTTTTTGCTTTCCGGGATATTTACCTGGTACTGTAGACGACCTTCTTGGGAACACAGCCTTCCCAAACTTTGGGGTGGATCTCTGTTTTTGATTTTAATTTCCCTAAGCAAGAGGACCATAAGTGCAATTGCCATAGGCTCTGTTCCTTTATTTCTTTCGTGTTTCAGAAAACACCATACACTTCTCCAGGGTGGCTGCTGGCAATTTACATCCTCCCAATCAGCATAACAAGGCTCCCTGTTCTCCATATCCTGTCCTACCTTTCTGGATTTTACACTTTTTTCAGATGGCCCTTTTGCCCGGGGGGCAGTGAGACTTCATTGTAGTGCAGATTTCCTTTACAGGCTTGCTTGGTTGGCCAAAAAGTGCATATGCGTTTTTTCCTTTATATATTCAGGAAAAAACGCATACGCCCTTTTTGGCCAAGTGCATCATTGTCGACGTTCTGCCTCTTTTCCTATGCTTTCAGGGCAATTCCAGTCTACCCCCTGCAATCGTTTTCCTGAAATTCTGCCCCGCTTTCAAGTCCCCTTCGCAGGCTTACTTCAATATACTTTTGGAAGATAGCTGTCATTTATAACTCTGCAGGTTTGTGAATTACAGTGCCCCTGAGCTCCTTTCTTCAACTCGCTTTCTTGTGAGCTGGGCACAAAACCGCAGGATTGCTTCAGGCCCTAATCTGTTTCTGGCAGGGCACACTGAGCCTTTGGTTAATTCCTCTTCCTGGTGGGAAATGAGCATTACATTTGCCCGTGCAGACACCTACAGCTAGTCTCTCATTGGTTCTCCCTATTCCTGTTCATCTTGCACAGAAATTGCAAGCTGTGCCAAAGAGGAAGTTAAAGGCACTGACTCTCCAAGCGGGGAGAATGTTAGTAAAGCGTCTGGAATGGTGAACCCGAGGACCAGGATACGAAAACTGAGATGCATTTTAAATCGTTTCCCAATCACACGGTGGACGATACTCTGGGTCTCCCATGCATGTTTTAGCTGGAGGAAGAATCCCTTGAACCTGGAGTGTTGGGACCCAAGGAATGGGTACCATGCAGTATGACCTCAAAGGGTCTGCATTTACTCACCGAACCTCACCAATGCTATCAGCCTGAAGTGTCCAGCCTTATGTCTCCACCAGCTCTGGGTGTAGATGTGTTAAATCCCGGTTGCATCACATGCCCTGAGTGAATTATTTAAGAATTGCTCTCTATTTCACTGTCTTTGTGTTTTGTTTTCGAAATTTATTTTGATAATGGGATTTATCGGATTTTCACTGCTGCGTTTCGGCCGCTGTACACACGCTTGATTCTCTTACGGAGACATATATATCCATGGGTTTTAAGATTCTTCCTAGTCAGGTATATTCGTAGGCGTTGAACATATGGTGTTGGGTCCATTTCTTTGAGCAAGGAGTAGGTCTTGTCTATTACATATTTGGCTTATGGAACGTTATCTGTGCTAATTTCAGTCTCTGGTTTTATGCAGCACCCCAACGCACCTTTCCCCATAAGCAAGCACTAGTTGGTTTTCTAAATTTGAGACCCTGTTCTGTTTTGTAATTCAGTTCATGTGTAGTCAAGTTTACATTCCGTGTATTAGTGATATCTTATGATGTTTCTATTTCTGTGTGACGTAGTTCACGTAGAATCACCGTACCTGCATCCACTCACTATGCCGCTACAGGCCTGATGACACAGATTTCATTGCTGAGTGATATTCCATTGTACGTACATGCCACAACTTCTTTATACATTTTTTGCTTTCTGGGATATTTACCTGGTACTGTAGACGAGCTTCTTGTGAACACAACCATCCCAAATATTGGTGTGGCTGTCTGTTTTTGATTTTAATTTCCCTAAGCTATAGGACCATAAGTGCAAGTGCCATAGGCTGTGTTGTTTTGTTTCTTACGTGTTTCAGGAAACACCATACACTTCTGCAGGGTGGCTGTTGGCAATTTACATCCTGCCGATCAGCATAACAAGGCTCCCTGTTCTCCATATCATGTCCTACCTTTCTAGATTTTACACTTTTTTCAGATGGCCCTTTTGCCAGGGGGGCAGTGAGACTTCATTGTAGTGCAGATTTCCTTTACAGGCTTGCTTGGTTGGCCAAAAAGGGCGTATGCGTTTTTTCCTGAATATATTCAGGAAAAAACGCATACGCCCTTTTTGGCCAAGTGCATCATTGTCGACGTTGCGCCTCTTTTCCTATGCTTTCGGGGCAATTCCAGTCTACCCCCTGCAATCGTTTTCCTGAAATTCTGCCCCGCTTCCAAGTCCCCTTCGCAGGCTTACTTCAATATATTTTTGGAGGATAGCTGTCATTTATAACTCTGCAGGTTTGTGAATTACTGTGACCCTGAGCTCCTTTCTTCAAATCGCTTTCTTGTGAGCTGCGCACAAAACCGCAGGATTGCTTGAGGCCCTAATCTGTTTCCAGCAGGGCACACTGAGCCTTTGTTTAATTCCTCTTCCTGGTGGGCAATGAGCGTTACATTTGCCCGTGCAGACACCTACAGCTAGTCTCTCATTGGTTCTCCCTATTCCTGTTCATCGTGCACAGAAATTGCAAGCTGTGCCAAAGAGGAGGTAAAAGGCACTGACTCTCCAAGCGTGGAGAGTGTTAGTAAAGCATCTGGAATGGTGAACCCGTGGACCAGGATACGAAAACTGAGATGCATTTTAAATCGTTTCCCAATCACACGGTGGACGATACTCTGGGTTTCCCATGCATCTTTTAGCTGGAGGAAGAATCCCTTGAACCTGGAGAGTTGGGAACCATGGAATAGGTACCATGCAGTATGACTTCAAAGGGTCTGCATTTGCTCACCGAAACTCACCAATGATATCAGCCTGAAGTGTCCAGCCTTATGTCTCAACCAGCTCTGGGTGTAGATGTGGTCAATCCCGGTTGCATCACATGCCCTGAGTGAATTATTTAAGAATTGCTCTCTATTTCACTGTCTTTGTGTTTTGTTTTCGAAATTTATTTTGATAATGGGATTTATCGGATTTTCACTGCTGCGTTTCGGCCGCTGTACACACGCTTGATTCTCTTACGGAGACATATATATCCATGGGTTTTAAGATTATTCCTAGTCAGGTATATTCATAGGCGTTGAATATGTGGTGTTGAGTCCATTTCGTTGAGCAAGGAGTAGGTCTTGTCTATTACATATTTGGCTTATGGAATGTTATCTGTGCTAATTTCAGTCTCTGGTTTTATGCAGCACCCCAAGGCACCTTTCCCCATAAGCAAGCACTAGTTGGTTTTCTAAATTTGAGACCCTGTTCTGTTTTGTAATTCAGTTCATGTGTAGTCAAGTTTACATTCCGTGTATTAGTGATATCTTATGATGTTTCTTTTTCTGTGTGACGTAGTTCACGTAGAATCACCGTACCTGCATCCACTCACTATGCCGCTATGGGCCTGATGACACAGATTTCATTGCTGAGTGATATTGCATTGCACGTACGTGCCACAACTTCTTTATCCATTTTTTGTTTTCTGGGATATTTAGCTGGTACTGTAGACGAGCTTCCTGAGAACACAGCCGTCCCAAACTTTGGGGTGGCTCTCTGTTTTTGATTTTAATTTCCCTAAGGAATCGGACCATAAGTTCAATTGCCATAGCCTGTGTTGCTTTATTTCTTACGTGTTTCAGGAAACACCATACACTTCTCCAGGGTGGCTGTTGGCAATTTACATCCTGTCAATCAGCATAACAAGGCTCCCTGTTCTCCATATCCTGTCCTACCTTTCTGGATTTTACACTTTTTTCAGATGGCCCTCTTGCCCGGGGGGCAGTTAGACTTCATTTTAGTGCAGATTTCCTTTACAGGCTTGCTTGGTTGGCCAAAAAGGGCGTATGCGTTTTTTCCTGAATATATTCAGGAAAAAACGCATACGCACTTTTTGGCCAAGTGCATCATTGTCGACGTTGTGCCTCTTTTCCTATGCTTTCAGGGCATTTCCAGTCTACCCCCTGCAATCGTTTTCCTGAAATTCTGCTCCACTTTCAAGTCCCCTTCGCAGGCTTACTTCAATATACTTTTGGAGGATAGCTGTCATTTATAACTCTGCAGGTTAGTGAATTACAGTGCCCCTGAACTCCTTTCTTCAACTCGCTTTCTTGTGAGCTGGGCACAAAACCGCAGGATTGCTTCAGGCCCTAATCTGTTTCCAGCAGGGCACACTGAGCCTTTGTTTAATTCCTCTTCCTGGTGGGAAATGAGCGTTACATTTGCCCGTGCAGACACCTACAGCTAGTCTCTCATTGGTTCTCCCTATTCCTGTTCATCTTGCACAGAAATTGCAAGCTGTGCCAAAGAGGAGGTTAAAGGCACTGACTCTCCAAGCGGGGAGAGTGATAGTAAAGCATCTGGAATGGTGAACCCGAGGACCAGGATACGAAAACTGAGATGCATTTTAAATCGTTTCCCAATCACACGGTGGACGATACTCTGGGTTTCCCATGCATGTTTTAGCTGGAGGAAGAATCCCTTGAACCTGGAGAGTTGGGACCCATGGAATGTGTACCATGCAGTATGACTTCAAAGGGTCTGCATTTACTCACCGAAACACACTTATGCTATCAGCCTGAAGTGTCCTGCCTTATGTCTCAAACAGCTCTGGGTGTAGATGTGGTAAATCACGGTTGCATCACATGCCCTGAGTGAATTATTTAAGAATTGCTCTCTATTTCACTGTCTTTGTGTTTTCTTTTCGAAATTTATTTTGATAATGGGATTTATCGGATTTTCACTGCTGCGTTTCGGCCGCTGTACACACGCTTGATTCTCTTACGGACACATATATATCCATGGGTTTTAAGATTCTTCCTAGTCAGGTATATTCCTAGGCGTTGAATATGTGGTGTTGGGTCCATTTCATTGAGCAAGGAGTAGGTCTTGTCTATTACATATTTGGCTTATGGAAAATTATCTGTGCTAATTTCAGTCTCTGGTTTTATGCAGCACCCCAAGGCACCTTTTCCCATAAGCAAGCACTAGTTGGTTTTCTAAATTTGAGACCCTGTTCTGTTTTGTAATTCAGTTCATGTGTAGTCAAGTTTACATTCCGTGTATTAGTGATATCTTATGATGTTTCTTTTTCTGTGTGACGTAGTTCACGTAGAATCACCGTACATGCATCCACTCACTATGCCGCTACGGGCCTGATGACACAGATTTCATTGCTGAGTGATATTGCATTGTACGTACGTGCCACAACTTCTTTATCCATTTTTTGCTTTCTGCGATATTTACCTGATACTGTAGACGAGCTTCTTGTGAACACAGCCGTCCCAAATATTGGGGTGGTTGTCTGTTTTTGATTTTAATTTCCGTAAGCTATAGGACCATAAGTGGAAGTGCCATAGGCTGTGTTGCTTTGTTTCTTACGTGTTTCAGGAAACACCATACACTTCTCCAGGGTGGCTGCTGGCAATTTACATCCTGCCAATCAGCATAACAAGGCTCCCTGTTCTCCATATCCTGTCCTACCTTTCTGGATTTTACACTTTTTTCAGATGGCCCTTTTGCCCGGGGCGGGGGGGGCAGTGAGATTTCATTGTACTGCAGATTTCCTTTACAGGCTTGCTTGGTTGGCCAAAAAGGGCGTATGCGTTTTTTCCTGAATATATTCAGGAAAAAACGCATACGCACTTTTTGGCCAAGTGCATCATTGTCGACGTTGTGCCTCTTTTCCTATGCTTTCAGGGCAATTGCAGTCTACCCCCTGCAATCGTTTTCCTGAAATTCTGCTCCACTTTCAAGTCCCCTTCGCAGGCTTACTTCAATATATTTTTGGAGGATAGCTGTCATTTATAACTCTGCAGGTTTGTGAATTACAGTGCCCCTGAGCTCCTTTCTTCAACTCGCTTTCTTGTGAGCTGCGCACAAAACCGCAGGATTGCTTCAGGCCCTAATCTGTTTCCAGCAGGGCACACTGAGCCTTTGTTTACTTCCTCTTCCTGGTGGGCAATGAGCGTTACATTTGCCCGGGCAGACAACTACAGCTAGTCTCTCATTGGTTCACCCTATTCCTGTTCATCTTGCACAGAAATTGCAAGCTGTGCCAAAGAGGAGGTTAAAGGCACTGACTCTCCAAGCGGGGAGAGTGTTAGTAAAGCATCTGGAATGGTGAACCCGAGGACCAGGATACGAAAACTGAGATGCATTTTAAATCGTTTCCCAATCACACGGTGGACGATACTCTGGGTTTCCCATGCATGTTTTAGCTGGAGGAAGAATCCCTTGAACCTGGAGAGTTGGGACCCATGGAATGGGTACCATGCAGTATGACTTCAAAGGGTCTGCATTTGCTCAACGAAACTCACCAATGCTATCAGCCTGAAGTGTCCAGCCTTATGTCTCAACCAGCTCTGGGTGTAGATGTGGTCAATCCCGGTTGCATCACATGCCCTGAGTGAATTATTTAAGAATTGCTCTCTATTTCACTGTCTTTGTGTTTTGTTTTCGAAATTTATTTTGATAATGGGATTTATCGGATTTTCACTGCTGCGTTTCGGCCGCTGTACACACGCTTGATTCTCTTACGGAGACATATATATCCATGGGTTTTATGATTCTTCCTAGTCAGGTATATTCCTAGGCGTTGAATATGTGGTGTTGAGTCCATTTCGTTGAGCAAGGAGTAGGTCTTGTCTATTACATATTTGGCTTATGGAATGTTATCTGTGCTAATTTCAGTCTCTGGTTTTATGCAGCACCCCAAGGCACCTTTCCCCATAAGCAAGCACTAGTTGGTTTTCTAAATTTGCGACCCTGTTCTGTTTTGTAATTCAGTTCATGTGTAGTTAAGTTTACATTCCGTGTATTAGTGATATCTTATGATGTTTCTTTTTCTGTGTGACGTAGTTCACGTAGAATCACCGTATCTGCATCCACTCTCTATGCCTCCACGGTCCTGATGACACAGAATTCATTGCTGAGTGATACTGCATTGCACGTACGTGCCACAACTTCTTTATCCATTTTTTGCTTTCTGGGATATTTTCCTGGTACTGTAGATGAGCTTCTTGGGAATACAGCCGTCCCAAATTTTGGGGTGGCTCTCTGTTTTTGATTTTAATTTCCCTAAGGAATAGGACCATAAGTGCAATTGCCATAGGCTGTGTTGCTTTATTTCTTACTTGTTTCAGGATACACCATACACTTCTCCAGGGTGGCTGCTGGCAATTTACATCCTGCCAATCAGCATAACAAGGCTCCCTGTTCTCCATATCCTGTCCTACCTTTCTGGATTTTACACTTTTTTCAGATGGCCCTTTTGCCCGGGGGGCAGTGAGATTTCATTGTAGTGCAGATTTCCTTTACAGGCTTGCTTGGTTGGCCAAAAAGGGCTTAGGCGTTTTTTCCTGAATATATTCAGGAAAAAAGGCCTACGCCCTTTTTGGCCAAGTGCATCATTGTCGACGTTCTGCCTCTTTTCCTATGCTTTCAGGGCAATTCCAGTCTACCCCCTGCAATCGTTTTCCTGAAATTCTGCGCCGCTTTCAAGTCCCCTTCGCAGGCTTACTTTAATATATTTTTGGAGGATAGCTGTCATTTATAACTCTGCAGGTGTGTGAATTACAGTGCACCTGAGGTCCTTTCTTCAACTCGCTTTCTTGTGAGCTGGGCACAAAACCGCAGGATTGCTTAAGGCCCTAATCTGTTTCCAGCAGGGCACACTGAGCCTTTGTTTAATTCCTCTTCCTGGTGGGCAATGAGCGTTACATTTGCCCGTGCAGACACCTACAGCTAGTCTCTCATTGGTTCTCCCTATTCCTGTTCATCTTGCACAGAAATTGCAAGCTGTGCCAAAGAGGAGGTTAAAGGCACTGACTCTCCAAGCGGGGAGAGTGTTAGTAAAGCATCTGGAATGGTGAACCAGAGGACGAGGATACGAAAACTGAGATGCATTTTAAATCGTTTCCCAATCACACGGTGGACGATACTCTGGTTTTCCCATGCATGTTTTAGCTGGAGGAAGAATCCCTTGAACCTGGAGAGTTGGGACCCATGGAATGAGTACCATGCAGTATGACTTCAAAGGGTCTGCATTTGCTCACCAAAACTCACCAATGCTATCAGCCTGAAGTGTCCAGCCTTATGTCTCAACCAGCTCTGGGTGTAGATGTGGTCAATCCCGGTTGCATCACAGGCCCTGTGTGAATTATTTAAGAATTGCTCTCTATTTCACTGTCTTTGTGTTTTCTTTTCGAAATTTATTTTGATAATGGGGATTATCGGATTTTCACTGATGCGTTTATGCCACTGTACACTGGCTTGATTCTCTTACGGAGACATATAAATCCATGGGTTTTAAGATTCTACCTAGTCAGGTATATCCTTAGGCGTTTAATATGTGGTGTTGAGTCCATTTCGTTGAGCAAGGAGTAGGTCTTGTCTATTACATATTTGGCTTATGGAATGTTATCTGTGCTAATTTCAGTCTCTGGTTTTATGCAGCACCCCAACGCACCTTTCCCCATAAGCAAGCACAAGTTGGTTTTCTAAATTTGCGACCCTGTTCTGTTTTGTAATTCAGTTCATGTGTAGTCAAGTTTACATTCTGTGTATTAGTGATATCTTATGATGTTTCTTTTTCTGTGTGACGTAGTTCACGTAGAATCACCGTACCTGCATCCACTCACTTTGCCGCTACGGGCCTGATGACACAGATTTCATTGCTGAGTGATATTCCTTTGTTCGTACCTACCACAAACTCTTTATACATTTTTTGCTTTCTGCAATATTTACCTGGTAGTGTAGACGAGCTTCTTGTGAACACAGCCGTCCCAAAGTTTGTGGTGGCTGTCTGTTTTTGATTTTAATTTCCCTAATCTATAGGACCATAATTGGAAGTGTCATAGGCTGTGTTGCTTTATTTCTTACGTGTTTCAGGAAACACCATACACTTCTCCAGGGTGGCTGTTGGCAATTTACATCCTGCCAATCAGCATAACAAGGCTCCCTGTTCTCCATATCCTGTCCTGCCTTTCTGGATTTTACACTTTTATCAGGTGGCCCTTTTGCCAGGTAGGGGCAGTGAGACTGCTTTTTAGTGCAGATTTCCTTTATAGGCTTGCTTGTTTGACACAAAAGGGCGTATGCGTTTTTTCCTGAATATATTCAGGAAAAAACGCATACGCCCTTTTTGGCCAAGTGCATCATTGTCGACGTTCTGCCTCTTTTCCTGTGCTTTAAGGGCAATTCCCGTCTACCCCCTGCAATCGTTTTCCTGAAATTCTGCCCCGCTTTCAAGTCCTCTTCACAGCCTTAGTTCAGTATATTTTTGGACGATAGCTTTCATTTATAACTCTGCACGTTTGTGTATGACAGTGCCCCTCAGCTCCTTTTTTCAACCGCCCTTCTTGTGAGCTGGGCACAAAACCGCAGTATTGCTTCAGGCCCCAATCTGTTTCGGGCAAGGCACTCTGATCCTTTGGCTAATTCCTCTTCCTGGTGGGAAATGAGCGTTACATTTGCCCGTGCAGACACCTACTGCTTGTCTCTCATTGGTTCTCCCTATTCCTATTCATCTTTTGAAGAAATTGCGAAATATGCCAAACAGGAGTTTAAGCGCACTGTCTCTCCAAGCAGGGAGAGTGTTAGTAAAGCATCTGGAATGGTGAACCCGAGGACCAGGATACGAAAACTGAGATACATTTTTAATCGTTTCCCAATCACATGGTGGACCATACTCTGGGTTTCCCAATCATGCTGTAGCTGAATAAAGAATCCCTTGAACCTGGAGAGTTGGGACCCATGGAATGGGTACCATGCAGTATAACTTCAAAGGGTCTGCATTTGCTCACAGAAACTCACCAATGCTATCAGCCCCATGTGTCCAGCCTTATGTCTCACCCAGCTCTGGGTGTTGATGTGGTAAATCCAGGTTGCATCACAAGCCCTGAATGAATTATTTAAGAATTGCTCTCTATTTCACTTTCATTGTGTTTTGTTTTTGTAGTTTATTTTGATAACGGTATTTATCGGATTTTCACTGCTTCGTTTATGCCGCTGTACACACGCTTGATTCTCTTATGGAGACATATAAGTTCATGGGTTTTAAGATTCTTACTAATCAGGTATATTCCTAGGCATTGAATATCGCGTGTTGAGTCCATTTCGTTGAGCAAGGAGTAGGCCTTGACTATTACATATTTGGCTTATGGAACGGTATCTGTGCTAATTTCAATCTCTGGTTTTATGCAGCACCCCAACTCACCTTTCCCCTTAAGGAAGCATAAGTTGGTTTTCTTAATTTGAAACCCTCTTCTCTTTTGTAATTCAGTTCATATGTAGCCATGTTAACATTCCATGTATTAGTAATATCTTATGTCTTTTTCTCTTTGAATTATATGACATCGAATGATCACACGTAACTCCTCTGGAGTTGTTACAACTGGCCGTATTTCATTGATTTCCAGGCTGAGTAATATTCCACTCTACATAAGCACCACATCTCTATCCATTTTGTCTCTGCAGAAACATTTAAGTTATATACTAGTCGAGGATCTTTTAAACAGAGAGGTGGTAAACATTGGGGTGCCTGTGTCCTCTCGATTTTTGTTTTTCCCAAGATATACTTCCATGAGTGCAAGTGCCCTGTGCTCGGTAGCTCATTTTTTAGATGCTTTAGTAAACACAATAGACTTATCCAGAGTGACCGTTGGCAATATACATTTCCACTATAAGACTCACAGGGCTCCCTTTTCTCCTTGCCCTGTCCTGCATTTCTGGTGTTTACACTTTATGAGGACGGCTCTTCTGACTGATGCAAAGTGATATGTTTTGGAGAATTGATTTCCAGTGCCCACCTGTTTGGTTGGCTAAAAAAGTGTATGCCCTTTTCTTGAATATATACAGAAAAAGACGCATACACCCTTTTTGGCCAACTGCAATGTTGGCAATGTTCAGCCCCTTTTCTTGTGCTTAATGGCGAGTCCTTTCTACCTCTTCCAATCCCTTTCCTGCCATTCTCCATTGCTTACAAGTCCTTTTCTCTGACTTTCCTCAAGACATTTTTCAGTGATAGATATTTTCAACTCTGCAGTTTCATGAATTTTAGTGCCCCTGAGTTCCATTTTCCAACTTGTGTTTATGGGAACTGGCCACAAAGCATCAGGATTCCTCAAGCCCTATTCTGTTTCCATGGGCAACCCTAACCTTTGGTCAATTCGTCTTCCTGATTGGAAATTAGAGTGGCATGTGCCTGTCCGAACACCTAGGACTTGTCTCTCATTGTTCCTCCTCCTTCCGCTTCATCCTCTGGACAAATTCCAAACTGTATGCAACAGGATGTTGACAGTGCTGACATCTCCAAGTGGGGAGACTGTTAGTAAAGACGCTGGAGTGGTGAACCCTAGCACCAAGAGATGAGGAGATGAGATGCCTTTTCCAAACTTTTCCCGATCAGACGGTAAACCATTCTCTGGGTGTGACAGGCATGTTTTAGGTGTAGGAAGGGTCCCATTCATGTGAGGAGAACACCAGGGGATTTTCAATATCAGTGTCTCTCCGCAACCCAAACTGGGGAATTTTTTAAGCTACGGCTACACACATGTTCATTAAGGGCCTTGGGAAGTAGGCAGAGTCCAAACTTTAGATGATTGAAGTCTTCAGGGTCAGAAGCACTCACCACTGTCTTCCCTTAGGTTCCATTTTTACTGTCATTGATGGATGATGTCAATAAAAATATCTATTCTTTTTCAGATCATTTCCCCTTATAGGTTATTGCAAAATATTGAGTGTAGTTCCCTGTGCTATACAGTAGTTCCTTGCTGATGATTTCATACATAGCAGTGTGTATGTGTTAATCCCAAACTGTTAATTTATCCCTCCTCCTACCATTTCCCTTTGGTAATAATAAATTATAAGATTTTATGCTTCTCAGAAATGGGGGAGCTGAAAGAGAGGTATCATTTTCAATGCAAAAGCATTTAAAACAAGATTGAAGCTTTAACCAAGATTATTAGATGTACATCCTTGGAAAGAAGTCACTTTGTTTCTCTAATATTGACCTGACAAAGAAGACAGACCTTTTCACTGAACTTGCTTATAATAAAGTAATGGAAATATCAAATGGAAGTGTTAGAAACATCTTATTTTACCCGAGCCTTATACACTGTTCTATGTTAATTACAGTTTGGCTCACACATCTGTTCATTGAAGTTACAATGTTCTCAATTTCTGTTACTGATCCTCCAGAGTGGACGCCAACAAGTGTCCCCCTGCCCAGTGTCATTGGAGCCAATAGATCGAGACTGAGTTTGGTTCAAAAGCAAAGGAAACTTTATATTTTGATCAGAGAATGGAGAGGTGCTACCCTGTGGGCTGTGGGCTGGGCTGCTGTGTAGAGATCCTGTCAGAGTCACTGGGAGGGAGGGGGCTGAGCTCTCGAGGACCTGGTTGGCTGCAGCTCAGGCTCTATGTCATGGAGTCTGAACTGGGCCCCAGGAGCTGAAGTGTCATCGAACCATTCTGCTCTAGGAAATCTGGTCTGAAGTGCCGGGTGTGGAACCTCTGTATGCGAGACCCTAGGAGCACCTGAAATTAGACAAAGCACAAAGGATAAAAAAGGTTAGACTTTATTTTATTGCCCAGATTCTATTTTTATCTCCCAGGCATTTTTAAGGGGCTTTGCCTGGGACAAACTCCTCTTCTGCCTTTTGTCCCTTTCCTCATTCTTGGAGTGCTGCGGGTGCAGACCCTTCTTCTCTAACTGCTGAGTGCTGAGTTAGGAGGCCTCATACCCGTGGGCGAGGGTCAGAACTTCTCCCCAGCAGCCTCCAGGTGACATTGATTGTCCCCAGGCCTCCTGCCTCCCTGCTCGTCCGCCTGAGCACCAGTATTGGAAGTGTTATAGATTCTAATGACCTTTAAGGGTCCAGAAAGGAGATGTGCAGTGGCGCTGTGAGGTCCAGTTTCACCCCGCCCCACATTTGTTCAGCCACCTTAGGCTGACCATTTCTGCCAGCCTAGATGCTCTGACTGACCGTTTCTGCCAGCCTAGATGCTCTGACCAACAGTCTGCGCTTTCTTCCATTAGGCCCCTGAATTAACGTAAAAACAGCACCAGGTGTCAGGACCCTGCCCGCTCAGCTCCCAGACAGTCCAGGGTTAGTGGTGATGAAGGATCATGATGGTCACTGAGTCAAGAGCCTTTGGAAGTAAACAGGAGTCCAGCCGGTCTTATTGGCCACCATCATCAGGGTGTCTGTAGGCTTTTCTATGGTGACAGCATGATATACGGTTCCCCCGCCAAGATTATTAGCTCCCCTCTGGGTACAGTAAGTACTGCAAGCAGTAGTCTACTCTTTTGGGACACACTCTTGTTGTTTTATGAGAGAAACTCCAGGTCAAGTGATGGTCACACGGGTCGTCATGGTGCCCCGTTGCCCCCGGTTATCTCTCTGGAGGTTGGAGTTGGAGGGCCTCCTCAATCGAGGTCAGTGTGCCCACGGAGCAAACCCTGCAACTTCAGGGCATGGTTGGGGGTTAGGATCACCACGTGGGGTCCGTTTCCCTTAGAAGGGAGGTGGCCTTTTGGGCTGCTGATTTCCAGGTTTTCAGATACCACCAGTATCTTGGCCAGATGTGGCGGTAGGCCAAGCCCCTTGGTGACCATAGTTTATCCTACCTGGATGGCATTCTTGCATTGTTCCATTTCAAGTGGTCCCAGTTTTTGCACTAATACTCCAATGGCGATTCACCTTTCACCAGGAATGTAAAGGTCAAAGGGTTTAGCTAAATTAGGGAGTTCCAGGGCAAGGGTCTGAATTGACTGCTCTTTCCATTCTTGAAAGGCCACTTCTGGATTCTATTCAAAAGGATCATCATCTTTTCCTTTCAGTGTTTCATATAGAGGCCCAGCTAGTAGACTGTAGTTAGGGATCCAGAGGCAGGAAACCCTGGCTTCCCCAGGAACCCCTAAGCTGTCTTCTAGTTTCAGAAAGGGGTAAGGCTGTAAATTGTTTCTTCCCTTTCCTGGGATGGGCTTCTCCGACCTTCTGTGAGAATGAAGCCCAGGCAGGTCACCGTAGTCTGTGATATTTGAGCTTTTTCGTGGACAACTTCTATCCTTTATTGGCTTGGTAGTTCTGAGGCCTCCTTAGTAGGGCTGGCGATCAGAATGTTGTCTGAATATTGAAGGAGTGTTTCCTTTTCCAGAGGTAGAACTTTTAGGTCTTTAGCTGAGCTTTCCCCAAAGATGGTGTGGGAATTTTTGAACCCTTGGGGCAAGACAGCCTGGAAGTATTGTTTTAGTTGTATGTTGAGTCCTGTCACTGACAAGCCAAAATTTCTTGTGACTCTGGGACTAATGGAATACAAAAGAAGGCATCATTGAAGAGTAATACAGAATACCAAGTCCTGGTGGTTGGTAGAATGACCAGCAGGGTGTAGGATTTAGGAACTACTGGAGGTATATCCTCGGTGGCTTCACTGACTGTCCTGACATCCTTTACCAGGACTCCAGCAGCCCATGGGGCTCTCGAGGTCAGGCCAATCCCAGGATATGGAGCTCACCTGGGCAGGTACCCTACCCCCACCCCAGCCCACGGGGCTCTCGTGTTCAGGCCCCTCCCAGGATATGGGATTCCCTGGGCAGGTCCTCTGCAGTCCATGGGGCTCCCGTGGTCAGGCCCCTCCCAGGATACAGAGCTACCCTTGCAGGTACCTTGGCAGGGCTGGGCACACAGGAACCGTGCACATAGCCCTCATTGCAGAGCACTCCCAGCTCACCTGTCGCTCAGATCTGACACAGAGCACCTCAGAGCAGGACTTGAACTAACAAACAGCAGCTCTGACAGGTCTGTGACCCTGGGCATCACTCTGTGCGGCCTCCTCCACCTGGTCTTCCAGAGACTTCCACTGCACCCGGGGCACCAGGCCTCTGTCTCCAACCACCACCCACCCCTCCTCTCCCTGACTCCTGGGTTCCTCTCATTAGGAGAGGGTTTTCTTGAAGTTGTCTCCCACTCATGGGCCAGATAATATAATTAGAAAACAAGCCAGAGCTGCAGCCCCTTGTCTATCCTGACTCTCAGGAGCCCACACCTGTTCCTTGGACCTGGCCAATTCAGCAAGTTCCATTTTCTGCAACTGTGAGCCCCTGAGGGGTGATTATTGGCTGGCCTGGGAAGCCTGACCGTGCCGGCCAGCCCTCCCCAGGTGTGCCTGGGTTGAGATCAATATAAACACCGCTCCAGGCAGCAAGAGCCCCTGCAGCTGTGCCTGACGCCATTTTCTCTGCCCTGTCAGCAGTCTCGGGGCTGGGCTGGTGGGAGGGAGTGAGAGGCCACGGCTTTGTGGGTGTCCCAGTGTGAGTGGGGCTCTGCTGGACTTTCTGCAGCAGTTGCCAAGATGCTACCTGCTAAAGAAGAGGATGTGTCACCCACACCTGCCGCTGGAATTTCTCCCTGGGCACAGGTGAGGAAGGAAGAAAGCAGTGGGGGCCGGGACAGCAGGGGTATCTCAGGCAGGGAAATGGAGAGCTTCCAGAAGAGCACCCAGGGCCAGGACCATCCTGGCTGGCCTGCAGGCACCAAGTCGGCTGGCATGCTGTCCCTCATGTGGCTCCATGGCCCTTCCTCTAGGTTTTCAAGTCCTTGTACATATTCAGGTGTTTAGCCTTGGAAGGGTGGGAACATTTCAGCAGCAGCTGGCCTGGGGCTCGGCCCACGTTTACTCACAGATACCTCGGCACGGTCCCCCAGCTTTGCAGTGAGGACGCTTGTTGCGAGGAGCATGCTGGCTGAATGGGAGATGATTCCCCACCACTGACCAACTTCAGAATTGTTTGCAATTGGAGCAAGTGCCCTGAAACGGTTTTCCTCTGTGTAACTGGTGGGTTCTGTTCTTTTTTATCTTTTTTTCGTTTTTGGTTCAAGGTAGATTTTATTCCTCTTTTGTGTATTTACAGATATAAGCATGGAAATAATTTATTCATATAAATACATGTATGTGAAGGGAAGAATATTTTCTCTGTTTTACTTTTTTTAATTTTATTTTTTTATTTTGAATTTAATTTTATATTTTTATACAGCAGGTTGTTTTTGGTTATCTACTTTATACATATAAATGTATACATACCAATCCCAATATCTCAACTCCTCCCACCACCATCCCCAACAGCTTTCCCCCCTTGTTGTCCATACGTTTGTTGTATACATGTGTTGCTCTATTTCTGCCTTGCAAAACGGTTCATCTGTACAATTTTTCTAGGTTCCACATATATGCATTAATATACAAGATTTGTTTTTCTCTTTCTGACTTACTTCACTCTGTATGACTTTCTCTAGATCCATCAACGTCTCTACAAATGTCCCAATTTCATTCCTTTTTATGGCTTAGTAATATTCCATTTTATATATGTACCACATCTTTATGCATTCGTCTGTCTGTGGGCATTTAGGTTGCTTCCATTTCCTGGATAGTGTAAATAGTGATGCAATGAACATTGTGGTGAATGTCTCTTTTTGATTTATGGTTTTGTCTGGGTATATGCCCAGTAGAGGGATTGCTGTATCATATGGTAATTCTATTCTTAGTTTTATAAGAAACTCCATAATGTTCTCCACAGTGACTGTATCAATTTACGTTCCCAACAATAGTGGAAGAGGATTCCTTATCTCCACACCGTTTCCAGCATTTGTTGTTTGTAGATTTTCTGATGATGCCCATTCTAATAGGTGTGAGGTGATACACCATGGATGAGTCTATTTCGTTGAGCAAAGAGTAGGTCTTGTTTATTACGTATTTGGCTTATGGAATGGTATGTGTGCTAATTTCAATCTGTTTTTATACAGCAGCCCAACTCAACTTTCCCCTTAAGCAAGCATAAGGTTTTTATCTAACTGTGAGACTCTGTTCGGTTTTGTAATTCAGTTTATGTGTAGCCAAGTTTACACTCCCTCTATTAGTGATATCTTATGATAATTATCTTTCTTTGTGTGACATATTTCTCTTAGAATCATCATAATTAAATCCACTCAATTTGCTGCTACAGGCCTGATGACATTGATTTCACTGCTGAGTGATATTCCGTTGTACGTAAGTAGCACAACTTCTTTATCCATTTTTTTCTTTCTGGGATATTTAATTTGTACTGGACTCGAGGTTCTTGTAAACACAGCAGCCCTAAATTTTGTGTTGGCTGTGTCTTGTTGATTTTAATTTTCCTAAGCTATAGGGCCAAAAGTGGAAGTGCCCTAGGCTCTGTAGCTTTGTTTTTTAGATGTTTCAGGATACACCATGAACATCTCCAGAGTGTCTGTTGGCAATTTACATCCCGCCCATCAGCATAACACGGCTCCCTGTTCTCCATGGCCTGTCCTGTGTTTCTGGTTTTTACACTTTATTCAGATGGCCTTTTTGACGAATGGGAAATGTGACTTCATTGTAGTGTGGATTTCCATTGCTGGAGTGCTTGGTTGGCCAAAATGTTCATATGCGTTTTTTCCTGAATATATTCAGGAAAAATGTATACGCACTTTTTGTCCATGTGCATCACTGTCAAAGATCTGCCGCTTTTCATATGCTTTAAAGGCAATTCCAATCTACCTCTTGAAATATGATTCCTGCAATTCTGCCTCGTTTTCAAGTCCTCTTTACAGACTTACTTCGATATATTTTTGCCAATAGCTGTCATTTATCTCTGCAGGTTTGTGAATTACAGTGCCCTTGAGCTCCTTTCTTAACTCACTTCCTTGTAAGCTGGCCTCAAAACTGCAGGTTTGCTTCAGGTCATAATCAGAGTCCGGCACGGCACTCTGAGCTTTTGGTTAATTCCTCTTCCTGGTGGGAAATTAGAGTTAAATGTGCCCCTCCAGATACCTGCCTCACTCCCAGCCACATGGTGATGTGTGTCCTCAGGTTTGAGGCCATATGTGATGGGTTCCTCATCTTTTGATGATGTGGCCCCACTGGTGTGTGCACACTCCTGCCTGGTTCCCATCCCCTTGGTGATGTGGGCCCTCTGGTGAGACTCTGATCCTGGTTGGGTTCCTCACACATCCGTGAGGTGAGCCCTCTTCTCTGAGGTCACTCCTGCCTGGCTGGCGCAACCCGCCTTGCTGACTTCGGCACCCTGGTGGCAGTTGGAGCCTGCTGGGAGCCTCCTTCCCTCGGTGATGAGGCCCTCTGGCGTCAGGCCCTAACGGCAGGTTTCCCACATTTTCTGATACGAGCTAAGTTGTGCGAGGGCACTCCTGCCAGGTTCCCATCCTCATGAGCGTGTGGGCCTTCTGTTCTGAGGTCCTAACGGCTGGGTTGCTCACACTTTCATGATGTGGGCCCTCTGCTGTGAGGTCAATCCTGCCTGGCTGGCGCACGTCGCCTTGGCGACGTGGACCCTCTGGTGGCAGTTGGAGCGTGCTGGGGCCTCCTCCCCTCAGTGATGAGGGCCTTCTGGTGTCAGGCCCTAAGTGCTGGGCTCCACACATTTTCTGATGTGTGCCCAGTGGTGCGAGTCACTCCTGCCAGGTTCCCATCCCCGTGGGCATGTGGGACTTCTGTTCTGTGGTCCCAACTGCTGGGTTGCTCACAGTTTCATGATGTGGGCCCTTTGCTGTGTGTTCACTCTGGCCTGTATCCCATAGTGTCAGTGCTCTGGGCCTCCCGCTTGGAGTTTCCTACTTCTCGATTCCTCACATTTTTTATTCTATGGGCCCTCGGTTGTGCGTCTCCTCCTGCATGCCTCACTCCCAGCCCCTTTGTGATGTGTGTCCCCTTGTTTGAGGCCACATGTGCTGTGTTCCTCACCTTTCTATAATGTGGCCACACTGGTGTGAGGACACTCTTGCCTGGTTCCCATTCCCTTGGTGATGTTGGCCCCACTGGTGTTAGGACAGTCTTGCCTGGTTCCCATCACCTTGTTAATGTTGGCCCTCTGGTGAGAGTCTGATCCTGGTTAGGTTCCTCACCCTTCTGTGAGGTGGGCCCTCTGCTCTGAGGTCACTCCTGCCTGGCTGGCACACCCCGCCTTGGCAACGTCGGCCATATGGTGGCAGTTGGAGCCTGCTGGGAGCCTCCTCCCCTCGGTGATGAAGGCCCTCTGGCCTCAGGCCCTAACTGCTGGGTTCCCACATTTTCTGATACGTGCTAAGTGGTGCAAGGACACTGCTGCCAGGTTCCCATCCCCATGGGGATGTGAGCCTTCTGCTCTGAGGTCCCAACGGCTGTGTTGCTCACAGTTTCATGATGAGGGCCCTCTGGTGTGAGTTCACTCCTGCCTAGATCCCATAGCCTCGCTGCTCCTGGCTGCCTGCCGGAGGTTCCAACTGTGGGATTCCTCACTTTTTTTATTCTATGGTCCCTCTGTTTTGAGGATCCTGTGGCCTGCCTCACTCCCAGCCCCTTGGTGATGTGTGTCCTCAGGTTTGAGGCCACGTGTGCTGGGTCCCTCAAATTATGGTGATGTAGCCCCACTGGTGTGAGGACACTCCTGCCTGGTTCCCATTCCCTTGGTGATGTTGGCCCTCTGGTGACAGTCTGATCCTTGTTGGGTTCCTCACACTTCTGTGAGGTGGGCTTTCTGCTCTGAGGTCACTCCTGCCTGGCTGGCACACCCCGCCTTGGTGACATCGGCCTTATGGTGGCAGTTGGAGCCTGCTGGGAGCCTCCTCCCCTCGGTGATGAGGGTCCTCTGGCCTCAGGTCCTAACTGCTGGGTTCCCACATTTTCTGATTCGTGGAAGTGGGCCGAGGACACTCCTGTCAGGTTCCCATCCCCATAGGGATGTGGGCCTTCTGCTCTGAGGTCCCATCCGCTGGGTTGCTCACAGTTTCATGATGTGGGACCTCTGCTGTGAGTTCGCTGTGGCCTGGATCCCATAGACTCTGTGCTCTGGGCAGCCTACTGGCCGGTTCCAACTGCTGGATTCCTCACAACTTTTATTCTGTGGGCTCTGTTTTGTGAGGATACTCCTGCTTGCCTCACTCCTAGCCCCTTGGAGATGTGGGTCCCCTGTTTTAGGCCACATGTTCTGGGTTCCTCACCTTTCTATAATGTGGCCACACTGGTGTGAGGACCCTCCTGCCTGGTTCCGATCCCCTTGGTGATGTGGGCCCTCTGGTGAGAGTCTTATCCTGACTGGTTTCCTCACCCTTCTGTGAGGTAGGCCCTCTGCGGTGAGGTCACACCTGCCTGGCTGGCACACATCACCTTGGTGACGTGGGCCCTCAGGTGGGAGTTAGTGTCTGCTGCGAGTCTCCGTCCCTCGGTAATGAGGGCCCTCTTGCGTCAGACCCTAACTCCTGGGCTCCCAAAATTTGCAGATGTGCGACCTGTGGTGCGAGTACACTCCTGTCAGGTTCCCAACCGCATGGGAATTTGGGCCTTCTGCTCTGAGGTCCCAACGGCTGGGTGCTCACAGTTTCATGATGAGGGCCCTCTGATGTGCATTCATTCCGGCCTAGATCCCATAGGCTTGCTGCTCCTGGGCGCCTGCTGGGAGGTTCCAACTGCGGGATTCCTCACCTTTTTTATTCTATGGGCCCTCTGTTTTGAGGCTCCTCCTGCCTGCCTCAATCCCAGCCCCGTTGTGATGTGTGTCCTCTGGTGTGAGGCCACGTGTGCTGGGTCCCTCACCTTTCGATGATGTGGCCCCAATGGTGTGAGGACACTCATGCCTGTTTCCCAGCCCCTTGGTGATGTGGCGCCTCTGGTGAGAGTCTGATCCTGGCTGGGTTCCTTACCGTTCTGTGAGGTGGGCCCTTTGCTCTGAGGTAACTCCTGCCTGGCTTGCTCCCATTGCCTTGGTGACGTCGGCCCTCTGGTGGCAGTTGGATCCCTTTGGAGACTCCTATCCTCGGTGGTGAGGTCCCTCTGTCGTCAGGCTCTAACTGCTGGGCTCCCCAGGTTTTCTGATGTGAGCCCAGTGATGCCAGGACACTCGTGTTCCCATCCCCATGGCGATATGGGCCTTCTGCTCTGAGGTTCCAACGACTGGGTTGCTCACAGTTTCCTGATGTTAGCTCTCTGGTGTTAGTTCACTCATTCCTAGATCCCATAGCCTCTGTACTCTGGGCCGCCTGCTGGGAAGTTCCAACTGCTGGGTTCCTCACCTTTTTTATTCTTTGGGCCCTGTGTTGGGAGGCTCCTCCTGCCTGTGTCACTCCCAGCCCCTTGGTGATGTAGGTCCTCTGGTTTGTGGCCACATGTGCCAGTTTCCTGATCTTTTAGTGATGTGGCCCCACTGGTGTGAGGACACTCGTGCCTGGTTCCCGTCCCCTTGATGATATGGGCCCTCTGGTGAGAGTCTGATCCTGGTTGGGTTCCTCACACTTCTTTGAGGTGAGCCGTCTGCTGTGAGGTCACTCCTGCCTGGCTGGCACACCCCGCCTTGGCGACGTGGGCCCTCTTGTGGTAGTTGGAACATGCTGGGAGCCTCCTCCCCTCAGTGATGAGGGCCCTCTGGCCTCAGGCCCTAACTGCTGGGTACCCACATTTTCTGATATGTGCTAAGTGGTGCGAGGACACTCCTGCCATGCTCCCAACACCTTGGGGATGTGGACCTTCTGCTCTGAGGTCCAAATGGCTGGGTTGCTCGCAGTTTCATGATGTGGACCCTCTGCTGTGAGTTTACTGTGGCCTGAATCGCATAGACTTGGTGCTCTTGGCCGCCTGCTGGGAGGTTCCCATTGCTGGATTCCTCAGCTTTTTTATTCTATGGGCCCTGTGTTGTGAGGCTACTCCTGCCTGCCTCATTCCGAGCCCCTTGGAGATGTGGGTCTTCTGGTTTAGGCCACATGTGCTGGGTTCCTCACCTTTCTATGATGTGGCCACACTGGTGTGAAGACTCTCCTGCCTGGTTCTGATCACCTTGGTGATGTGGGCCCTCTGGTAAGAGTCTTATCCTGGCTGTGTTCATCACCCTTCTGTGAGGTAGGCCCTCTGCGGGGAGGTCACTCCTACCTGGCTGTCACACGTCAACTTGGCGACGTGGGACCTCAGTTGGGTGTTGGTGCCTGATTGGAGTCTCCTCCCATTGGTAATGAGGGCCCTCTGGCGTCAGGCCCTAACTCCTGGGTTCCCTAAATTCTCTGCTGTGTGCCCTGTGGTGCGAGTACACTTCTGACAGGTTCCCAACCCCATGGGGATGTGGGCCTTCTGCTCTGAGATCCCAACGCCTAGGTTGCTCACAGTTTCATGATGACGGCCCTCTGGTGTGAGATCACTCCGGCCTGGATCCCATAGTCTCACTGCTCCTGGCCGCCTGCTGGGAGGTTCCAACTGCGGGATTCTTCACCTCTTTAATTCTATGGTCCCTCTGTTTTGAGGCTCCTCCTGCCTGCCTCAATCCCAGCTCCCTTGTGATGTGTGTCCTCTGGTTTGAGGCCACGTGTGCTGGGTCCCTCACTTTTCGGTGATGTGGCCCCACTAGTGTGAGGACACTCCTGCCTGGTTCCCATTCCCTTGGTGATGTGGGCCCTCTGGTGAGAATCTGATCCTCTTTGGTTCTTCACACTTCTGTGAGGTTGACCCTCTGCTCTGAGGTCACTCCTGCCTGGTTGTCGCACTCCGCATTGGCGACGTCGCCCCTCTGGTAGCAGTCGGAGCTGGCTGGGAGCCACCGCCCCTCGGTGATGAGGGCCCTCTGGCATCAGGCACTAATTGCTGGGCTCCCCACATTTTTTCATGTGTGCCCACTCTTGCGATGACACTCCTGCTTGTTTCCCTTCCCCATGGGGATGTGGGCCTTCTGCTCTGAGGTCACAACGGCTGGGTTGCTTACAGAATCACAATGAGGGCCCTCTGTTGTGAGTTCATGCCGGCCTGGATCTCATAGCCTCAGTGCTCTGGGCCGCCTGCTAGGAAGATCCAACTGCTGGTTTCCACACCTTTTGTATACAATGGGACATGTGTTGTGAGGTTAATCCTGCCTGCCTCACTCCGAAACCCATGGTGATGTGGGTCCTCTGGTTTGAGGCCACATGTGCTAGGTACCTCAACTTTTGATGATGTGGCCCCACGGGTGTGAGGACACTCCTGCCTGGTTCCCATCACCTTGGTGATGTGGGCCCTCTGGGGAGAGTCTGATCCTGGCTGGGTTCCCTACCATTCTGTGAGGTGGGCCCTCTGATGTCAGGTCACTCCTGCCTGGCTAGCTCACATCGCCTTGGCGACGTGGGCCCTCTGTTGGCCACTGGAGCATGCTGGGAGCCTCCTACTCCCGTTAATGATGGCCCTGGAAAAAATGCATATGCCCTTTTTGGCCAAGTGCTTCATTGACGAGGTTCTGCCACTTCTCTTATGCTTTCAGAGCAATTCACGTCTACCTCCTGAAATCGGATTCCAGCAATTCTGCCCCACTGTCAAGTCCTCTTCGCAGCCTTAATTCAATATATTTTTGTACGATTTCTGTCATTTATAATCTGCAGGTATGTGAATGACAGTGCCCCTGAGCTCCTTTCTTCAACTCGCTTTCTTGTGAGCTGGCCACAAAACCGCAGGATTGCTTCAGGCCCTAATCTTGTTCCAGCACGGCATGCTGAGCCTTTGGTTAATTCCTCTTCCTGTTGGGAAATGTGTGTTAAAATTGCCCGTGCATACTGGGCATATACCCTGAGAAAACCAAAATTCAAAAAGAGTCATGTACCAAAATGTTCATTGCAGCTCTATTTACAATAGCCCGGAGATGGAAAGAACCTAAGCGCCCATCATCGGACGAATGGATAAAGAAGATGTGGCACATATACACAATGGAATATTACTCAGCCTTAAAAAGAAATGAAACTGAGTTATTTGTAATGAGATGGATAGACCTAGAGTCTGTCATACAGAGTGAAGTAAGTCAGAAAGAAAAAGACAAATAGCGTATGCTAACACATATATATGGAATTTAAAGGAAAAAAATGTCATGAAGAAACTAGGGATAAGACAGGAATAGAGGCACAGACCTACTGGAGAACGGAATTGAGGATATGGGGAGGGGGAATGGTGAGTTTTGACAGGGCGAGAGAGAGTCATGGACATATACACACTAACAAATGTAGTAAGGTAGATAGCAAGGGGGAAGCAGCCGCAAGGCACAGGGATATTAGCTCGGGGCGTTGGGACAGCCTGGTGGGGTGGAAGGGGGACAGAGGGAGGCAGGGAGACACAAGAGGGAAGACACAGGGAGCATATGTATATGTATAGCTGATTCACTTTGTTATAAAGCAAAAACTAACACACCATTGTAAAGCAATTATACCCCAATAAAGATGTTAAAAAAAATATTTGCCCGTGCACACACCTACAGATAGTCTCCCATTGGTTCTCCGTATTCCTGTTCATCTTGCGCAGAAATTGCAAACAGTGCCAAACAGGAGGTTAAAGGCACTGACTCTCCAAATGGGGAGAGTGTAAGAAAAGGGTCTGGAATGGTGAACCTGAGTACCAGGGGACGAAAACAGACATGCATGTAAAAAGGTTTCCCAGTCACACGGTGGAGCATACTCTGGGTTTCCCATGCATGTTTTAGCTGGAGGAAGAATCCCTTGAACCTGGAGAGTTGGGAACCATGGAATGGGTACCAGGCAGTATGACATCAAAGGGTCTGCATTTGCTCACTGAACCTCACCAATGCTATCAGCCCAAAGGGTCCAGCCTTATCTCTCACCCAGCTCTGGGTGTAGATGTGGTAAACCAGGTTGCATCACATGCCCTGTGTGAGTTATTTAAGAATTGCTCTCTATTTCACTGTCATTGTGTTTTGTTTTTGAAATTCTTTTTTGACACTGGGATTTATCGGATTTTCACTGATGCGTTAATGCCGCTGTAAACACTCTTGATTCTCTTACAGAGACATATAAATCCATGGGTTTTACGATTCTTCCTAGTCCGGTATATTCCTAGGCGTTTAATATGTGGTGTTGAGTCCATTTCGTTGAGCAAGGAGTAGGTCTTGTCTATTACATATTTGGCTTATGGAACGGTATCTGTGCTAATTTCAGTCTCTGGTGTTATGCAGCACTCCAACGCACCTTTCTCCACAAGCAAGCACAAGTTGGTTTTCTAAATTTGAGACTGTTCTATTTTGTAATTCAGTTCATGTGTAGTCAAGATTACATACTGTGTATTAGAGATATTTTATGATGTTTCTTTTTATGTGTGACTTATTTCACGTAGAATCACCATACCTGAATCCACTCACTTTGCCGCTATGGGCCTGAAGACACAGATTTCATTGCTGAGTGATATTCCATTGTACGTACGTACCACAACTTCTTTATCCATTGTTTGCTCTCTGAGATATTTGCCTGGTACTGTAAACGAGGTTCTTGTGAACAGAGAGGTCCCAAACTTTGAGGTGGCTGGGTGTTTTTGATTTTAATTTCCCTAAGCTGTAGGACCATAAGTGGAAGTGCCATAGGCTGTGTTGCTTTGTTTCTTACGTGTTTCAGGAAACACATAACACTTCTCCAGAATGGCTGTCGGCAATTTACATCATATGCATCAGCATAATAAGGATCCCTGTTCTCCATTGCCTGTCCTCCGTTTCTGGATTTTACAATTTTTTTAAATGGCCCTTTTGCCCTGGGGGACACTGAGACTTCATTGGAGTGCAGATTTATTTACAAGCTTGCTTGGTTGGCCAATAAGTGCGTATGCGTTTTTTCCTGAATATATTTAGGGAAAAAAGCATCCGCACTTTTTGGACAAGTGCATCATTATCGACGTTCTGCCTCTTTTCCTATTCTTTAAGTGCAATTCCAGTTTAACCCTTAAATCGTTTTCCTGAAATTCTGCCCCGATTTCAAGTCCCCTTTGCAGGCTTACTTCAATATATTTTTGGAGGATAGCTGTCATTTTTAACTCTGCAGGTTTGTGAATTACAGTGCCCCTGAGCTCCTTTCTTCAACTCGCTTTCTTGTGAGCTGGGCACAAAACCGCAGGATTGCTTCAGGCACTAATCTGTTTCCAGCAGGGCACGCTGAGCCTTTGGTTGATTCCACTTCCTGGTGGGAAATGAGCATTACATTTGCCCGTGCAGACACCTACAGCTAGTCTCTCATTGGTTCTCCCTATTCCTGTTCATCTTGCACAGAAATTGCAAGATATGCCAAACAGGAGATTAAAGGCACTGACTCTCCAAGCGGGGAGAGTGTTATTAAAGCATCTGGAATGGTGAACCCAAGGACCAGGATACGAAAACTGAGATGCATTTTAAATCGTTTCCCAATCACACAGTGGACGATACTCTGGGTTCCCCATGCATGTTTTAGCTGGAGGATGAATCCCTTGAACCTGGAGAGTTGGGACCCATGGAATGGGTACCATGCAGTATGACTTCAAAGGGTCTGCATTTGCTCACCGAAACTCACCAATGCTATCAGCCTGAAGTGTCCAGCCTTATGTCTCAACCAGCTCTGGGTGTAGATGTGGTCAATCAGAGTTGCATCACATGCCCTGAGTGAATTATTTAAGAATTGCTCTCTATTTCCCTGGCTTTGTGTTTTGTTTTTGAAATTTATTTTGATAATGGGATTTATCGGATTTTCACTGCTGCGTTTATGCCGCTGTACACACGCACGATTCTCTTACGGAGACATATATATCCATGGGTTTTAAGATTCTTCCTAGTCAGGTATATTCCTAGGCGTTGAATATGTGGTGTTGGGTCCATTTCGTTGAGCAAGGAGTAGGTCTTGTCTATTACATATTTGGCTTATGGAAAGGTATCTGTGCTAATTTTAGTCTCTGGTTGTATGCAGCACCCCAACGCACCTTTCCCCATAAGCAAGCACTAGTTGGTTTTCTAAATTTGCGACCATGTTCTGTTTTGTAATTCAGTTCATGTGTAGTCAAGTTTACATTCCGTGTATTAGTGATATCTTATGATGTTTCTTTTTCTGTGTGACGTAGTTCACGTAGAATCACCATACCTGCATCAACTCACGATGCCGCTACGGGCCTGATGACACAGATTTCATTGCTGAGTGATATTGCATTGTACGTACGTGCCACTTCTTCTTTATCCATTTTTTGCTTTCTGAGATATTTACCTGGTACTGTAGACGAGCTTCTTGGGAACACAGCCGTCCCAAACTTTGGGGTGGCTCTCTGTTTTTGATTTTAATTTCCCTAAGCAATAGGACCATAAGTGCAGTTGCCATAGGCTGTGTTGCTTTATTTCTTACGTGTTTCAGGAAACACCATACACTTCTCCAGGGTGGCTGTTCACAATTTACATCCTGCCAATCAGCATAAGAAGGCTCCCTGTTCTCCATATCCTGTCCTACCTTTCTGGATTTTACACTTTTTTCAGATGGCCCTTTTGCCCGGGGGGCTGTGAGACTTCATTGTAGTGCAGATTTCTTTACAGGCTTGCTTGGTTGGCCAAAAAGGGCGTATGCGTTTTTTCCTGAATATATTCAGGAAAAAACGCATACGCGCTTTTTGGCCAAGTGCATCATTGTCGACGTTCTGCCTCTTTTCCTATGCTTTCAGGGCAATTCCAGTCTACCCCCTGCAATCGTTTTCCTGAAATTCTGCCCCGATTTCAAGTCCCCTTCGCAGGCTTACTTCAATATATTTTTGGAGGATAGCTGTCATTTATAACTCTGCAGGTTTGTGAATTACAGTGCCCCTGAGCTCCTTTCTTCAACTCGCTTTCTTGTGAGCTGGGCACAAAACCGCAGGATTGCTTCAGGCCCTAATTTCTTTCCAGCAGGGCATGCTGAGCCTTTGGTTAATTCCTCTTCATGGTGGGCAATGAGCGTTACATTTGCCCGTGCAGACACCTACAGCTAGTCTCTCATTGGTTCTCCCTATTCCTGTTCATCTTGCACAGAAATTGCAAGCTGTGCGAAAGAGGAGGTTAAAGGCACTGACTCTCCAAGAGAGGAGAGTGTTAGTAAAGCATCTGGAATGGTGAACCCGAGGACCAGGATACGAAAACTGAGATGCATTTTAAATCGTTTCCCAATCACACGGTGAACGATACTCTGGGTTTCCCATGCATGTTTTAGCTGGAGGAAGAATGCCTTGAACCTGGAGAGTTGGGACCCATGGAATGGGTCCCAGGCAGTATGACTTCAAAGGGTCTGCATTTGCTCACCGAAACTCACCAATGCTATCAACCTGAAGTGTCCAGCCTTATGTCTCAACCAGCTCTGGGTGTAGATGTGGTTAATCCCGGTTGCATCACAGGCCCTGAGTGAATTATTTAAGAATTGCTCTCTATTTCACTGTCTTTTGTTTTGTTTTCGAAATTAATTTGATAATGGGATTTATCGGATTTTCACTGCTGCGTTTCGGCCACTGTACACATGCTTGATTCTCTTACGGAGACATATATATCAATGGGTTTTAAGATTCTTCCTAGTCAGGTATATTCCTAGGCGTTGAATATGTGGTGTTGGGTCCATTTCGTTGAGCAAGGAGTAGGTCCTGTCTATTACGTATTTGGCTTATGGAAAGTTATCTGTGCTAATTTCAGTCTCTGGTTTTATGCAGCACCCCAACGCAACTTTCCCCATAAGCAAGCACTAGTTGGTTTTCTAAATTTGAGACCCTGTTCTGTTTTGTAATTCAGTTCATGTGTAGTCAAGTTTACATTCCGTGTATTAGTGATATCTTATGATGTTTCTTTTTCTGTGTGACGTAGTTCACGTAGAATCACCGTACCTGCATCCACTCACTATGCCGCTACGGGCCTGATGACACAGATTTCATTGCTGAGTGATATTGCATTGTACCTACGTGCCACACCTTCTTTATCCATTTTTTGCTTTCTGGGATATTTACCTGATACTGTAGACCAGCTTCTTGTGTACACAGCCGTCCCAAATATTGGGGTGGCTGTCTGTTTTTGATTTTAATTTCCGTAAGCTATAGGACCATAAGTTGAAGTGCCATAGGCTGTGTTGCTTTGTTTCTTACGTGTTTCACGAAACACCATACAGGTCTCCAGAATGGCTGTTGGCAATTTACGTCCCGCCCATCGGCATAACAAGGCTCCCTCTTCTTGGTGGTGTTTCCTGGCTTTGGAATTTTACACTTTTTATAGATGGCCCTTTTGATCTGGGGGGGGAGTTTGACTTTATTGTAGTGCAGATTTCCTTTTCATGCTTGCTTATTTGGCCAAAAAGCACGTATGCGTTTTTTCCTGAATATATTCAGGAAAAAAGCATACGCGCTTTTTTTGCCAAGTGCATCATTGTCCTCGTTCTGCCTGTTTTCCTATGTTTTAAATGCAACTCCAATCTTCCTCCCAGATTGGTTTCCTGCAATTCTGCCTCACTTTCAAGTCCTCTTCGCAGCCTTACTTCAATATAATTTTGGATGATTGCTGTCACTTATAACTGTGCAGGTTTGTGAATTACAGTGCCCCTGAGCTCCTTTCTCCAACTCGCTTTCTTGTGAGCTGACTGCAACACCGCAAGATAGCTTCAGACCCTAATCTGGTTCCGGCAGTGTATGCTGAGCATTTGGTTCATTCATCTTCCTGTTGGGAAATGAGACTTAAATTTGCCCTTCCAAACATCTACAGCTACTTTCTCATTGGTTCTCCCTATTCCTGTTCATCTTCCGCAGAAATTGCAAACTGGGCCAAACAGGAGGTTAAAGGCACCGACTCACCTAGTTGGGTGAGTGTTAGTAAAGCATCTGGAATGCCGAGCCCGAGTACAAGGGAATGAAATTTGAGATGCCTTTAAAAACGTTTCCAGATCACACAGTGGACAATATTCTGGGCTCCCCGTGCATTTTTTAGCTGAAAGAAGAGTCCCTTTAACCTGGACAGTTGGGACTCATGGAATAGGTACCATGCAGTATGACTTCAAAGGGTCTGCTTTTGCTCACCGAACCTCAACAAACCAATGAGCCCAAGTGTTCTGCCTTATGTCTCACCCAGCTCTAGGTGTAGATGTGCTGAATTCATGTTGCATCACTAGCCCTGATTGAAATATTTAAGAATTGTTCTGTATTTCTCTGTTATTGTGGTTTTTCTTGAAATTTATATTGATAATGGGATTTAGATGATTTTCACTGCTGCGTTTATGCTGCTGTACACACGCTTGATTCTCTTACGGGGACATATAAATCCATAGGTTTTTAGATTCTTACTAGTCAGGTATATTCCTAGGTCTTGAATATGGGGTGTCAAGTCCATTTCGTTGAGCAAGGAGTAGGTCTATTCTATTACATATTTGTTTTAGGAATGGTATGTGTGCTAATTTCATTCTCTGGTTTTATGCAGCAGCCCAACCCACCTTTCCCATTAAGCAAGCATAAGTAGGTTTTCTAAATTTGAGACCCTGTTCTGTTTTGTAATTCAGTTCATGTGTAGCCAAGATTAAGTTCCGTGTATTAGTGACATCTTATGATGTTTCTTTTTCTGTGTGACTTATTTCACTTAGAATCATCATACCTGAATCCACTCATTATGTTGCTTCAGACCTGAAGACATAGATTTCATTGCTGAGTGATATTCAGTTGTAGGTAAGTACCACTAATTCTTTATCCAAATTTCCCTTTCTGGGATATTTAACTTGTATCATAGACGAGGTTCTTGTAAAAGGAGCCATCCCAAACTTTGGCATAGATGTGTCTTTTTGATTTCATTTCCCTAAGGTAAAGAACCATAAGAGGAAGTGCTCTGGGTTGGGGTTAGGGTTAGGGTTTGGGGATGGGGATGGTTTAAGGTACAGGTTATATTACTACAACAATTTAGGGTGAGCATAGGTGTGAGGGTACGGATTAGTGTTAGTGTATGGATTAACATTAGGAGACAGGTTAAGGTAAGGCTTCACGTAAGGTTTAGGGTTAGGGTTAATGGACAGGGACGGATTCGGGTAAAGGTTAGGGTACGAAAACGGTTTAGGGTGAGCATACGTGTTACGGTAATGGTTAGTGTCACCGTATGGGCTAGGAATAGGGGACGGGTTAGGGTAAGTCTTCGCATAAGTGTTAGGGGTAGGGTTAGGGGAAGGGGATGGTTTAGGGTACATGTTAGGGTACGACAATGGTTTAGGGGAGCGTACGTGTTTGCGTATGGTTTAGTGTAAGTGAACTGGTTAGGAATAGGGGACGCGTTAGGGTTCGGCTTTGGGTAAGGGTTAGGTTTAGGGTTAGGCTCAGGGGACGGGTAAGGTTTAGGGTGAGCGTATGTATTAGAGTACGGGATAGTGTTAGTGTACGGGTTAGGGTTAGGGGAAGGGTTAGGGTAAGGTTTGGTGTAAGGGTTAGTTTTAGCATTTGGGTTAGGGGACGGGAATGGTTTAGTGTACAGGTTAGGTATGACAACATTTTTGGGTGAGCGTAACAGTTAGGGTACGTATTAGTGTTAGCGTACGGTTTAGGGTTAGATGACGTGTTAGGGTAAGGCTTCGGGTAAGGGTTAGTGTTAAGTTTAAGGTTAGGGTATGGGGAAGGTTTAGGATACAGGTTGGGGTACGACAACTAATTAAGTAGAACATATATGTTAGGGGATGGGTTCATGTTAGTGTATGGGTTAGGATTAGTGGACGGGTTAGTGTAATGCTTTGGGAAAGGGTTAGGTTTAGAGTTAGGGTTAGGGCACAGGGATGGTTTACGGTTCAGATCATGGTAGGACAATGGTTTAGGGTCTGCGTATGTGTTAGGGTATTGGTTAGGGTTAGCGTACAGTTTAGGATTAGGGGATGGGTTAGGGTAAGGCTTCAGGTAAGGGTTAGGGGTAGGGTTAGGGTTAGGGTTAGGGGATGGAGACAGGGACGGTTTAGGGTACAGGTTAGTGTAAGACAAAGGTTTAGGGTGAGCATAGCAGTTAGAGTAAGAGTTAGTGTTAGCGTACGGGTTTAGATTAGGGGACGGGTTACTGTAAGGTTTAGGGAAAGTGTTAGGGTTAGGGGATGGGGACGGTTTAGGGTACAGTGTAGGGTAAAACAAGAGTTTTGGTTGAGCGTACATTTTAGGCTATGGGTTAGTGTTAGCGTATGGGTTAAGATTAGAGGACGTGTTAGGGTAAGGTTTCGGATAAGAGTTAGGGTTAAGGTTAGGGGATGGGGACGGTTTTTGTTACAGGTTAGGGTATGACAACGGTTTAGGGTGAGTGTACGTGATAGGGTATGGGTTAGCGTTAGCGTACAGTTTCGGATTATGGGACGGGTTAAGGTAAGACTTCGGGTAAGGGTAAGATTTAGGGTTCGGGTTGGGGGACGGTGACGGTTTAGGGTACAGTTTAGAGTATGACAACAGTTTAGGTTGACTACACGTGTTAAGGTATGGGTTAGTGTTTGCAAACGGGTTAGGATTACGGGAGGTGTTAGGGTAAGGCTTCAGCTAAGGCTTAAGTTTAGGTTTAGGGGATGGGGACGTTTTAGGGTACAGGATAGGGTACGACAATTGTTTAGTGTGAGTGTACATGTTAGGATACAGGTTAGTGATAGCGTACGGGTTAGGATTACCGATGGGTTAGCGTAAGGCTTTGGGTAAGGGTTCGGGTTAGGGTTAGGGTTAGGGGATGGGGACAGTTTAGGGTACAATTTAAGGTACGACAACGGTATAGGGTGAGCGTAAGTGTTAGGGTACATGTTAGTGTTAGTTTACGGGTTAGGATTAGGGGAAGGGTTAGTATAAGGTTTCGGGAAACGGTTTGAGGTTGGGGACAACGACGATTTATGGTACAGGTTAGGGTATGACAATGATTTAGGGTGAGCGTACGTGTTAGGTTATGGGTTAGTATTAGCGTACGGGTTAGGATTAAGTGACGGGTTAGGGTAAACCTTCACATAAGGGTTAGGTTTAGGTTTAGGTTTAGGGTTATTGTTAGGGGACTGGGACCATTTAGGATACAGGTTAGGGAATGACAAAAGTTTAGGGTGAGCGTATGTTTTAGGGTACATGTTAGTGCTACCATAAGGGTTAGGATTAGTGTAAGGTTTAGAGACATGATTCGGGTATGTGTTAGTGTTAGGGAACAGGGACAGGGACGGTTTAGGGTACAGGTTAGGGTACGACAACAGTTTAGGGTGAGCATACATGTTAGGGCACAGGTTAGTGTTAGCATATGGGTTAGAATTAGGGGACGGGTTAGGGTAAGGCTTAGGGTAAGGGTTAGGGTTAGGGTTAGGGTTAGGAGATGGAGACGGTTCAAGGTACAGGTTAGGGTACCACAATGTGTTAGTGTGAGAATACATGTTAGAGTAAGGTTTAGTGTTAGTGTATGGTCCATGATTAGTGGAAGGGATAGGGTAAGACGTCGGGTTAGGGTTAGGGTTAGGGGATGGGAACGGTTTAGGGTATAGGTTAGAATACGACAGCAGTTTAGGTTGAGTGTACATATTAGGGTATGTGTTAGTGCTAGCATACGGTTTAGGATTAGGGGACAGTTTAGACTAAGGCTTCGGGTAATGATTAGGTTTATGGTTAGGGTTAGGGATTAGGTTAGGGAATGGGAACGGTTTAGGGTACAATTTAGTGTACGACAACGATTTAAGGTGAGCGTAGGTGTAAGGGTATGGGTTAGTGTTGGCGTACGGATTAGGATTAGGGGACGGGTTAGGATAAGGCTTCGGGTAAGGGTTAGGGTTATGGTTAATGTTAGGGGACAGGGCCAGAGACGATTTAAGGTACAGGTTTGGGGAAGACAATGGTTTAGGTTGAGTGTACATGTTAGGGTAGGTGTTAGTGTTAGCATACCAGTTAGGCTTAGGTGACGGGTTAGGGTAAGGCTTCAGATAAGGGTTAGGGTTAGGGTTATGGGACAGGGACTGTTTAGGTACAGGTTAGTGTATGACAACGGTTTTCATTGAGCATACAAGTTAGGGTAGGTGTAAATGTTAGCATACGGGTTAGGATTAGGGGACGGGTTAGGGTAACTTTTCCGGTAAGGATTAGGGTTAGGGTTAGGGGACAGGGAAGGTTTAGAGTACAGGTTAGTGTAAGACAACGGTTTAGTGTGATCGTACGAGTTAGGGTATGGGTTAGTGTTAGCGCACGGTTTAGGATTAGGGTATGTGTTAGGGTAAGGCTTCAGGTAAGTGTTAGAGTTAGGGTTAGTGGATGAGGACGTGTTAGGGTACAGGTTAGGGTACGACAATGCTTTAGGGTGAGCGTACATGTTAGGGTACTGGTCAGTTTTAGCATTTGGGTTAGGATTAGGGGACAGGTTAGAGTAAGGCTTCGTGTAAGTGTTAGGGTGAGGGATAGGGTTGGGGAAAGGGACGGTTTACGGTACAGATTAGGGTATGACAGCGATTAGGGTGAGCATACGTGTTAGGGTACAGTTTAGTGTTAGCGTATGGGTTAGGATTTGGGGACGGTTTAGGGACAGGCATCTGTAAAGATTTAGGTTAAGCATTATGGGACGGGGACGGTTTAGGGAAAAGGTTAGGATACCACAAGCGGTCTAGGGTGAGCGTAGGTGTTAGGGTACGGGTTAGTGTTTGCGTGCGGGTTAGGATTAGGGGAGGGTTTAGGGTAAGGCATCGGGTAAGGGTTAGTGTTGGGGTTAGGGTAAGGGTTATGGTTAGGGTACGGGGGATAGGTTTAGGGGACAGTTTAGGGTACGACAACGGTTTAGGGTGAGCGTACGTGTTAGGGTACGGGTTAGTGTTAGCGTACGGGTTAGGATTAGGGTACGGGTTAGGGTAAGTCTTCGGGTAAGGGTCAGGTTAGGGTTAGGGTTAGGGTTAGGGGACGGGGAGAGTGTAGGGGACAGGTTAGTGTACGACCACGGATTAGGGAGAGCGTACGTGTTAGGGTACGGGTTAGTGTTAGCGTACGGGTTAGGATTAGGGGACGGGTTAGGGTAAAGCTTTCGTGTAAGGGTTAGGGTTAGGGTTAGGGTTAGGGTACGGGGACGGTTTAGGGACAGGTTAGGGTACGACAATGATTAGGGTGAGCGTATGTGTTAGGGTAAGGGTTAGTGTTAGTGTACGGGTTAGGATTAGGGGACGGGTTAGTGTAAGGCTTCGGGTAAGGGTTAGGGATAGGGTTAGTGTTAGGGTTAGGGTTAGGGGATCAGGACGGTTTAGGGGACAGGATAGGGTACGACAATGGTTTAGGGTGAGCGTACGTGTTAGAGTTTGGGTTATTGTTAGCATAGGCCTTAGGATTAGGGGACGGGTTAGGGTAAGGCTTTGGGCAAGGTTTAGGGTTAGGGTTAAGGTTATGTTTAGGGGACGGGGACGGTTTAGGGGACAGGTTAGGGTATGACAACGTTATAGGGTTAGCGTACGTGTTAGGGTATGGGTTAGTGTGAGCGTACGGGTTAGGAATAGGGCACGGGTTAGGGTAAGGCTTCGGGTAAGGGTTAGGGTTAGATTTAAGGTTAGGGTTAGGGTTAGGGGACAGGGACGGTTTAGGGGACAGGTTAGGTTACGACAACGGTTTAGGGTGAGCGTACGTGTTAGGGTATGGGTTAGTGTTAGCGTACTGTTTAGAATTAGGGGACGGGTTACGGTAAGGTTTCGGGTAAGGGTTAGGGTTAGGGTTAGGGGATGGGGACGGTTGAGGGGACAGGTTAGGGTACGACAATGATTTAGGGTGAGTGTACGTGTTAGGGTATGGGTTAGTGAGAGCCTACGGGTTAGGATTAAGGGTCGGGTTAGGGTAAGGCTTCGAGTAAGGTTTAGGGTTAAGGATAGGGTTAAGATTAGGGGACGGGGACGGTTTAGGGGACAGGTTCGGTTACGACAACGGTTTAGGGTGAGCATACATGTCAGGGTACGGGTTAGTGTTAGCTTACGGGTTAGAATTAGGGGACGGGTTATGGTAAGGCTTCGCGTAAGGGTTTGGTTTAGGGTTAGGGTTAGGAGAGGGGGACGGTTTAGGGGACAGGTTAGGGTACGACAACGGCATAGGGTCTGTGTACATGTTAGGGTACGGGTTAGTGTTAGCGTACGGGTTAGCATTAGGGGACGGGTTAGGGTAAGGCTTCGGGTAAGGGTTAAGTTTAGGGTTAGGGTTAGGGTTAGGGGACGGGCACGGGGACGGTTTATGGTATAGGTTAGGGTTAGGGTTAGGGTTAGGGTTAGGGGACGGGGACGGTTTAGGGGACCGGTTAGAGTTCGACAACTCTTTAGGGTGAGCGTACATGTTAGGGAACGGGTTAGTGTTAGCGTACGGGTTAGGATTACGGGACGGGTTAGTGTAAGGCTTCGCGTAATGGTTAGTGTTAGGTTTAGGGTTAGGGTCAGGGTTAGGTTAAGGTTTAGGGGACGTGGATGGTTTAGTGGACAGGTTAGGGTACGACAATGTTTTAGGGTGAGCGTACGTGTTAGGGTACGGGTTAGTGTTAGCATACAGGTTAGGTTAGGGGACGGTTTAGGGTAAGGCTTCGGGTAAGGGTTATGGTTAGGGTTAGGGTTAGGGTTAGGGTTAGGGGACAGCAACGGTTTAGAGGACAGGTTAGGTTATGCCAACGATTTAGGGTGAGCGTACGTGTTACGGTACGGGTTACTGTTATCGTATGGGTTAGGATTAGGGGATGGGTTAGCGTAAGGCTTAGGGTAAGGGCTAGGGTTAGGTTTAGGGTTAGGATTAGGATTAGAGTACGGGGACAGTTTAGGGGACAGGTTAGTATACGACAAGGGTTTAGGTTAAGCGTACATGTTAGGGTACTGGTTAGTGTTAGTGTACGGGTTAGGTTTAGGGCACGGATTAGGGTAAGGCTGCGGGTAAGGGTTAGGGTTAGGGTTGGGGTTAAGGTTAGGGGACGGGGACGGTTTAGAGGATAGTTAGGTTACGAGAATGATTTAGGGTGAGCGTACGTGTTAGGGTATGGGTTAGTTTTAGCGTACGGGTTAGGATTAGGGGACGGGTTAGGGTAAGGATTCGGGTAAGGGTAAGGGTTAGGGTTAGGGTTAGGGTTCGGGGATGGGGACTGTTTAGGGGAAAGGTTGGGGTACGAAAAGGGTTTAGGTTGAGCATACGTGTTAGGGTACGATTAGTGTTAGGGTACGGGTTAGGATTACGGGACGTGTTAGAGGAAGGCTTCGGTTAAATGTTAGGGTTAGGGTTAGGGTTAGTGTTAGGGTTAGGGGATGGGGACGGTTTAGGGGACAGGTTAGGGTACGACAACGGTTTAGGGTGATTGTACATGTTAGGGTAAGGTTTAGTGTTAACGTACGGGTTAGGATTAGGGGATGGGTTAGGGTAAGGCTTTGGGTAAGTGTTAGGGTTAGGGTTAGGGTTAGGGTTAGAGGACGAGGACAGTTTAGGTGACAAGTTAGGGTACGACAACGGTTTAGGGTGAGGGTACCTGTTAGGGTACGGGTTAGTGTTAGCGTACGGGTTAGGATTAGGGGACGGTTTAGTGTAAGGCTTCAGGTAAGGGTTAGGGTTAGGGTTAGGGTTAGGGTTAGGGTTAGGGGACGGGCACGGTTTAGGGGACAGGTGAGGGTACGACAACGTTTTAGGGTGAGCGTACGTGTTACGGTACGGGTTAGTGTTAGCGTACGGGTTAGGATTAGGGGACGGGTTAGTGTAAGGCTTCGGGTATGCGTTAGGGTTAGGGTTAGGGTTAGGTTTAGGGGACGGGGACAGTTTAGGAGACAGGTTAGGGTACGGCAACGGTTTAGGGTGAGTGTACGTTTTAGGGTACGGGTTAGTGTTAGCGTACGGGTTAGGATTAGGTGACGGGTTAGGGTAAGGCTTCGCATAATGGTTAGTGTTAGGGATAGGGTTAGGGTTAGGGGACGGGGACGGTTTAGGGGATAGGTTAGGATACGACAATGGTTTAGGGTGAGCGTATGTGTTAGGGTACGGGTTAGTGTTAGCGTACGGGTTAGGATTTGGGGACGGGTTAGTGTAAGGCTTTGGGTAAGGTTTAGGTTTACGGTTAGGGTTAGGGTTAGGGTTAGGATTAGGGGACGGGGACTGTTTAGGGGACAGGTTAGTGTACGAAAACGGTGAAGGGTGAGCCTACGTTAGGGTACGGGTTAGTGTTAGCATACGGGTTAGGATTAGGGGACGGGTTAGGGTAAGGCTTCGGGTAAGGTTTAGGATTATGGTTATGGTTAGGGGATGGGGACGGTTTAGGGGACAGGTTAGGGTACGACAACGGTTTAGGGTTAGCGTACCTGTTACGGTACGGGTTAGTGTTAGCGTACGGGTTAGGATTAGGGGACTGGTTAGGGTAAGCCTTCGGATAAGGTTTAGGGTTAAGATTAAGGGATGGGGACAGTTTAGGGGACAGGTTAGGGTACAACAACGGTTTAGGGTCGGCGTACGTGTTAGGGTATGGGTTAGTGTTAGCGTACGGGTTAGGATTAGGGGATGGTTTAGGGTAAGGCTTCGGGTAAGGGTTAGGTTTAGGGTTAGTGTTAGGGTTAGGGTTAGGGGACAGGGACGGTTTAGGGGACATGTTAGGGTACGACAACGGTTTAGGGTGAGTGTACGTGTTAGGGTAAGGGTTAGTGTTAGCGTACGGGTTAGGATTACGGGACGGGTTAGGGTAAGGCTTCGGGTAAGGGTTAGGGTTAGGGTTAGGGTTAGGGTTATGGGACGGGGTCAGTTTAGGGGACAGGTTAGGGTACGACAACGGTTTACTGTGAGCGTATGTGTTAGGGTACGGGTTAGTGTTAGCGTATGGGTTAGGATTAGGGGACGGGTTAGGGTAAGGCTTCTGTAAGGGTTAGGGTTAGGGTTAGGTTTAGGGTTAGGGTTAGTGCACTGGGACGGTTTAGGGGACAGGTTAGGGTACGACAACATTTTAGGGTGAGTGTACGTGTTAGGGTACTGTTTAGTGTTAGCGTACGGGTTAGTATTAGGGGACGGGTTAGGGTAAGGCTTCTTGTAAGGGTTAGGGTTAGGGATAGGGTTAGTGTTAGGGTTAGGGGACGGGGATGGTTTAAGGGAAAGGTTAGGATACGACAACGGTTTAGGGTGAGCGTACGTGTTAGGGTACGGGTTAGTGTTAGCGTACGGGTTAGGATTAGTGGACGGGTTTGTGTAAGGCTTCAGGTAAGGGTTAGAGTTAGGATTAGGGTTAGGGTTAGGGGACGGGGACGGGGACGATTTAGGGGACAGGTTAGTGTATGAGAACGGTTTAGGGTGAGCGTACGTGTTAGGGTACGGTTTAGTGTTAGCGTACGGTTTAGGATTATGGGACGGGTTAGTGTAAGGCTTCGGGTAAGGGTTAGGGTTAGGGTTAGGATGAGGGTTAGGGGACAGGGACGGTTTAGGGGACAGGTTAGGGTACGACAATGGTTTAGGGTAAGCGTATGTGTTAGGGTACGGGTTAGTGTTAGCGTACGGGTTAGGATTAGGGGACGGGTTAGTGTAAGGCTTCGGGTAAGGGTTAGCGTTAGGGTTAGGGTCAGGGTACAGGGACGGGTATGGTTTAGCGGACCGGTTAGGGTTAGGGTTAAGGTTAGGGGACGGGGATGGTTTAGGTGACAGGTCAGGGTACGACAACGTTTTAGGGTGAGCGTACGTGTTAGGGTACGGTTTAGTTTTAGCGTACGAGTTAGGATTAGGGGCCGGGTTTGGGTAAGGATTCGGGTAAGGTTAAGGGTTAGGGTTAGGGTTAGGGGATGGGGACTGTTTAGGGGACAGGTTGGGGTACGAAAACGGTTTAGGTTTAGCATTCGTGTTAGGGTACGGGTTAGTTTTAGGGTCCGGGTTAGGATTACGGGACGGGTTAGGGGAAGTCTTCGGTTAATTGTTAGGGTTAGGGTTAGAGTTAGTGTTAGGGTTAGGGGATGGCGACGGTTTAAGGGACAGGTTAGGGTACGACAATGGTTTAGGGTGATTGTACATGTTAGGGTAAGGTTTAGTGTTAACGTACGGGTTAGGATTAGGGGACGGTTTAGGGTAAGGCTTCGGGTAAGTGTTAGGGTTAGGGTTAGGGTTAGGGTTAGGGGACGGACGGGGACGGTTTAGGTGACAGTTTAGGGTACCGCAACCGTTTAGGGTGAGCGTACGTGTTAGGGTAAGGGTTAGTGTTAGCGTACCGGTTAGGATTAGGGGACAGGTTAGTTTAAGGCTTCGGGTAAGGCTTAGGGTTAGGGTTAGGGTTGGGGGACGGGGACGGTTTAGGGGACAGGTTAGGGTACGAAAACGGTTTAGGGTGAGCGTACGTGTTATGGTATGGGTTACTGTTAGCGTAAGGGTTAGGATTAGGGGACGGGTTAGTGTAAGGCTTCGGGTAAGTGTTAGGTTTAGGGTTAGGGTTAGGGTTAGCGGATGGGGGCGGTTTAAGGGACAGGTTATTGTACGACAAAGATTTAGGGTGAGTGTACGTGTTAGGGTACGGATTAGTGTTAGCGTATGGGTTAGGATTATGGGACGGGTTTAGGTAAGGCTTCGGTAAGGTTTAGGTTTAGGGTTATTGTTAGGGTTAGGGGACGGGGATGGTTTAGGGGACAGGTTAGGGTACGACAACGGTTTAGGGTGAGCATACGTTTTAGAGTATGTGTTAGTGTTAGCGTACAGGTTAGGATTAGGGGATGGGTTAGGGTAAGTCTTCCGGTAAGGTTTAGGGTTAGGGTTAGGGTTAGGGTTAGGGTTAGGGGATGGGGACGGTTTAGGGGACAGGTTAGGGTACAACAACGGTTTAGGGTGAGCGTAGGTGTTAGCGTACGGGTTAGGATTAGGGGACGGGTTAGGGTAAGGCTTCGGGTAAAGTTTAGGCTTAGGGTTACGGTTAGGGGACGGGGACGGTTTAGGGGACAGGTTAGGGTACGAAAAAGTTTTAGGGTGATTGTACATGTTAGGGTACGGGTTAGTGTTAACGTACGGGTTAGGATTAGGGGACGGGTTAGGGTAAGACATCGGTTAAGGGTTAGGGTTAGGGTTAGTGTTAGGGTTAGGGGATGGGGACGGTTTAGGGGACAGGTTAGGGTACGACAAAGGTTTAGGGTGATTGTACATGTTAGGGTACGGGTTAGTGTTAGCGTACCGGTTAGGATTAGGGGACGGGTTAGGGTAAGGCTTCGAGTAAGTCTTAGGGTTAGGGTTAGGGTTAGGTTTGGGGGACGGGGACGGTTTAGGGGACAGGTTAGGGTATGAAAACAGTTTAGGGTGAGGGAACCTGTTAGGGTATGGGTTAGTGTTAGCGTACGGGTTAGGATTATGTGACGGGTTAGGGTAAGGCTTCGGGTAAGTTTTAGGGTTAGGGTTAGGGTTAGGGTTAGCGGATGGGGACGGTTTAAGGGACAGGTTAGTGTACGACAAAGTTTTAGGGTGAGCGTACGTGTTAGGGTACGTGTTAGTCTTAGCGTACGGGTTAGGATTAGGGGACGGGTTAGGGTAAGGCTTCAGGTAAGGGTTAGGGTTAGGGTTAGGGATAGGGGACGGGGATGGTTTAGGGTACAGGTTAGGGTACGACAATGGTTTAGGGTGAGCGTACGTGTTACGGTACGGGTTAGGGTTTGCGTACAGGTTAGGATTAGGGGATGGTTTATTGTAAGGCTTCGGGTAAGGTTTAGGGTTAGGTTTAGGGTTAGGGTTAGGGTTAGGGGCCGGGGACGGTTTAGGGGATAGGTTAGGGTACGACAACGGTTTAGGGTGAGCGTACGTGTTAGGGTATGGGTTAGTGTTAGCGTACGGGTTAGGATTAGGGGACGGGGTGGAGTAAGGCTTCGGGTAAGGGTTAGGGTTAGGGTTAGGGTTAGGGTTAGGGGACGGGGACGGTTTAGGGGACAGGTTAGGGTACGACAACGGTTTAGGGTGAGCGTACGTGTTAGGGTAAGGCTTAGTGTTAGCGTACGGGTTAGGATTAGAGGACGGGTTAGGGTAAGGCTACGGGTTAGGGTTAGGGTTAGGGTTAGGGCACGGGGACGGTTTAGGGGACAGGTTAGTGTACGACAACAGTTTAGGGTGTCCGTATGTGTTAGGGTAGGGTTTAGTGTGAGCGTACGGGTTAGGATTAGGGGACGGGTTAGGGTAAGGCTTCGGGTAAGGTTTAGGGTTAGAGTTAGGGTTAGGGTTAGGGTTAGGAGACGGGGACGGTTTAGGGGACAGGTTAGTGTACGACAACGGTTTAGGGTGAGCGTACGTGTTACAGTACAGTTTAGTGTTAGCGTACGTTTTAGGATTAGGGGACGGGTTAGTGTAAGGCTTCGGGTAATGGTTAGGTTTAGGGTTAGGGTTAGGGCACGGGGACAGTTTAGGGGACAGGTTAGGGTACGACAACAGTTTAGGGTGAGCGTACGTGTTAGGGTACGTGTTAGTTTTAGCGTACGGGTTAGGAATAGGGGACAGGTTAGGTTAAGGCTTTGGGTAAGTGTTAGGGTTAGGGTTAGGGTTAGCGTTAGGGTTAGGGGACGGGGACGGTTTAGGGGATAGGTTAGGATACGACAACTGTTTAGGGTGAGCATACGTGTTAGGGTACGGGTTAGTGATAGCCTACGGGTTAGGATTAGGGGACGGGTTAGGGTAAGGCTTCGAGTAAGGGTTAGGGTTAGGGTTAGGGTTAGGGGACGGGGACGGGAACGGTTTAGGGGACAGGTTAGTGTACGACAACGGTTTAGGGTGAGCGTACGTATTAGGGTACAGGTTAGTGTTAGCGTACGGGTTAGGATTAGGGGACGGGTTAGGGTAAGGCTTCGGGTAAGGTTTAAGGTTAGGGTTAGGGTTAGGGTTAGGGTTAGGGGACGGGGACAGTTTTGGGGACAGGTTAGGGTACGACAACGGTTTAGGGTGAGCGTACGTGTTAGGGTACGGGTTATTGTTAGCGTACGTTTTAGGATAGGGGACGGGTTAGGGTAAGGCTTCGGGTAACGGTTTGGGTTAGGGTTAGGGTTAGGGTTAGGGGACGGGTACGGGGACGGTTTAGGGGACAGGTTAGGGTACGACAACGGTTTAGGGTGAGCGTACGTGTTAGGGTACGGGTTAGTGTTAGCGTGCGGGTTAGGATTACGTGACGGGTTAGGTTAAGGCTTCAGGTAAGGGTTAGGGTTAGGGTCAGGTTTAGGGTGAGGGTTAGGGGACGGGGACGGTTTAGGGGACAGGTTAGTGTACGACAACGGTTTAGGATGAGCGTACGTGTTAGGGTACAGTTTACTGTTAGCGAATGGGTTAGGATTAGGGGACGGGTTAGGGTAAGGCTTCGGGTAAGTGTTAGGGTAAGGGTTAGGGTTAGGGTTAGGGGATGGGGACGGTTTAGGGGACAGGTTAGGGTACGACAATGGTTTAGGGTGAGCGTACGTGTTAGGGTACGGGTTATTGTTAGCGTACATGTTAGGATTAGGGGACGTGTTAAGGTAAGGCTTCGGGTAAGTGTTAGGGTTAGGGTTAGGGTTAGGGGACGGGGACGGGGACGGTTTAGGGGACAGGTTAGGGTACGACAACGGTTTAGGATGAGCGTACGTGTTAGGGTACGGGTTAGTGTTAGCGTACGGGTTAGGACTACGGGACGGGTTAGGGTAAGGCTTCAGGTAAGGGTTAGGGTTAGGGTTATGTTTAGGGTTAGGGTTAGGGTACGGGGATGGTTTAGGGGACAGGTTAGGGTACAACAACGGTTTAGGGTGAGCGTACGTGTTAGGGTAAGGATTAGTGTTAGTGTACGGGTTAGGATTAGGGGACGGGTTAGGGTAAGGCTTCGCGTAAGGGTTGGGGTTAGAGTTAGAGTTAGGGTTAGGGTTAGGGGACGGGGACGGTTTAGGGGACAGGTTCGTGTACCACAACGGTTTAGGGTGAACGTACGTGTTAGGGTACGGGTTAGTGTTAGCGTACGGGTTAGGTTTAGGGGACGGTTTAGGGTAAGGCTTCGGGTAAATGTTAGGGTTAGGTTTAGGGTTAGCGTTAGGGGATGGGGATGGATTAGGGGACAGTTTAGGGTACGACAATGGTTTAGGGTGAGCGTACGTGTTAGGGTATGGGTTAGTGTTAGCGTCCGGGTTAGGATTAAGGGACGGGTTAGGGTAAGGCTTCGGGTAAGGGTTAGGGTTAGGGTTAGGGTTAGGGTTATGGTTAGGGGACTGCGACGGTTTAGGGGACAGGTTAGTGTACGACAACAGTTTAGGGTGAGTGTACGTGTTAGGGTACGGGTTAGTGTTAGCGTACGGGTTAGGATTAGGGGACGGGTAAGTGTAAGGCTTCGGGTAAGGGTTAGGGTTATTGTTAGGGTTATGGTTAGGGGACGGGGATGGTTTAGGGGACTGGTTAGGGTACGACAACGTTTTAGGGTGAGCGTACGTGTTAGGGTACGTGTTAGAGTTAGCGTATGGGTTAGGATTAGGTGACGGGTTAGGGTAAGGTTTCGGGTAAGGGTTAGGGTTACGGTTAGGGGACGGGGACGCGGACGGTTTAGGGGACAGGTTAGGGTACGACAACGGTTTAGGGTGAGCGTACGTGTTAGTGTACGGGTTAGTGTTAGCGTAGGTGTTAGGATTACAGGACGGGTTAGGGTAAGGCTTCGGGTAAGAGTTAGGGTTAGGGTTATGGTTAGGGTTAGGTTTAGGGGACGGGGACGGTTTAGGCGACAGGTTAGGGTACGACAATGGTTTAGGGTGAGCGTACGTGTTAGGGTACGGGTTAATGTTAGCGTACGTGTTAGGATTAGGGGACGGGTTAGGGTAAGGCTTCGGGTAAGGATTTGGGTTAGGGTTAGGGTTAGAGTTAGGGGACGGGGATGGGGACGGTTTAGGGGACAGGTTAGGGTACGACAACGATTTAGGGTGAGCGTACGTGTTAGGGTACGGGTTAGTGTTAGCGTACGGGTTAGGATTATGGGACGGGTTAGGGTAAAGCTTCAGGTAAGGGTTAGGGTTATAGTCATGTCTAGGGTAAGGGTTAGGGGACGGGGACGGTTTAGGGGACAGGTTAGGGTACGACAACGGTTTATTTTGAGCGTACGTGTTAGGGTACGGTTTAGTGTTAGCGTACGGGTTAGGATTAGGGGACGGGTTAGTGTAAGGCTTCGGGTAAGTGTTAGGGTTAGGGTTAGGGTTAGGGGACGGGGACGGTTTAGGGGACAGGTTAGGGTACGACAACGGTTTAGGGTGAGCGTACGTGTTTGAGTACGGTTTAGTCTTAGCGTACGGGTTAGGATTAGGGGACGGGTTAGGGTAAGGCTTCGGGTAAGGGTTAGGTTTAGGGTTAGGGTTAGGGGACGGGGACGGTTTAGGGGACAGGATAGGGTACGACAACAGTTTAGGGTGAGCGTACGTGTTAGATTACGTGTTAGTGTTAGCGTACGGGTTAGGATTAGGGGACAGGTTAGGGTAAGGCTTCGGGTAAGGGTTAGGGTTAGGGTTAGGGTTAGCGTTAGGGTTAGGGGACGGGGAAGGTTTAGGGGACAGGTTAGGGTACGACAACTGTTTAGGGTGAGCATACGTGTTAGGGTACGTGTTAGTGATAGCCTACGGGTTAGGATTAGGGGACGGGTTAGGGTAAGGCTTCGGGTAAGGGTTAGGGTTAGGGTTAGTGTTAGGGTTAGGGGATGGGGACGGGCACGGTTTAGGGGACTGGTTAGTGTACGACAATGGTTTAGGGTGAGCGTACGTGTTAGGGTATGGGTTAGTGTTAGCGTACGGGTTAGGATTAGGGGACAGGTTAGGGTAAGGCTTCGGGTAAGGTTTAGGGTTAGGGTTAGGGTTAGGGTTAGGGGAAGGGGACGGTTTAGGGGACAGGTTAGGGTACGACAACGGTTTAGGGTGAGCGTACGTGTTAGGGTACGGGTTAGTGTTAGCGTACGGGTTAGGATTACGGGACGGTTTAGGGTAAGGCTTCGGGTAATGGTTAGGTTTAGGGTTAGGGTTACGGTTAGGTTTAGGGGACGGGGACGGTTTTGGGGACAGGTTAGGTACGACAATGTTTTAGGGTGAGCGTACGTGTTAGGGTATGGGTTATTGTTAGGGTACGTGTTAGGATTAGGGGACGGGTTAGGGTAAGGCTTCGGGTAAGGGTTTGGGTTAGGGTTAGGGGACGGGGACGGGGACGCTTTAGGGGACAGGTTAGGGTACAACAACGGTTTAGGGTGAGCGTACGTGTTAGGGTACGGTTTAGTGTTAGCGTACGGGTTAGGATTACGGGACGGGTTAGGGTAAGGCTTCGGGTAAGGGTTAGGTTTAGGGTTAGGGTTAGGGGACGGGGACGGTTTAGGGGACAGGATAGGGTACGACAACAGTTTAGGGTGAGCGTACGTGTTAGATTACGTGTTAGTGTTAGCGTACGGGTTAGGATTAGGGGACAGGTTAGGGTAAGGCTTCGGGTAAGGGTTAGGGTTAGGGTTAGTGTTAGCGTTAGGGTTAGGGGACGGGGAAGGTTTAGGGGACAGGTTAGGGTACGACAACTGTTTAGGGTGAGCATACGTGTTAGGGTACGTGTTAGTGATAGCCTACGGGTTAGGATTAGGGGACGGGTTAGGGTAAGGCTTCGGGTAAGGGTTAGGGTTAGGGTTAGTGTTAGGGTTAGGGGATGGGGACGGGCACGGTGTAGGGGACTGGTTAGTGTACGACAATGGTTTAGGGTGAGCGTACGTGTTAGGGTATGGGTTAGTGTTAGCGTACGGGTTAGGATTAGGGGACAGGTTAGGGTAAGGCTTCGGGTAAGGTTTAGGGTTAGTGTTAGGGTTAGGGTTAGGGGAAGGGGACGGTTTAGGGGACAGGTTAGGGTACGACAACGGTTTAGGGTGAGCGTACGTGTTAGGGTACAGGTTAGTGTTAGCGTACGGGTTAGGATTACGGGACGGTTTAGGGTAAGGCTTCGGGTAATGGTTAGGTTTAGGGTTAGGGTTACGGTTAGGTTTAGGGGACGGGGACGGTTTTGGGGACAGGTTAGGTACGACAATGTTTTAGGGTGAGCGTACGTGTTAGGGTATGGGTTATTGTTAGGGTACGTGTTAGGATTAGGGGACGGGTTAGGGTAAGGCTTCGGGTAAGGGTTTGGGTTAGGGTTAGGGTTAGGGGACGGGGACGGGGACGCTTTAGGGGACAGGTTAGGGTACAACAACGGTTTAGGGTGAGCGTACGTGTTAGGGTACGGTTTAGTGTTAGCGTACGGGTTAGGATTACGGGACGGGTTAGGGTAAGGCTTCAGGTTAGGGTTAGGGTTAGGGTTAGGTTTAGGGTTAGGGATAGGGGACGGGGACGGTTTAGGGGACAGGTTAGGGTACGACAACTGTTTAGGGTGAGCGTACGTGTTAGGGTATGGGTTAGATTTAGCGTACGGGTTAGGATTAGGTGACGGGTTAGGGTAAGACTTCGGGTAAGGGTTAGGGTTAGGGTTAGGGTTAGGGTTAGGGGACGGGGACGGGGACGGTTTAGGGGACAGGTTAATGTATGACAACGTTTTAGGGTGAGCGTACGTGTTAGGGTACGTGTTAGTCTTAGCGTACGGGTTAGGATTAGGGGACGGGTTAGGGTAAGGCTTCAGGTAAGGGTTAGGGTTAGGGTTAGGGATAGGGGACGGGGATGGTTTAGGGTACAGGTTAGGGTACGACAATGGTTTAGGGTGAGCGTACGTGTTACGGTACGGGTTAGGGTTTGCGTACAGGTTAGGATTAGGGGATGGTTTATTGTAAGGCTTCGGGTAAGGTTTAGGGTTAGGTTTAGGGTTAGGGTTAGGGTTAGGGGCCGGGGACGGTTTAGGGGATAGGTTAGGGTACGACAACGGTTTAGGGTGAGCGTACGTGTTAGGGTATGGGTTAGTGTTAGCGTACGGGTTAGGATTAGGGGACGGGGTGGAGTAAGGCTTCGGGTAAGGGTTAGGGTTAGGGTTAGGGTTAGGGTTAGGGGACGGGGACGGTTTAGGGGACAGGTTAGGGTACGACAACGGTTTAGGGTGAGCGTACGTGTTAGGGTAAGGCTTAGTGTTAGCGTACGGGTTAGGATTAGAGGACGGGTTAGGGTAAGGCTACGGGTTAGGGTTAGGGTTAGGGTTAGGGCACGGGGACGGTTTAGGGGACAGGTTAGTGTACGACAACAGTTTAGGGTGTCCGTATGTGTTAGGGTAGGGTTTAGTGTGAGCGTACGGGTTAGGATTAGGGGACGGGTTAGGGTAAGGCTTCGGGTAAGGTTTAGGGTTAGAGTTAGGGTTAGGGTTAGGGTTAGGAGACGGGGACGGTTTAGGGGACAGGTTAGTGTACAACAACGGTTTAGGGTGAGCGTACGTGTTACAGTACAGTTTAGTGTTAGCGTACGTTTTAGGATAAGGGGACGGGTTAGTGTAAGGCTTCGGGTAATGGTTAGGTTTAGGGTTAGGGTTAGGGCACGGGGACAGTTTAGGGGACAGGTTAGGGTACGACAACAGTTTAGGGTGAGCGTACGTGTTAGGGTACGTGTTAGTTTTAGCGTACGGGTTAGGAATAGGGGACAGGTTAGGTTAAGGCTTTGGGTAAGTGTTAGGGTTAGGGTTAGGGTTAGCGTTAGGGTTAGGGGACGGGGACGGTTTAGGGGATAGGTTAGGATACGACAACTGTTTAGGGTGAGCATACGTGTTAGGGTACGGGTTAGTGATAGCCTACGGGTTAGGATTAGGGGACGGGTTAGGGTAAGGCTTCGAGTAAGGGTTAGGGTTAGGGTTAGGGTTAGGGGACGGGGACGGGAACGGTTTAGGGGACAGGTTAGTGTACGACAACGGTTTAGGGTGAGCGTACGTATTAGGGTACAGGTTAGTGTTAGCGTACGGGTTAGGATTAGGGGACGGGTTAGGGTAAGGCTTCGGGTAAGGTTTAAGGTTAGGGTTAGGGTTAGGGTTAGGGTTAGGGGACGGGGACAGTTTTGGGGACAGGTTAGGGTACGACAACGGTTTAGGGTGAGCGTACGTGTTAGGGTACGGGTTATTCTTAGCGTACGTTTTAGGATAGGGGACGGGTTAGGGTAAGGCTTCGGGTTACGGTTTGGGTTAGGGTTAGGGTTAGGGGACGGGTACGGGGACGGTTTAGGGGACAGGTTAGGGTACGACAACGGTTTAGGGTGAGCGTACGTGTTAGGGTACGGGTTAGTGTTAGCGTACCGGTTAGGATTACGTGACGGGTTAGGTTAAGGCTTCAGGTAAGGGTTAGGGTTAGGGTCAGGTTTAGGGTGAGGGTTAGGGGACGGGGACGGTTTAGGGGACAGGTTAGGGTACGACAACGGTTTAGGATGAGCGTACGTGTTAGGGTACAGTTTACTGTTAGCGAATGGGTTCGGATTAGGGGACGGGTTAGGGTAAGGCTTCGGGTAAGTGTTAGGGTAAGGGTTAGGGTTAGGGTTAGGGGATGGGGACGGTTTAGGGGACAGGTTAGGGTACGACAATGGTTTAGGGTGAGCGTACGTGTTAGGGTACGGGTTATTGTTAGCGTACATGTTAGGATTAGGGGACGTGTTAGGGTAAGGCTTCGGGTAAGTGTTAGGGTTAGGGTTAGGGTTAGGGGACGGGGACGGGGACGGTTTAGGGGACAGGTTAGGGTACGACAACGGTTTAGGATGAGCGTACGTGTTAGGGTACGGGTTAGTGTTAGCGTACGGGTTAGGATTACGGGACGGGTTAGGGTAAGGCTTCAGGTAAGGGTTAGGGTTACGGTTATGTTTAGGGTTAGGGTTAGGGTACGGGGATGGTTTAGGGGACAGGTTAGGGTACAACAACGGTTTAGGGTGAGCGTACGTGTTAGGGTAAGGATTAGTGTTAGTGTACGGGTTAGGATTAGGGGACGGGTTAGGGTAAGGCTTCGCGTAAGGGTTGGGGTTAGAGTTAGGGTTAGGGTTAGGGTTAGGGGACGGGGACGGTTTAGGGGACAGGTTCGTGTACCACAACGGTTTAGGGTGAACGTACGTGTTAGGGTACGGGTTAGTGTTAGCGTACGGGTTAGGTTTAGGGGACGGTTTAGGGTAAGGCTTCGGGTAAATGTTAGGGTTAGGTTTAGGGTTAGCGTTAGGGGATGGGGATGGATTAGGGGACAGTTTAGGGTACGACAATGGTTTAGGGTGAGCGTACGTGTTAGGGTATGGGTTAGTGTTAGCGTCCGGGTTAGGATTAAGGGACGGGTTAGGGTAAGGCTTCGGGTAAGGGTTAGGGTTAGGGTTAGGGTTAGGGTTATGGTTAGGGGACTGCGACGGTTTAGGGGACAGGTTAGTGTACGACAACAGTTTAGGGTGAGTGTACGTGTTAGGGTACGGGTTAGTGTTAGCGTACGGGTTAGGATTAGGGGACGGGTAAGTGTAAGGCTTCGGGTAAGGGTTAGGGTTATGGTTAGGGTTATGGTTAGGGGACGGGGATGGTTTAGGGGACTGGTTAGGGTACGACAACGTTTTAGGGTGAGCGTACGTGTTAGGGTACGTGTTAGAGTTAGCGTATGGGTTAGGATTAGGTGACGGGTTAGGGTAAGGTTTCGGGTAAGGGTTAGGGTTACGGTTAGGGGACGGGGACGCGGACGGTTTAGGGGACAGGTTAGGGTACGACAACGGTTTAGGGTGAGCGTACGTGTTAGTGTACGGGTTAGTGTTAGCGTAGGTGTTAGGATTACAGGACGGGTTAGGGTAAGGCTTCGGGTAAGAGTTAGGGTTAGGGTTAGGGTTAGGGTTAGGTTTAGGGGACGGGGACGGTTTAGGCGACAGGTTAGGGTACGACAATGGTTTAGGGTGAGCGTACGTGTTAGGGTACGGGTTAATGTTAGCGTACGTGTTAGGATTAGGGGACGGGTTAGGGTAAGGCTTCGGGTAAGGATTTGGGTTAGGGTTAGGGTTAGAGTTAGGGGACGGGGATGGGGACGGTTTAGGGGACAGGTTAGGGTACGACAACGGTTTAGGGTGAGCGTACTTGTTAGGGTACGGGTTAGTGTTAGCGTACGGGTTAGGATTATGGGACGGGTTAGGGTAAAGCTTCAGGTAAAAGTTAGGGTTATAGTCAGGTCTAGGGTAAGGGTTAGGGGACGGGGACGGTTTAGGGGACAGGTTAGGGTACGACAACGGTTTATTGTGAGCGTACGTGTTAGGGTACGGGTTAGTGTTAGCGTACGGGTTAGGATTAGGGGACGGGTTACTGTAAGGCTTCGGGTAAGTGTTAGGGTTAGGGTTAGGGTTAGGGTTAGGGGACGGGGACGGTTTAGGGGACAGGTTAGGGTACGACCACGGTTTAGGGTGAGCGTACGTGTTAGGGTACGGGTTATTGTTAGCGTACCGGTTAGGATTAGGGGACGGGTTAGGGTAAGGCTTCGGTTAAGGGTTAGGGTTAGGGTTAGGGTTAGGTGACGGGGACGGGAATGGTTTAGGGGACAGGTTAGGGTACGACAACGGTTTAGGGTGAGCGTACGTGTTAGAGTACGGTTTAGTGTTAGCGTACGGGTTAGGATTAGGGGACGGGTTAGGGTAAGGCTTCGGGTAAGGGTTAGGTTTAGGGTTAGGGTTAGGGGACGGGGACGGTTTAGGGGACAGGATAGGGTACGACAACAGTTTAGGGTGAGCGTACGTGTTAGGGTACGTGTTAGTGTTAGCGTACGGGTTAGGATTAGGGGACGGGTTAGGGTAAGGCTTCGGGTAAGGGTTAGGGTTAGGGTTAGGGTTAGCGTTAGGGTTAGGGGATGGGGAAGGTTTAGGGGACAGGTTAGTGTACGACAACTGTTTAGGGTGAGCATACGTGTTAGGGTACGTGTTAGTGATAGCCTATGGGTTAGGATTAGGGGACAGGTTAGGGTAAGGCTTCGGGTAAGGGTTAGGGTTAGGGTTAGGGTTAGGGGATGGGGACGGGCACGGTTTAGGGGACAGGTTAGTGTACGACAACAGTTTAGGGTGAGCGTACGTGTTAGGGTATGGGTTAGTGTTAGCGTACGGGTTAGGATTAGGGGACAGGTTAGGGTAAGGCTTCGGGTAAGGTTTAGGGTTAGGGTTAGGGTTAGGGGACGGGGACGGGGACGGTTTAGGGGACAGGTTAATGTACGACAACGTTTTAGGGTGAGCGTACGTGTTAGGGTACGTGTTAGTGTTAGCGTACGGGTTAGGATTAGGGGACGGGTTAGGGTAAGGCTTCGGGTAAGGTTTAGGGTTAGTGTTAGGGTTAGGGATAGGGGACGGGGATGGTTTAGGGTACAGGTTAGGGTACGACAATGGTTTAGGGTGATTGTACGTGTTGGGGTACGGGTTAGGGTTTGCGTACGGGTTAGGATTAGGGGATGGTTTATTGTAAGCCTTCGGGTAAGGGTTAGGGTTAGGGTTAGGGTTAGCGTTAGGGTTAGGGGACGGGGACGGTTTAGGGGATAGGTTAGGGTACGACAAATGTTTAGGGTGAGCATACGTGTTAGGGTACGGGTTAGTGATAGCCTACGGGTTAGGATTAGGGGACGGGTTAGGGTAAGGCTTCGAGTAAGGGTTAGGGTTAGGGTTAGGGTTAGGGGACAGGGACGGGCACGGTTTAGGGGACAGGTTAGTGTACGACAACGGTTTAGGGTGAGCGTACGTATTAGGATACAGGTTAGTGTTAGCGTACGGGTTAGGATTAGGGGACGGGTTAGGGTAAGGCTTCGGGTAAGGTTTAAGGTTAGAGTTAGGGTTAGGGTTAGGGTTAGGGGACGGGGACGGTTTTGGGGACAGGTTAGGGTACGACAACGGTTTAGGGTGAGCGTACGTGTTAGGGTACGGGTTAGTGTTAGCGTACGGGTTAGGATTACGGGACGGGTTAGGGTAAGGCTTCGGGTAATGGTTAGGGTTAGGGTTAGGGTTACGGTTAGGTTTAGGGGACGGGGACGGTTTTGGGGACAGGTTAGGCTACGACAACGGTTTAGGGTGAGCGTACGTGTTAGGGTACGGGTTATTGTTAGCGTACGTGTTAGGATAGGGGACGGGTTAGGGTAAGGCTTCGGGTAAGGGTTAGGGTTAGGGTTAGGGTTAGGGTTAGGTTTAGGGGACGGGGACGGCTCAGGGGACAGGTTAGAGTACGACAACGGTTTAGGGTGAGCGTACGTGTTAGGGTACGGGTTACTGTTAGCGTACGTGTTAGGATTAGGGGACGGGTTAGGGTAAGGCTTCGGGTAAGGGTTAGGGTTAGGGTTATGTTTAGCGTTAGGGTTAGGGTACGGGGATGGTTTAGGGGACAGGTTAGTGTACAACAACAGTTTAGGGTGAGCGTACATGTTAGGGTACGGGTTAGAGTTAGCGTACGGATTAGGATTAGGTGACGGGTTAGGGTAAGGCTTCGGGTAAGGTTTAGGGTTAGGGTTAGGGTTAGGGGACGGGGACGGGGACGGGGACGGTTTAGGGGACAGGTTAATGTACGACAACGTTTTAGGGTGAGCGTACGTGTTAGGGTACGTGTTAGTGTTAGCGTACGGGTTAGGATTAGGGGACGGGTTAGGGTAAGGCTTCGGGTAAGGTTTAGGGTTAGTGTTAGGGTTAGGGAAAGGGGACGGGGATGGTTTAGGGTACAGGTTAGGGTACGACAATGGTTTAGGGTGACCGTACGTGTTGGGGTACGGGTAAGGGTTTCCGTACGGGTTAGGATTAGGGGATGGTTTATTGTAAGGCTTCGGGTAAGGGTTAGGATTAGGGTTAGGGTTAGGGTTAGGGTTAGGGGACAGGGACGGTTTAGGGGACAGGTTAGTGTACGACAACGGTTTAGGGTGTCCGTATGTGTTAGGGTAGGGTTTATTGTGAGCGTACGGGTTAGGATTAGGGGACGGGTTAGGGTAAGGCTTCGGGTAAGGTTTAGGGTTAGAGTTAGGGTTAGGGTTAGGGTTAGGAGACGGGGACGGTTTAGGGGACAGGTTAGTGTACGACAACGGTTTAGGGTGAGCGTACGTGTTACAGTACGGTTTAGTGTTAGCGTACGTTTTAGGATTAGGGGACGGGTTAGTGTAAGGCTTCGGGTAATGGTTAGGTTTAGGGTTAGGGTTAGGGCACGGGGACGGTTTAGGGGACAGGTTATGGTACGACAACAGTTTAGCGTGAGCGTACGTTTTAGGGTACGTGTTAGTTTTAGTGTACGGGTTAGGATTAGGGGACAGGTTAGGGTAAGGCTTTGGGTAAGGGTTAGGGTTAGGGTTAGGGTTAGCGTTAGGGTTAGGGGACGGGGACGGTATAGGGGATAGGTTAGGGTACGACAACTGTTTAGGGTGAGCATACGTGTTAGGGTACGGGTTAGTGATAGCCTACGGGTTAGGATTAGGGGACGGGTGAGGGTAAGGCTTCGAGTAAGGGTTAGGGTTAGGGTTAGGGTTAGGGGACGGGGACGGGCACGGTTTAGGGGACAGGTTAATGTACGACAACGGTTTAGGGTGAGCGTACGTATTAGGTTACTGGTTAGTGTTAGCGTACGGGTTAGGATTAGGGGACGGGTTAGGGTAAGGCTTCGGGTAAGGTTTAAGGTTAGGGTTAGGGTTAGGGTTAGGGTTAGGGGAACGGGGACGGTTTTGGGGACAGGTTAGTGTACGACAACGGTTTAGGGTGAGCGTACGTGTTAGGGTATGGGTTAGTGTTAGCGTACGGGTTAGGATTACGGGACGGGTTAGGGTAAGGCTTCGGGTAATGGTTAGGGTTAGGTTTAGGGTTACGGTTAGGTTTTGGGGACGGGGACGGTTTTGGGGACAGGTTAGGCTACGACAACGGTTTAGGGTGAGCGTACGTGTTAGGGTACGGGTTATTGTTAGCGTACGTGTTAGGATAGGGGACGGGTTAGGGTAAGGCTTCGGGTAACGGTTTGGGTTAGGGTTAGGGTTAGGGTTAGGGGACGGGGACGGGGACGTTTTAGGGGACAGGTTAGGGTACGACAATGGTTTAGGGTGAGCGTACGTGTTAGGGTACGGGTTATTGTTAGCGTACATGTTAGGATTAGGGGACGTGTTAGGGTAAGGCTTCGGGTAAGTGTTAGGGTTAGGGTTAGGGTTAGGGGACGGGGACGGTGACGGTTTAGGGGACAGGTTAGGGTACGACAACGGTTTAGGGTTAGCGTACGTGTTAGGGTACGGGTTAGTGTTAGCGTACGGGTTAGGATTACGGGACGGGTTAGGGTAAGGTTTCATGTAAGGGTTAGGGTTAGGGTTATGTTTAGGGTTAGGTTAGGGTACGGGGATGGTTTAGGGGACAGGTTAGGGTACAACAACAGTTTAGGGTGAGCGTACGTGTTAGGGTACGGGTTAGAGTTAGCGTACGGATTAGGATTAGGTGACGGGTTAGGGTAAGGCTTCGGGTAAGGGTTAGGGTTAGGGTTAGGGTTAGGGTTAGGGGACGGGGACGGGGACGGTTTAGGGGACAGGTTAATGTACGACAACGTTTTAGGGTGAGCGTACGTGTTAGGGTACGTGTTAGTGTTAGCGTACGGGTTAGGATTAGGGGACGGGTTAGGGTAAGGCTTCGGGTAAGGTTTAGGGTTAGTGTTAGGGTTAGGGATAGGGGACGGGGATGGTTTAGGGTACAGGTTAGGGTACGACAATGGTTTATGGTGAGCGTACGTGTTGGGGTACGGGTTAGGGTTTGCGTACGGGTTAGGATTAGGGGATGGTTTATTGTAAGGCTTCGGGTAAGGGTTAGGGTTAGGGTTAGGGTTAGGGTTAGGGGACAGGGACGGTTTAGGGGACTGGTTAGGGTACGACAATGGTTTACTGTGAGCGTACGTGTTAGGGTACGGGTTAGTGTTAGCGTACGGGTTAGGATTAGGGGACGGGTTGGAGAAAGGCTTCGGGTAAGGGTTAGGGTTAGGGTTAGGGTTAGGGTTAGGGGACGGGGACGGTTTAGGGGACAGGTTAGGGTACGACAACGGTTTAGGGTGAGCGTACGTATTAGGGTACGGGTTAGTGTTAGCGTACAGGTTAGGATTAGAGGACGGGTTAGGGTAAGGCTACGGGTTAGGGTTAGGGTTAGGGTTAGGGCACGGGGACGGTTTAGGGGACAGGTTAGGGTACGACAACGGTTTAGGGTGAGCATACGTGTTAGGGTACGGGTTAGTGTTAGCCTACGGGTTAGGATTAGGGGACGGGTTAGGGTAAGGCTTCGGGTAAGGTTTCGGGTTAGGGTTAGGCTTAGGGTTAGGGTTACGGGACGGTGACAGTTTAGGGGACAGGTTACGGTACGACAACGGTTTAGGGTGAGCGTACGTGTTAGGGTACGGGTTAGTGTTATCGTATGGGTTAGGATTATGGGACGGGTTAGGGTAAGGCTTCGGGTAAGGGTTAGGGTTAGGGTTAGGGTTAGGGTTAGGGTTAGGGGACGGGGACGGTTTAGGGGACAGGTTAGGGTACAACAACGGTTTAGGGTGAGCGTATGTGTTAGGGTACGGGTTATTGTTAAAGTACGGGTTAGGATTATGGGACAGGTTAGGGTAAGGCTTCGGGTAAGGGTTAGGGTTATGGTTAGGGTTAGGGTTAGGGTTAGGGAATGGGGACGGTTTAGGGGACAGGTTAGGGTACGACAACGTTTTTGGGTGAGCGTACGTGTTAGGGTATGGATTAGTGTTAGCGTTCGGGTAAGGATTAGGGGACGGGTTAGGGTAAGGCTTCGGGTAAGGTTTAGGGTTAGTATTGGGTTAGGGTTAGAGGACGGGGACGGTTTAGGGGACAGGTTAGGGTACGAAAACGGTTTAGGGTGAGCGTACGTGTTAGGGTATGGGTTAGTGTTAGCGTACGGTTTAGGATTAGGGGATGGGTTAGGTTAAGGCTTCGGGTAAGGGTTAGGGTTAGGGTTAGGGTTAGGGTTAGGGGACAGGGACGGTTTAGGGAACAGGTTAGGGTACGACAACAGTTTAGGGTGATTGTACGTGTTAGGATACGGGTTACTGTTAGCGTACGGGTTAGGATAAGGGGACGGGTTAGGGTAAGGCTTCGGGTAAGTGTTAGGTTTAGTGTTAGGTTTAGGGTTAGGGTTACGGTACGGGGACGGTTTAGGGTACAGGTTACGGTACGACAACGGTTTAGGGTGAGCGTACGTGTTAGGGTACGGGTTAGGATTAGGGGACGTTTTAGGATAAGGCTTCGGAAAAGGGTTAGGGTTAGGTTTAGGGGACGGGGACGGGGACGGTTTAGGGGACAGGTTCGGGTATGACAACGGTTTAGGGTGAGCGTACGTGTCAGGGTATGGGTTAGTGTTATCGTATGGGATAGGATTAGGGGACGGGTTAGGGTAAGGCTTCGGGTAATGGTTAGGGTTAGGGTTAGGGTTAGGGTTAGGGGACGGGGACGGTTTAGGGGACAGGTTAGGGTACGACAACGGTTTAGGGTGAGCGTACGTGTTTGGGTAAGGATTAGTGTTAGCGTACGGGTTAGGATTAGGGGACGGTTTAGGGTAAGGCTTCGCGTAAGTGTTAGGGTTAGAGTTAGGGTTAGGGTTAGGGTTAGGGGACGGGGACGGTTTAGGGGACTGGTTCGTGTACCACAACGGTTTAGGGTGAACGTACGTGTTAGGGTACGGGTTAGTGTTAGCGTACGGGTTAGGTTTAGGGGACGGTTTAGGGTAAGGCTTCGGGTAAGTGTTAGGGTTAGGATTAGGGTTAGCGTTAGGGGATGGGGATGGATTAGGGGACAGTTTAGGGTACGACAATGGTTTAGGGTGAGCGTACGTGTTAGGGTACGGGTTAGTGTTAGCGTCCGGGTTAGGATTAAGGGACGGGTTAGGGTAAGGCTTCGGGTAAGGGTTAGGGTTAGGGTTAGGGTTAGGGTTATGGTTAGGGGACGGCGACGGTTTAGGGGACAGGTTAGTGTACGACAACAGTTTAGGGTGAGTGTACGTGTTAGGGTACGGGTTAGTGTTAGCGTACGGGTTAGGATTAGGGGACGGGTAAGTGTAAGGCTTCGGGTAAGGGTTAGGGTTATGGTTTGGGTTAGGGTTAGGGGACGGGGATGGTTTAGGGGACTGGTTAGGGTACGACAACGTTTTAGGGTGAGCGTACGTGTTAGGGTACGGGTTAGAGTTAGCGTATGGGTTAGGATTAGGGGACGGGTTAGGGTAAGGCTTCGGGTAAGGGTTAGGGTTAGGGTTAGGGGACGGGGACGGGGACGCTTTAGGGGACAGGTTAGGGTACGACAACGGTTTAGGGTGAGCGTACGTGTTAGTGTACGGGTTAGGGTTAGCGTACGTGTTAGGATTACAGGACGGGTTAGGGTAAAGCTTCGGGTAAGGTTTAGGGTTAGGGTTAGTGTTAGGGTTAGGTTTAGGGGACGGGGACGGCTTAGGGGACAGGTTAGAGTACGACAACGGTTTAGGGTGAGCGTACGTGTTAGGGTACGGGTTACTGTTAGCGTACGTGTTAGGATTAGGGGACGGGTTAGGGTAAGGCTTCGGGTAAGGGTTTGGGTTAGGGTTAGGGTTAGGGGACGGGGACGGGGACGGTTTAGGGGATAGGTTAGTGTACGACAACGGTTTAGGGTGAGCGTACGTGTTAGGGTACGGGTTAGTGTTAGCGTACGGGTTAGGATTATGGGACGGGTTAGGGTAAAGCTTCAGGTAAGGGTTAGAGGTATAGTCAGGTTTAGGGTAAGGGTTAGGGGACGGGGACGGTTTAGGGGACAGGTTAGGGTACGACAACGGTTTAGGGTGAGCGTACGTGTTAGGGTACGGGTTAGTGTTAGCGTACGTGTTAGGATTTGGGGACGGGTTAGGGTAAAGCTTCAGGTAAGGGTTAGAGGTATAGTCAGGTTTAGGGTAAGGGTTAGGGGACGGGGACGGTTTAGGGGACAGGTTAGGGTACGACAACGGTTTAGGGTGAGCGTACGTGTTAGGGTACGGGTTAGTGTTAGCGTACGGGTTAGGATTAGGGGACGGGTTAGGGTAAGGCTTCGGTTAAGAGTTAGGTATAGGGTTAGGGTTAGGTGACGGGGACGGGAATGGTTTAGGGGACAGGTTAGGTACGACAACGGTTTAGGGTGAGCGTACGTGTTAGGGTACGGGTTAGGATTAGGGGACGGGTTAGGGTAAGTCTTCGGGTAAGGGTTAGGGTTAAGGTTAGAGTTAGGGTTAGGGTTAGGGGACGGGGACGTTTTAGGGGACAGGTTAGGTTATGACAACGGTTTAGGGGGATCGTACGTGTTAGGGTACGGCTTAGTGTTAAAGTACGGGTTAGGATTAGGGGACGGGTTAGTGTAAGGCTTCGGGTAAGGGTTAGGGTTATGGATAGGGTTAGGGTTAGGGTTAGGGAATGGGGACGGTTTAGGGGACAGGTTATGGTACGACAATGGTTTAGGGTGAGCGTCCGTGTTAGGGTATGGGTTAGAGTTAGCATACGGGTTAGGATTAAGGGACGGTTTATGTTAAGGCTTCGGGTAAGGGTTAGGGTTAGGGTTAGGGTTAGGGTTAAGGGACGGGGACGGTTTAGGGGACAGGTTAGGGTACGACAACGGTTTAGGGTGAGCGTACGTGTTAGGGTATGGATTAGTGTTAGCTTTCGGGTAAGGATTAGGGGACGGGTTAGTGTAAGGCTTCGGGTAAGGTTTAGGGTTAGTATTAGGGTTAGGGTTAGAGGACGGGGACGGTTTAGGGGACAGGTTAGGGTACGACAACGGTTTAGGATGAGCGTACGTGTTAGGGTATGGGTTAGTGTTAGCGTACGGGTTAGGATTAGGGGATGGGTTAGGGTAAGGCTTCGGGTAAGGGTTAGGGTTAGTGTAAGGGTTAGGGTTAGGGCACAGGGACGGTTTAGGGAACAGGTTAGGGTACGACAACGGTTTAAGTTGAGCGTACGTGTTAGGTTACGGGTTACTGTTAGCGTACGGGTAAGGATAAGGGGACGGGTTAGTGTAAGGCTTCAGGTAAGGGTTAGGGTTAGTGTTAGGGTTAAGGTTAGGGTTACGCTACGGGGACGGTTTAGGGTACAGGTTAGGGTACGACAGCGGTTTAGGGTGAGCGTACGTTTTAGGGTACGGTTTAGTGTTAGCGTACGAGTTAGGATTAGGGGACGGTTTAGAATAAGGCTTCGGGTAAGGGTAAGTGTTAGGTTTAGGGTTAGGGTTGGGGAATGGGGACGGTTTAGGGGACAGGTTAGTGTACGACAACGGTTTAGTGTGAGCGTACGTGTTAGGGAACGGGTTAGTGTTAGTGTACGGGTTAGGATTAGGGGACGGGTTAGGGTAAGGCTTCGGGTAAGGGTTAGGGTTAGGGTTAGGGTTAGGGTTAGGGGACAGGGACGGTTTAGGGAACAGGTTAGGGTACGACAACGGTTTAGGGTGAGCGTACGTGTTAGAGTACAGGTTAGTGTTAGCGTACGTGTTAGGATTAGGGGACGGGTTAGTGTAAGGCTTCAGGTAAGGGTTAGTGTTAGGTTTAGGGTTAGGGTTAGGGTTAGGGGACGGTGACGGTTTAGGGGACTGGTTATGGTACGACACCGTTTTAGGGTGAGCGTACGTGTTAGGGTATGGGTTAGAGTTAGCGTACATATTAGGATTAGGGGACGGGTTAGGGTAAGGCTTCGGGTAAGGGTTAGGGTTAGGTTTAGGGTTAGGGTTAGGGTTAAGGGACGGGGACGTTTTAGGGGACAGGTTAGGGTACGACAACGGTTTAGGGTGAGCGTACGTGTTAGGGTATGGGTTAGAGTTAGCGTACGGGTTAGGATTAGGGGACGGGTTAGTGTAAGGCTTCGGGTAATGGTTAGGGTTAGGGTTAGGGTTAGGGTTAGGGGATGGGGACGCTTTAGGGGACAGGTTAGTGTACGACAACGGTTTAGGGTGTGCGTATGTCTTAGGGTACCGTTTAGTGTTAGCGTACGGGTTAGGATTAGGGGACGGTTTAGGGTAAGGCTTCGGGTAAGGTTTAGGGTTAGGGTTAGGGTTAGGGTTAGGGTTAGGGGATGGGGACGGTTTAGGGGACAGGTTAGGGTACGACAACGGTTTAGGGTGAGCGTACGTGTTAGGGTACGGGTTAGTGTTAGCGTACGGGTTAGAATTAGGGGACGGGTTAGGATAAGGCTTCGGGTAAGGGTTAGGGTTAGGGTTAGGGTTTGGGGATGGGGACGGTTTATGGGACAGGTTAGGGTACGACAACGGTTTAGGGTGAGCGTACGTGTTAGGGTACGGGTTAGTGTTAGCGTACGGGTTAGGATTAGGGAACGAGTTAGGGTAAGGCTTCGGTAAAGGTTAGGGTTAGGGTTAGGGTTAGGGGACGGGGCGGTTTAGAGGTCAGGTTCGTGTACGACAACGGTTTAGGTTGAGCGTACGTGTTACGGTACGGGTTAGTGTTAGCGTACGGGTTAGGATTAGGGGTTGGGTTAGGGTAAGGATTCGGGTAAGGTTTAGGGTTAGGGTTAGGGTTAGGGTTAGGGTTAGGGAATGGGGACGGTTTAGGGGACAGGTTAGGGTATGACAACGGTTTAGGGTGAGCGTACGTGTTAGGGTACGGGTTAGTGTATTCTTATGGTTTAGGATTAGGGGACGGGTTAGGGTAAGGCTTTGGGTAAGGGTTAGGGTTAGGGTTAGGGTTAGGGTTAGGGGATGGGGACGTTTTAGGGGACAGGGTAGGGTACGACAACGGTTTAGGTTGAGCATACGTGTTAGGGTACGGGTTACTTTTAGCGTACGGGTAAGGATTAGGGGATGTGTCAGGGTAAGGCTTCGGGTAAGGGTTAGGGTAAGGGTTAGGGTTAGGGTTAGGGGACAGGGACGGTTTAGGGAACAGGTTAGGGTATGACAACTGTTTAGGTTGAGCATACGTGTTAGGGTACGGGTTACTTTTAGCGTACGGGTTAGGATTAGGGGACGGGTTAGTGTAAGGCTTTGGGTAAGGGTTAGGGTTAGGTTTAGGGTTAGGGTTATGGTTAGGGGATGGGGATGGTTTAGGGGAGAGGTTAGGATACGACAACGGTTTAGGGTGAGCGTACGTGTTAGGGTACGGGTTAATGTTAGCGTACGGGTTAGGATTAGGGGACGGGTTAGGGTAAGGCTTCGGGTAAGGGTTAGGGTTAGGGTTAGTGTTAGGGTTAGGGGACGGGGACGGTTTAGGTGACAGGTTAAGGTACGACAAAGGTTTAGGGTGAGCGTATGTGTTAGGGAACGGGTTCGTGTTAAAGTATGGGTTAGGATTAGGGGACGGGTTAGGGTAAGGCTTCGGGTAAGGTTTAGAGTTAGGGTTTGGGTTAGGGTTAGGGTTAGGGGACGGGGACGGTTTAGGGGACAGGTTAGGGTACGACAATGGTTTAGGGTGAGCGTACGTGTTAGGGTACTGGTTAGTGTTAGCGTACGGGTTAGGATTAGGGGACGGGTTAGGGTAAGGCTTCAGGTAAGGTTTAGGGTTAGGGTTAGGGTTAGGATTAGGGGACGGGGATGGTTTAGGGGACAGGTTCGGGTACGACAATGGTTTAGGGTGAGCGTACGTGTTAGGGTATGGGTTAGTGTTAGCGTACGGGTTAGGTTTAGGGGACGGTTTAGGGTAAGGCTTCGGGTAAGTGTTAGGGTTAGGGTTAGAATTAGGGATAGTGTTAGGGGACGGGGATGGTTTAGGGGACAGGTTAGGGTACGACAATGGTTTAGGGTGAGAGTACGTGTTAGGGTACGGGTTAGTGTTAGCGTACGAGTTAGGATTAAGGGACGGGTTAGGGTAAGGCTTCAGGTAAGGGTTAGGGTTAGGGTTAGGGTTAGGGTTAGGGGACGGCGACGGTTTAGGGGACAGTTTAGGGTAAGACAACTGTTTAGGGTGAGTGTACGTGTTAGGGTACGGGTTAGTGTTAGCGTACGGGTTAGGATTACGGGACGGGTTAGTGTAAGGCTTCGGGTAAGGGTTAGGTTTAGGGTTAGGGTTAGTGTTAGGGTTAGGGGACGGGGACGGTTTAGGGGACAGGTTAGTGTACGACAAAGGTTTAGGCTGAGCGTACGTGTTAGGGTACGGGTTAGTGTTAGCGTACGGGTTAGGATTAGGGGACGGGTTAGTGTAAGGCTTCAGGTAAGGTTTCGGGTTAAGGTTAGGGTTAGGGTTAGGGTTAGGGGACGGTGACGGTTTAGGGGACAGGTTAGTGTACGACAACGGTTTTGGGTGAGCGTACGTGTTACGGTACGGGTTAGTGTTAGCGTACGGGTTAGGATTAGGGGACGGGTGAGCGTAAGGCTTCGGGTAAGGGTTAGGTTTAGGGTTAGGGTTAGGGTTAGGGGACGGGGACGGTTTAGGGGACAGGTTAGTGTACGACAACGGTTTTGGGTGTGCGTACGTGTTAGGGTATGGATTAGTGTTAGCGTTCGGGTAAGGATTAGGGGACGGGTTAGGGTAAGGCTTCGGGTAAGTTTTAGGGTTAGGGTTAGGGTTAGGGTTAGAGGACGTGGATGGTTTAGGGGACAGGTTAGGGTACGACAACGGTTAAGGGTGAGCGTATGTGTTACGGTATGGGTTAGTGTTAGCGTACCGGTTAGGATTAGGGGATGGGTTAGGGTAAGGCTGCGGGTAAGTGTTAGGGTTAGGGTTAAGGTTAGGCTTAGGGTTAGGGTTAGGGGACGGGGACGGTTTAGGGAAAAGGTTAGGGTACGGCAACGGTTTAGAATGAGAGTACGTGTTAGGGTACGGGTTACTGTTAGCGTACGGTTTAGGAATAGGGGACGGGTTAGGGTAAGGCTTCGGGTAAGGTTTAGGGTTAGGGTTAGGGGACGGGGACGGTTTAGGGGACAGGTTCGGGTACGACAACGGTTTAGGGTGAGCATACGTGTTAGGGTACGGGTTAGTGTTAGCGTACGGGTTAGGTTTAGGGGACGGTTTAGGGTAAGGCTTCGGATAAGTGTTAGGGTTAGGATTAGGGTTAGGGTTAGGGGACGGGGATGGTTTAGGGGACAGCGTAGTGTACGACAACGGTTTAGGGTCAGCGTACGTGTTAGGGTACGGGTTAGTGTTAGCGTACGGGTTAGGATTAAGGGACGGGTTAAATTAAGGCTTCAGGTAAGGGTTAGGGTTAGGGTTAGGGTTAGGGTTAGGGGACGGCGACGGTTTAGGGGACAGGTTAGGGTACGACAACGGTTTAGGGTGAGCGTATGTGTTAGGGTACGGTTTAGTGAGGGCGTACATGTTAGGATTAGGGGACGGTTTATGGTAAGGTTTCGGGTAAGGGTTAGGGTTATTGTTAGGATTACCGTACGGGTTAGGATTAGGCGACGGGTTAGGGTAAGGCTTCGGGTAAGGTTTAGGGTTAGGGTTAGCATTAGAGTTAGTGTTAGGGGATGGGGACGATTTAGGGGACAGGTTCGCGTACAACAACGGTTTAGGGTGAGCGTACGTGTTAGGATACGGGTTAGTGTTAGCCTACAGGTTAGGATTAGGGGACAGGTTAGGGTAAGTCTTCGGGTAAAGGTTATGGTTAGGGTTAGGGTTAGGGTTAGGGGACGGGGACGGGGACGATTTAGGGAACAGGTTAGGGTATGACAACGGTTTAGGGTGAGTGTACGTGTTAGGGTACGGGTTAGTGTTAGCGTACGGGTTATGATTGGGGAAGTTTGAGGGTAAGGTTTCGGGTAAGGTTTTGGGTTAGGGTTAGGGTTAGGGTTAGGGGACTCGGACGGTTTAGGGGACAGGATAGGGTACGACAACGGTTTAGGGTGAGCGTACGTGGTAGGGTACGGGTTAGTGTTAGCGTACGGGTTAGGATTAGGGGACGGGTAAGGGTAAGGCTTCGGGTAAGGGTTAGGGTTAGGGTTAGGATTAGGGGATGGGGACGGTTTAGGGGACATGTTAGTGTATGACAACGGTTTAGGGTGAGCGTACGTGTTAGGGTACGGGTTTGTGTTAGCGTACGGTTTACGATTAGGTGACGGTTTAGTGTAAGGCTTCGGGTAAGGGTTAGGGTTAGGGTTAGGGTTAGGGTTAGGGTTAGGGGACGGAGACGGTTTAGGGGACAGGTTAAGGTACGACAACGGTTTAGGGTGAGCGTATGTGTTAGGGTACGGATTAGTGTTAGCGTACCGGTTAGGATTAGTGGACGGTTTAGGGTAACGCTTACGGTAAGGGCTAGGTTTAGGGTTAGGGGACGGGGACTGGGACGGGGACGGTTTAGGGGACAGGTTAGGGTACGACAACGGCTTAGGGCGAGCCTACGTGTTAGGCTACGGTTTAGTGTTAGCGTACAGGTTAGGATTAGGGGATGGGTTAGGGTAAGGCTTCGGGTAAGGGTTAAGGTTAGGGTTAGTGTTAGGGTTAGGGTTAGGGGACTGGGACGGTTTAGGGGACAGGTTAGGGTACCAAAACGGTTTAGGGTGAGCGTACGTGCTAGGGTACGGGTTAGTGTTAGCCTACGGGTTAGGATTAGGGGACGGGTTAGGGTAAGGCTTCGGGTATGTGTTAGGGTTAGGGTTAGGGTTAGGGTTAGGGGACGGGGACGGTTTAGGGGACAGGTTCGTGTATGACAACGGTTTAGGGTGAGCGTACGTATTAGGGTACGGGTTAGTGTTAGCGTACGGGTTAGGATTAGGGGACGGGTTAGGGTAAGGCTTTGGGTAGGGTTTAGAGTTAGGGTTGGGGTTTGGGTTAGAAGACGGGGACGGTTTAGGGGACAGGTTAGGGTACGACAACGGTTTAGGGTGAGCGTACGTGTTAGGGTTTGGGTTAGTGTTATCGTATGGGTTAGGTTTAGGGGACGGGTTAGGGTAAGGCTTCGGGTAAGGATTAGGGTTAGTGTTAGGTTTAGGGTTAGGGGACGGGGATGGTTTAGGGGACAGGTTAGGATACGACAACGGTTTATGGTGAGCGTACGTGTCAGGGTACGGGTTAGTGTTAGCGTACGGTTTAGGATTAGGGGACAGTTTAGGGTAAGACTTTGGGTAAGCGTTCGGGTTAGGGTTAGGGTTAGGTTTAGGGTTAGGGTTAGTGGACGGTGACGGTTTAGGGGACAGGTTAGGGTACGACAACGGTTTAGGGTGAGCGTACGTGTTAGGGTACGGGTTAGTGTTAGCGTACGGGTTAGGATTAGGGGACGGGTTAGAATAAGGCTTCGGGTAAGGGTTAGGGCTAGGGTTAGGGTTAGGGCATGGGGACGGTTCAGGGTAGAGGTTAGGGTACGACAACGGTTTAGGGTGAGCGTACGTGTTAGGGTACGGGTTAGTGTTAGCGTACGGGTTAGGATTAGGGGACGGGTTAGTGGAAGGCTTCGGGTAAGTGTTAGGGTTAGTGTTAGGGTTAGGGGACGGGGACGGTTTAGGGGACAGGTTAGGGTATGACAAAGGTTTAGGGTGAGCGTACGTGTTAGGGTACGGGTTAGTGGTAGTGTACGGGTTAGGATTAGGGGACGGTTTAGGGTAAGGCTTCGGGTAAGGGTTCGGGTTAGTGTTAGAGTTAGGGTTAGGGTTAGGGTTAGGGGATGGTGACGGTTTAGGGGACAGGTTAGGGTACGACAACGGTTTAGGGTGAGCGTACGTGTAAGGGTACGGGTTAGTGTTAGCGTACGGGTTAGGATTAGGGGACGGGTTAGCTTAAGGCTTCGGGCAAGGGTTAGGGTTAGGGTTAGGGGACGGGGACGGTTTAGGGGACAGTTTAGGGTACGACAACGTTTTAGGGTGAGCATACGTGTTAGGGTTCGGGTTAGTGTTAGCCTACGTGTTAGGATTAGGGGACAGGTTAGGGTAAGGCTTCGGGTAAGGGTTAGGGTTAGGGTTAGGGGACGGGGACGGTTTAGGGGACAGGTTAGGGTACGACAACGGTTTAGGGTGAGCGTACGTGTTAGGGTAAGGATTAATGTTAGCGTACGGGTTAGGATTAGGGGACGGGTTAGGGTAAGGCTTCGCGTAAGGGTTAGGGTTAGAGTTAGGGTTAGGGTTAGGGTTAGGGGACGGGGACGGTTTAGGGGACAGTTTCGTGTACCACAACGGTTTAGGGTGAACGTACGTGTTAGGGTATGGGTTAGTGTTAGAGTACGGGTTAGGTTTAGGGGACGGTTTAGTGTAAGGCTTCGGGTAAGTGTTAGGGTTAGGATTAGGGTTAGCGTTAGGGGATGGGGATGGATTAGGGGACAGTTTAGGGTACGACAATGTTTTAGGGTGAGCGTACGTGTTAGGGTACGGGTTAGTGTTAGAGTCCGGGTTAGGATTAAGGGACGGGTTAGGGTAAGGCTTCGGGTAAGGGTTAGGGTTAAGGTTAGGGTTAGGGTTATGGTTAGGGGACGGCGACGGTTTAGGGGACAGGTTAGTGTACGACAACAGTTTAGGGTGAGTGTACGTGTTAGGGTACGGGTTAGTGTTAGCGTACGGGTTAGGATTGGGGAAGTGTGAGGGTAAGGTTTCGGGTAAGGGTTTGGGTTAGGTTTAGGGTTAGGGTTAGGGGACTCGGACGGTTTAGGGGACATGTTAGTGTACGACAACGGTTTAGGGTGAGCGTACGTGTTAGGGTACGGGTTTGTGTTAGCGTACGGTTTACGATTAGGTGACGGTTTAGTGTAAGGCTTCGGGTAAGGGTTAGGGTTATGGTTAGGGTTAGGGTTAGGGTTAGGGTACGGAGACGGTTTAGGGGACAGGTTAAGGTACGACAACTGTTTAGGGTGAGCGTATGTGTTAGGGTACGGGTTAGTGTTAGCGTACGGGTTAGGATTAGTGGACGGTTTAGGGTAACGCTTACGGTAAGGGCTAGGGTTAGGGTTAGGGTTAGGGGACGGGGACGGGGACGGTTTAGGGGACAGGTTAGGGTACCCCAACGGTTTAGGGTGAGCGTACGTGCTAGGGTACGGGTTAGTGTTAGCGTACGAGTTAGGATTAGGGGACGGGTTAGTGTAAGGCTTCGGGTAAGGGTTAGGGTTAGGGTTAGGGTTAGGGTTAGGGAACGGGGACGGTATAGGGGACAGTTTAGGGTACGAAAACGGTTTAGGGTGAGCGTACGTGTTAGGGTACGGTTTAGTGTTAGCGTACGGGTTAGGATTAGGGGACGGGTAAGGGTAAGGCTTCGGGTATGTGTTAGGGTTAGGGTTAGGGTTAGGGGACGGGGACGGGGCCGGTTTAGGGGACAGGTTAGGGTACGACAACTGTTTAGGGTGAGAGTACGTGTTAGGGTATGGTTTAGTGTTAGCGTACGGTTTAGGATTAGGGAACGGGTTAGGGTAAGGCTTCGGGTAAGTGTTAGTGTTAGGGTTAGGGTTAGCGTACGGGTTAGGATTAGGGGACGGGTTAGGGTAAGGCTTCGGTTAAGGGTTAGGGTTAGGGTTAGGGTTAGGTGACGGGGACGGGAATGGTTTAGGGGACAGGTTAGGGTACGAAAACGGTTTAGGGTGAGCGTACGTGTTAGAGTACGGTTTAGTGTTAGCGTACGGGTTAGGATTTGGGGACGGGTTAGGGTAAGGCTTTGGGTAAGGGTTAGGGTTAGGGTAAGGGTTAGGGGACGGGGACGGTTTAGGGGACAGGATAGGGTACGACAACAGTTTAGGGTGAGCGTACGTGTTAGGGTACGTGTTAGTGTTAGCGTACGGGTTAGGATTAGGGGACGGGTTAGGGTAAGGCTTCGGGTAAGGGTTAGGTTTAGGGTTAGGGTTAGCGTTAGGGTTAGGGGATGGGGAAGGTTTAGGGGACAGGTTAGGGTACGACAACTGTTTAGGGTGAGCATACGTGTTAGGGTACGGGTTAGTGATAGCCTACGGGTTAGGATTAGGGGACGGGTTAGGGTAAGGCTTCGGGTAAGGGTTAGGGTTAGGGTTAGGGTTAGGGTTAGGGGATGGGGACGGGCACGGTTTAGGGGACAGGTTAGTGTACGACAACGGTTTAGGGTGAGCGTACGTGTTAGGGTATGGGTTAGTGTTAGCGTACGGGTTAGGATTAGGGGACGGGTTAGGGTAAGGCTTCGGGTAAGGGTTTGGGTTTGGGTTAGGGTTAGGGTTAGGGGATGGGGACGGTTTAGGGGACAGGTTAGGGTACGACAATGGTTTGGGGTGAGCGTACGTGTTAGGGTACGGGTTATTGTTAGCGTACGGGTTAGTATTCGGGGACGGGTTAGGGTAAGGCTTCGGGGAAGTGTTAGGGTTAGGGTTAGGGTTAGGGGACGGGGACGGGGACGGTTTAGGGGACAGGTTAGGGTACGACAACGGTTTAGGGTGAGCGTATGTGTTAGGGTACGGTTTAGTGTTAGCGTACGGGTTAGGATTACGGGACGGGTTAGGGTAAGGCTTCAGGTAAGGGTTAGGGTTAGGTTTAGGTTTAGGGTTAGGGATAGGGGACAGGGACGGTTTAGGGGACAGGTTAGGGTACGACAACGGTTTAGGGTGAGCGTACGTGTTAGGGTACGGGTTAGAGTTAGCGTACGGGTTAGGATTAGGTGACGGGTTAGGGTAAGGCTTCGGGTAAGGGTTAGGGTTAGGGTTAGGGTTAGGGATAGGGGACGGGGATGGTTTAGGGTACAGGTTAGGGTACGACAATGGTTTAGGGTGAGCGTACGTGTTACGGTACGGGTTAGGGTTTGCGTATGGGTTAGGATTAGGGGATGGTTTATTGTAAGGCTTCGGATAAGGTTTAGGGTTAGGTTTAGGGTTAGGGTTAGGGTTAGGGGACGGGGACGGTTTAGGGGATAGGTTAGGGTACGACAACGGTTTAGGGTGAGCGTACGTGTTAGGGTACGGGTTAGTGTTAGCGTACAGGTTAGGATTAGGTGACGGGTTGGAGTAAGGCTTCGGGTAAGGGTTAGGGTTAGGGTTAGGGTTAGGGTTACGGGACGGGGACGGTTTAGGGGACAGGTTAGGGTACGACAACGGTTTAGGGTGAGCGTACGTGTTAGGGTAAGGCTTAGTGTTAGCGTACGGGTTAGGATTAGAGTACGGGTTAGGGTAAGGCTACGGGTTAGGGTTAGGGTTAGGGTTAGGGCACGGGGACGGTTTAGGGGACAGGTTAGTGTACGACAACGGTTTAGGGTGTCCGTATGTGTTAGGGTAGTGTGTAGTGTGAGCGTACGGGTTAGGATTAGGGGACGGGTTAGGGTAAGGCTTCGGGTAAGGTTTAGGGTTAGAGTAAGGGTTAGGGTTAGGAGACGGGGACGGTTTAGGGGACAGGTTAGTGTACGACAACGGTTTAGGGTGAGCGTACGTGTTACAGTATGGTTTAGTGTTAGCGTACGGTTTAGGATTAGGGGACGGGTTAGTGTAAGGCTTCGGGTACGGGTTAGGTTTAGGGTTAGGGTTAGGGCACGGGGACGGTTTAGGGGACAGGTTAGGGTACGACAACAGTTTAGGGTGAGCGTACATGCTAGGGTACGTGTTAGTTTTAGCGTACGGGTTAGGATTAGGGGACAGGTTAGGGTTAGGCTTTGGGTAAGGGTTAGGGTTAGGGTTAGGGTTAGCGTTAGGGTTAGGGGACAGGGACGGTTTAGGGGATAGGTTAGGGTACGACAACTGTTTAGGGTGAGCATACGTGTTAGGGTACGGGTTAGTGATAGCCTACGGGTTAGGATTAGGGGACGGGTTAGGGTAAGGCTTCGAGTAAGGGTTAGGGTTAGGGTTAGGGGACGGGGACGGGCACGGTTTTGTGGGACAGGTTAGTGTACGACAACGGTTTAGGGTGATCGTACATATTAGGGTACAGGTTAGTGTTAGCGTACGTGTTAGGATTAGGGGACGGGTTAGGGTAAGGCTTCGGGTAAGGTTTAAAGTTAGGGTTAGGGTTAGGGTTAGGGTTAGGGGACGGGGACGGTTTTGGGGACAGGTTAGGGTACGACAACGGTTTAGGGTGAGCGTACGTGTTAGGGTATGGGTTAGTGTTAGCGTACGGGTTAGGATTACGGGACGGGTTAGGGTAAGGCTTCGGGTAATGGTTACGGTTAGGGTTAGGGTTACGGTTAGGTTTAGGGGACGGGGACGGTTTTGGGGACAGGTTAGGCTACGACAACGGTTTAGGGTGAGCGTACGTGTTAGGATACGGGTTATTGTTAGCGTACGTGTTAGTATAGGGGACGGTTTAGGGTAAGGCTTCGGGTAACGGTTTGGGTTAGGGTGAGGGTTAGGGTTAGGGGACGGGGACGGTGACGGTTTAGGGGACAGGTTAGGGTACGACAACGGTTTAGGGTGAGCGTACGTGTTAGGGTACGGATTAGTGTTAGCGTACGTGTTAGGATTACGTGACGGGTTAGGGTAAGGCTTCAGGTAAGGGTTAGGGTTAGGGTCAGGTTTAGGGTTAGGGTTAGGGGATGGGGACGGTTTAGGGGACAGGTTAGGGTACGACAACGGTTTAGGTTGAGCGTACGTGTTAGGGTACTGGTTACTGTTAGCGTACGGGTTAGGATTAGGGGACGGGGTAGGGTAAGGCTTCGGGTAAGTGTTAGGGTAAGGTTTAGGGTTAGGGTTAGGGGATGGGGACGGTTTAGGGGACAGGTTAGGGTACGACAATGGTTTAGGGTGAGCGTACGTGTTAGGGTATGGGTTATTGTTAGCGTACATGTTAGGATAAGGGGACGTGTTAGGGTAAGGCTTCGGGTAAGTGTTAGGGTTAGGGTTAGGGGACGGGGACGGGGACGGTTTAGGGGACAGGTTAGGGTACGACAACGATTTAGGGTGAGCGTACCTGTTAGGGTATGGTTTAGATTTAGCATACGGGTTAGGATTAGGGGATGGGTTAGGGTAAGGCTTCGGGTAAGGGTTAGGGTTAGGTTTAGTGTTAGGGTTAGGGGACGGGGACGGTTTAGGGGACAGGTTAGGGTACGACAAAGGTTTAGGGTGAGCGTACGTGTTAGGGAACGGGTTAGTGTTAGCGTACGGGTTAGGATTAGGGGACGGGATAGGGTAAGGCTTCGGGTAAGGTTTCGGGTTAGGGTTAGGGTTAGGGTTAGGGGACAGGGACGGTTTAGGGAACAGGTTAGGGTACGACAACGGTTTAGGGTGAGCGTACGTGTTAGGGTACGGGTTAGTGTTATCGTATGGGTTAGGATTAGGGGACGGGTTAGGGTAAGGCTTCGGGTAAGGGTTAGGTTTAGGGTTAGGGTTAGGGTTAGGGTTAGGGGACGGGGACGGTTTAGGGGACAGGTTAGGGTACGACAACGGTTTAGGGTGAGCGTATGTGTTAGGGTTCGGGTTAGTGTTAAAGTACGGGTTAGGATTAGGGGATGGGTTAGGGTAAGGCTTCGGGTAAGGGTTAGGGTTAGGGTTAGGGTTAGGGTTAGGGGACAGGGACGGTTTAGGGAACAGGTTAGGGTACGACAACGGATTAGGGTGAGCGTACGTGTTAGGGTACGGGTTAGTGTTAGCGTACGGGTTAGGATTAGGGGACGGGTTAGGATAAGGCTTCGGGTAAGGGTTAGGGTTAGGGTTAGGGGACGGGGACGGTTTAGGGGACAGGTTAGGGTACGACAACTGTTTAGGGTGAGCGTATGCGTTAGGGTACGGGTTAGTGTTAGCGTACGTGTAAGGATTAGCGGACGAGTTAGTGTAAGGCTTCAGGTAATTTTTAGGGTTAGGGTTAGGGTGAGGGGATGGGGACGGTTTAGGGTACAGGTTAGGGTACGACAACTGTTTAGGGTGAGAGTACGTGTTAGGGTATGGGTTAGTGTTAGCGTACGGGTTAGGATTAGGGAACGGGTTAGGGTAAGGCTTCGGGTTAGGGTTAGGGTTAGGGTTATCGTACGGGTTAGGATTAGGGGACGGGTTAGGGTAAGGCTTCGGGTAAGGGTTAGGGTTAATGTTAGGGTAAGGGTTATGGTTAGGGGACGGGGACGATTTAGGGGACAGTTTAGGGTACGTCAAAGGTTTAGGGTGAGCGTACGTGTTAGGGTAAGGGTTAGTGTTAGCCTACAGGTTAGGATTAGGTGACGGGTTAGGGTAAGGCTTCGGGTAAGGGTTAGGGTTAGGGTTAGGGTTAGGGTTAGTGTTAGGGGACAGGGACGGTTTAGGGGACAGGTTAGGGTATGACAACGGTTTAGGGTGAGCGCACGGGTTAGGGTACGGGTTAGTGTTAGCGTATGGGTTAGGATTGGGGAAGGGTGAGGGTAAGGCTTCCGGTAAGTTTAGGGTTAAGGTTAGGGTTAGGGTTAGTGTTAGGGGACTGGGACGGTTTAGGGGACAGGTTAGGGTACGACAACGGTTTAGGGTGAGCGTACGTGTTAGGGTACGGGTTAGTGTTAGCGTACGGATTAGGATTAGGGGACGGGTAAGGGTAAGGCTTCGGGTAAGGGTTAGGGATAGGGTTAGGGTTAGGGGAAAGGGACGGTTTAGGGGACATGCTAGGGTACAACAACGGTTTAGGGTGAGCGTACGTGTTAGGGTACGGGATAGTGTTAGCGTACGGGTTAGGATTAGGGGACGGTTTAGGGTAAGGCTTCGGGTAAGGGTTAGGGTTAGGTTTAGGGTTAGGGTTAGGGGACGGGGACGGTTTAGGGGACAGGATAGGGTACGACAACGGTTTAGGGTGAGCGTACATGTTAGGGTACGGGTTAGTGTTAGCGTACAGGTTAGGATTAGGGGTCGGGTTAGGGTAAGGCTTCGGGTAAGGGTTAGGGTTAGGGTTAGGGTTAGGGTTAGGGGACAGGGACGGTTTAGGGGAAAGGTTAGGGTAAGACAACGGTTTAGTGTGAGCGTACGTGTTAGGGTATGGGTTAGTGTTAGCCTATGGGTTAGGATTAGGGGACGGGTTAGTGTAAGGCTTCGGGTTAGGGTTAGGGTTAGGGTTAGGGGACGGGGACGGTTTAGGGGACAGGTTAGGGTACGACAACGGTTTAGGGTGAGCGTACGTGTTAGGGTACGGGTTAGTGTTAGCGTACGGGTTAGGATTAGGGGACGAGTTAGGGTAAGGCTTCGGGGTAAGTGTTAGGGTTAGGATTAGGGTTAGGGTTAGGGTTAGGGGACGGGGAAGGTTTAGGGGACAGGTTAGGGTACGACAACGATTTAGGGTGAGCATACGTGTTAGGGTATGGGTTAGTGTTAGCCTACGGGTTAGGATTAGGGGACGGGTAAGGGTAAGGCTTCAGGTATGTGTTAGGGTTAGGGTTAGGGTTAGGGTTAGGGGACGGGGACGGGGACGGTTTAGGGGACAGGTTAGTGTACGACAACAGTTTAGGGTGAGTGTACGTGTTAGGGTACGGGTTAGTGTTAGCGTACGGGTTAGGATTAGGGGACGGGTAAGTGTAAGGCTTTGGGTAAGGGTTAGGGTTATAGTTTGGGTTAGGGTTAGCGGACGGGGATGGTATAGGGGACTGGTTAGGGTACGACAACGTTTTAGGGTGAGCGTACGTGTTAGGGTACGGGTTAGAGTTAGCGTATGGGTTAGGATTAGGGTACGGGTTAGGGTAAGGCTTCGGGTAAGTGTTAGGGTTAGGGTTAGGGGACGGGGACGGGGACGCTTTAGGGGACAGGATAGGGTACGACAACGGTTTAGGGTGAGTGTACGTGTTAGTGTACGGGTTAGTGTTAGCGTACGTGTTAGGATTACAGGACGGGTTAGGGTAAGGCTTCGGGTAAGGGTTAGGGTTAGGTTTAGGGTTAGGGTTAGGGTTAGGTTTAGGGGACGGGGATGGTTTAGGGGACAGGTTAGAGTACGACAACGGTTTAGGGTGAGCGTACGTGTTAGGGTACGGGTTACTGTTAGCGTACGTGTTAGGATTAGGGGACGGGTTAGGGTAAGGCTTCGGGTAAGGGTTTGGGTTAGGGTTAGGGTTAGGGTTAGGGGACGGGGACGGGGACGGTTTAGGGGATAGGTTAGGGTACGACAACGGTTTAGGGTGAGCGTACGTGTTAGGGTACGGGTTAGTGTTAGCGTACGGGTTAGGATTATGGGACGGGTTAGGGTAAAGCTTCAGGTAAGGGTTAGGGGTATAGTCAGGTTTAGGGTAAGGGTTAGGGGATGGGGACGGTTTAGGGGACAGGTTAGGGTACGACAACGGTTTAGGGTGAGCGTACGTGTTAGGGTACGGGTTAGTGTTAGCGTACGGGTTAGGATTAGGAGACGGGTTAGTGTAAGGCTTCGGGTAAGTGTTAGAGTTAGGGTTAGGGCTAGGGTTAGGGGACGGGGACGGTTTAGGGGACAGGTTAGGGTACGACAATGGTTTAGGGTGAGCGTACGTGTTAGGGTACGGGTTATTGTTAGCGTACGGGTTAGGATTAGGGGACGGGTTAGGGTAAGGCTTCGGTTAAGGGTTAGGGATAGGTTTAGGGTTAGGTGACGGGGACGGGAATGGTTTAGGGGACAGGTTAGGGTACGACAACGGTTTAGGGTGAGCGTACGTGTTAGGGTACGGGTTAGTGTTAGCGTACGGGTTAGGATTAGGGGACCGGTTAGTGTAAGGCTTCGGGTAAGTGTTAGTGTTAGGGTTAGGGTTAGGGTTAGGGGACATGGACTGTTTAGGGGACAGGTTAGGGTACGACTACGGTTTAGGGGGAGCGTACGTGTTAGGGTACGGGTTATTGTTAGCGTACGGGTTAGGATTAGGGGACGGGTTAGAGTAAGGCTTCGGGTAAGGTTTAGGGTTAGGGTTAGGGTTAGGGTTAAGGGACGGGGACGGTTTAGGGGACAGGTTAAAGTACGACAACGGTTTAGGGTGAGCGTACGTGTTACAGTACGGTTTAGTGTTAGCGTACGGTTTAGGATTAGGGGACGGGTTAGGGTAAGGCTTCTGGTAAGGGTTAGGTTTAGGGTTAGGGTTAGGGCACGGGGACGGTTTAGGGGACAGGTTAGGGTACGACAACAGTTTAGGGTGAGCGTACGTGTTAGGGTACGTGTTAGTGTTAGCGTACGGGTTAGGATTAGGGGACAGGTTAGGATAAGGCTTCGGGTAAGGTTTAGGGTTAGGGTTAGGGTTAGCGTTAGGGTTAGGGGATGGGGACGGTTTAGGGGACAGGTTAGGGTACGACAACTGTTTAGGTTGAGCATACGTGTTAAGGTACGGGTTAGTGATAGCCTACGGGTTAGGATTAGGGGACGGGTTAATGTAAGGCTTCGGGTAAGGGTTAGGGTTAGGGTTAGGGTTAGGGTACGGGGACGGGCACGGTTTAGGGGACAGGTTAGTGTACGACACCGGTTTAGAGTGAGCGTACGTGTTAGGGTACGGGTTAGTGTTAGCGTACGGGTTAGGATTAGGGGACGGGTTAGGGTAAGGCTTCGGGTAAGGTTTAAGGTTAGGGTTAGGGTTAGGGTTAGGGGACGGGGACGGTTTTGGGGACAGGTTAGTGTACGACAAAGGTTTAGGGTGAGCGTACGTGTTAGGGTATGGGTTAGTGTTAGCGTACGGGTTAGGATTACGGGACGGGTTATGGTAAGTCTTCGGGTAATGGTTAGGGTTAGGTTTAAGGTTACGGTTAGGTTTAGGGGACGGGGACGGTTTTGGGGACAGGTTAGGGTACGACAACGGTTCAGGGTGAGCGTACATGTTAGGGTACGGGTTATTGTTAGCGTACGTGTTAGGATTAGGGGACGGGTTAGGGTAAGGCTTCGGGTAAGGCTTTGGGTTAGGGTTAGGGTTAGGGTTAGTGGACGGGGACGGGGACGGTTTAGGGGACAGGTTAGGGTACGACAACGGTTTATGTTGAGCGTACGTGTTAGGGTACGGTTTAGTGTTAGCGTACGGGTTAGGATTACGTGACGGGTTAGTGTAAGGCTTCAGGTAAGGGTTAGGGTTAGGGTCAGGTTTAGGGTTAGGGTTAGGGGACGGGGACGGTTTAGGGGACAGGTTAGTGTACGACAACAGTTTAGGGTGAGCGTACGTGTTAGGGTAATGGTTAGTGTTAGCGTACGTGTTAGTATTAGGGGACGGGTTAGGGTAAGGCTTCGGGTAAGTGTTAGGGTAAGGGTTAGGGTTAGGGTTAGGGAATGGGGACGGTTTAGGGGACAGGTTAGGGTACGACAATGGTTTAGGGTTAGGGTTAGGGTTAGGGTACGGGTTATTGTTAGCGTACGTGTTAGGATTAGGGGACGGGTTAGGGTAAGGCTTCGGGTAAGTGTTAGGGTTAGGGTTAGGGGACGGGGACGGGGACGGTTTAGGGGACAGGTTAGGGTACGACAACGGTTTAGGGTGAGCGTACGTGTTAGGGTACGGGTTAGTGTTAGCGTACGGGTTAGGATTAGGGTACGGGTTGGAGAAAGGCTTCGGGTAAGGGTTAGGGTTAGGGTTAGGGTTAGGGTTAGGGGACGGGGACGGTTTAGGGGACAGGTTAGGGTACAACAACGGTTTAGGGTGAGCGTACGTGTTAGGGTACGGGTTAGTGTTAGCGTACGGGTTAGGATTAGAGGACGGGTTAGGGTAAGGCTACGGGTTAGTGTTAGGGTTAGGGTTAGGGCACGGGACGGTTGAGGGGACAGGTTAGTGTACGACAACGGTTTAGGGTGTGCGTATGTGTTAGGGCAGGGTTTAGTGTTAGCGTACGGGTTAGGATTAGGGGACGGGTTAGGGTAAGGATTCGGGTAAGGTTTAGGGTTAGAGTTAGGGTTACGGTTAGTGTTAGGTGATGGGGACGGTTTAGGGGACAGGTTAGTGTACGACAACGGTTTAGGGTGAGTGTACGTGTTAGAGTATGGTTTAGTGTTAGCGTACGGGTTAGGATTAGGGGACGGTTTAGGGTAAGGCTTCGGGTAAGGGTTAGGTTTAGGGTTAGAGTTAGGGCACGGGGACGGTTTAGGGGACAGGTTAGGGTGCGACAACAGTTTAGGGTGAGCGTACGTGTTAGGGTACGTGTTAGTGTTAGCGTACGGGTTAGGATTAGGGGACGGGTTAGGATAAGGCTTCGGGTAAGGGTTAGGGTTAGGGTTAGCGTTAGGGTTGGGGACGGTGACGGTTTAGGGGACAGGTTAGGGTACGACAACTGTTTAGGGTGAGCATACGTGTTAGGGTATGGGTTAGTGATAGCCTACCGGTTAGGATTAGGGGACGGGTTAGTGTAAGGCTTCGGGTAAGTGTCAGGGTTAGGGTTAGGTTTAGGGGACGGGGACGGGGACGGGGATGGTTTAGGGGACAGGTTAGTGTACGACAACGGTTTAGGGTGAGCGTGCATGTTAGGGTACGGGTTAGTGTTAGCGTACGGGTTAAGATTAGGGGACGGGTTAGGGTAAAGCTTCGGGTAAGGTTTAGGGTTAGGGTTAGGGTTAGGGTTAGTGTTAGGGGACGGGGACGGTTTAGGGGACAGGTTACGGTACGACAACGGTTTAGGGTGAGCGTACGTGTTAGGGTACGGGTTAGTGTTATCGTATGGGTTAGGATTAGGGGACGGGTTAGGGTAAGGCTTCGGGTAAGGTTTAGGGTTAGGGTTAGGGTTAGGGTTAGTGTTAGGGGACGGGGACGGTTTAGGGGACAGGTTAGGGTACGACAACGTTTTAGGGTGAGCGTACGTGTTAGGGTACGGATTAGTGTTAGCGTACGGGTTAGGATTAGGGGACGGGTCAGGGTAAGGCTTCGGGTAAGGGTTAGGGTTAGGGTTAGGGTTAGGGTTAGGGAACGGGGACGGTTTAGGGTACAGTTTAGGGTACGACAACGGTTTAGGATGAGCGTACGTGTTAGTGTAAGTGTTAGAGTTAGCATACGGGTTAGGATTAGGGGACGGGTTAGGGTAAGGCTTCGGGTAAGGGTTAGGGTTAGGGTTAGGGTTAGGGTTAGGGGACGGGGACGGTTTAGGGGACAGGTTAGGGTACGACAACGGTTTTCGGTGAGCGTACGTGTTAGGTTATGGATTAGTGTTAGCGTTCGGGTAAGGATTAAGGGACGGGTTAGTGTAAGGCTTCGGGTAAGTTTTAGGATTAGGGTTAGGGTTAGGGGACGGGGACGGGGACAGTTTAGGGGACAGCTTAGGGTACGACAACGGTTTAGGTTGAGCGTACGTGTTAGGGTATGGTTTAGTGTTAGCGTACGGGTTAGGATTAGGGGATGGGTTAGGGTAAGGCTTCGGGTAAGTGTTAGGGTTAGGGTTAGGTTTAGGGTTAGGGGACAGGGACGGCTTAGGGGACAGGTTAGGCTACAACAATGGTTTAGTGTGAGCGTACGTGTTCGGGCACGGGTTACTGTTAGCGTACGGGTTAGGATTAGGGGACGGGTTAGGGTAAGGCTTCGGGTAAGTGTTCGGGTTAGTGTTAGTGTTAGGGTTAGGGTTAGGGTTAGGGGACGGTGACGGTTTAGGGGACAGGTTAGGGTACGACAACGGTTTAGGGTGAGCGTACGTGTTAGGGTACGGGTTAGTGTTAGCGTACGGGTTAGGATTAGGGGACGGGTTAGTGTAAGGCTTCGGGTAAGGGATAGGGTTAGGGTTAGGGTTAGGGTTAGGGGACGGGGACGGTTTAGGGGACAGGTTAGCGTACGACAACGGTTTAGGGTGAGCGTGCGTGTTAGGGTACGGGTTAGTGTTAGCGTACGGGTTAGGATTAGAACACGGGTTATGGTAAGGCTTCGGGTAAGGGTTAGGGTTAGGGTCAGGGTTAGGGTTAGGGTTAGGAGACGGGGACGGTTTAGGGTACAGGTTAGGGTACCACAACGGTTTAGGGTGAGCGTACATTTTAGGGTACGGGTTAGTGTTAGCGTACGGGTTAGGATTAGGGGACGGTTTAGGATAAGGCTTTGGGTAAGGGTTAGGGTTAGGGTTAGGGTTAGGGGACGGGGACGGTTTAGGGGACGGGTTAGGGTATGACACCGTTTTAGGGTGATCGTACGTGTTAGGGTACGGGTTAGTGTTAGCGTACGGGTTAGAATTAGGGGACAGGTTAGGGTAAGGCTTCGGGTAAGTGTTAGGGTTAGGTATAGGGTTAGGGTTAGGGTTAGGGGACAGGGACGTTTTAGGGGACAGGTTAGGTTACGACGACGGTTTAGGGTGAGCGTAAGTGTGAGGGTACGGGTTAGAATTTGCGTATGGGTTAGGATTAGGGGACGGGATAGTGTAAGGCTTCGGGTAAGGGTTAGGGTTAGGGTTAGGGTTAGGGGACGGGGACGGTTTAGGGGACAGGTTAGGGTACGACAACTGTTTAGGGTGAGCGTACGTGTTAGGGTACGGGTTAGTGTTAGCGTACGTGTAAGGATTAGCGGACGTGTTAGTGTAAGGCTTCGGGTAGTGTTAAGGTTAGGGTTAGGGTTAGGGTGAGGGGACGGGGACGGTTTAGGGGACAGGTTAGTGTACGACAACGGTTTAGGGTGAGCATACATGTTAGGGTACGGGTTAGTGTTAGCCTACGGGTTAGGATTAGGGGACGGGTTAGGGTAAGGCTTCGGGTAAGGTTTAGGGTTAGGGTTAGGGTTAGGGGACGGGGACGGGGAATGTTTAGGGGTCAGGTTCGTGTACGACAACGTTTTAGGGTGAGCGTACGTGTTACGGTACGGGTTAGTGTTAGCGTACGGGTTAGGATTAGGTGACGGGTTAGGGTAAGGCTTCGGGTAAGGGTTCGGTTTAGGGTTAGGGTTAGGGGACGGGGACGGTTTAGGAGACAGGTTAGGGTACGTCAACGGTTTAGGGTGAGCGTACCTGTTAGGGTATGGGTTGGATTTAGCATACGGGTTAGGATTAGGGGACGGGTTAGTGTAAGGCTTCGGGTAATGTTTAGGGTTAGGGTTAGTGTTAGGGTTAGGGGACGGGAACGGTTTAGGGGACAGGTTAGGGTACGACAAAGGTTTAGGGTGAGCGTACGTGTTAGGGAACGGGTTAGTGTTAGCGTATGGGTTAGGATTAGGAGACGGGATAGGGTAAGGGTTCGGGTAAGGGTTCGGGTTAGGGTTAGGCTTAGGGTTAGGGTTACGGGACGGTGACGGTTTAGGGGACAGGTTACGGTACGACAACGGTTTAGGGTGACCGAACGTGTTGAGGTACGGGTTAGTGTTAGCCTACGGTTTAGGATTAGGGGACGGGTTAGTGTAAGGCTTCGGGTAAGGGTTAGGGTTAGGGTTAGGGTTAGGGGACGGGGACGGTTTAGGGGACAGGTTCGGGTACGACAACAGTTTAGGGTGAGCGTTCGTGTTAGGGTACGGGTTAGTGTTATCGTTTGGGTTAGGATTAGGGGACGGGTTAGGGTAAGGCTTCGGGTAAGGGTTAGGGTTAGGGTTAGGGTTAGGGTTAGGGGACGGGGACGGGGACGGTTTAGGGGACAGGTTAGGGTACGACAACGGTTTAGGGTGAGCATACGTGTTAGGGTACAGGTTAGTGTTAAAGTACGGGTTAGGATTAGGGGACGGGTTAGGGTAAGGCTTCGGGTAAGGGTTAGGGTTATGGTTAGGGTTAGGGTTAGGGTTAGGGAATGGGGACGGTTTAGGGGACAGGTTAGGGTTAGACAACGATTTTGGGTGAGCGTACGTGTTAGGGTATGGGTTAGTGTTAGCGTACGGGTTAGGATTAGGGGATGGGTTAGGGTAAGGCTTCGGGTAAGGGGTAGGGTTAGGGTTAGGGTTAGGGTTAGGGTAAAGGGACGGTTTAGGGAACAGGTTAGGGTACGACAACGGTTTAGGGTGAGCGTACGTGTTAGGATACGGGTTACTGTTAGCGTACGGGTTAGGATAAGGGGACGGGTTAGGGTAAGGCTTCGGGTAAGTTTTAGGGTTAGTGTTAGGGTTAGGGTTAGGGTTACGGTACGGGGACGGTTTAGGGTACAGGTTAGGGTACGACAACGGTTTAGGGTGAGCGTACGTGTTAGGGTACGGGTTAGGATTAGGGGACGGTTTAGGATAAGGCTTCGGGTAAGGGTTAGGGTTAGTGTTAGTGTTAGGGGACGGGGACGGTTTAGGGGACAGGTTAGGGTATGACAAAGTTTTAGGGTGAGCGTACGTGTTAGGGTACGGGTTAGTGTTAGTGTACGGGTTCGATTAGGGGACGGTTTAGGGTAAGGCTTCGGGTAAGGGTTCGGGTTAGTGTTAGAGTTAGGGTTAGGGTTAGGGTTAGGGGACGGTGACGGTTTAGGGGACAGGTTAGGGTACGACAATGGTTTCGGGTGAGCGTACGTGTTAGGGTACGGGTTAGTGTTAGCGTACGGGTTAGGATTAGGGGACGGGTTAGGGTAAGGCTTCGGGTAAGGGATAGGGTTAGGGTTAGGGTTAGGGTTAGGGGACGGGTACAGTTTAGGGGACAGGCTTGGGTATGACAACGTTTTAGGGTGAGCGTGCATGTTAGGGTACGGGTTAGTGTTAGCGTTCGGGTTAGGATTAGAACACGGGTTATGGTAAGGCTTAGGGTAAGGGTTTGGGTTAGGGTTAGGGTTAGGGTTAGGGTTAGGAGACGGGGACGGTTTAGGGGACAGGTTAGTGTACGACAACGTTTTAGGGTGTGCGTATATGTTACGGTACTGTTTAGTGTTAGCGTACGGGTTAGGATTAGGGGACGGGTAAGGGTAAGGCTTCGGGTAAGGGTTAGGGTTAGGTTTAGGGTTAGGGTTAGGGTTAGGGGATGGGGACGTTTTAGGGGACAGGTTAGGGTACGACAACGGTTTAGGGTGAGCGTACGTGTTAGGGTACGGGTTACAGTTTGCGTATGGGTTAGGATTAGGGGACGGGTTAGGGTAAGGCTTCGGGTAAGGGTTAGGTTTAGGGTTAGGGTTAGGGGACGGGGACGGTTTAGGGGACAGGTTAGGGTACGACAACGTTTTAGGGTGAGCATACGTGTTAGGGTATGGGTTAGTGTTAGCCTACGGGTTAGGATTATGGGATGGGTTAGGGTAAGGCTTCGGGTAAGGTTTAGGGTTAGGGTTAGGGCTAGGGGACGGGGACGGGGACGGGGATGGTTTAGGGGTCAGGTTCGTGTACGACAATGGTTTAGGGTGAGCGTACGTGTTACGGTACGGGTTAGTATTATCGTATGGATTAGGATTAGGGGACGGGTTAGGGTAAGGCTTCGGGTAAGTTTTAGGGTTAGTGTTAGGGTTAGGGTTAGGGTTAGGGGACGGGGACACTTTACGGGACAGGTTAGGGTACGACAACGGCTTAGGGTGAGCGTACGTGTTAGAGTACGGGTTAGAGTTGGCGAACGGTTTAGGATTAGGGGACGGGTTAGGGTAAGGCTTCGGGTAAGGGTTAGGGTTATGGTTAGGGTTAGGGTTAGGGAATGGGGACGGTTTAGGGGACAGGTTAGGGAACGACAACGGTTTAGGGTGAGCGTACCTGTTAGGGTACGGTTTAGAGTTAGCATAAGGGTTAGGATTAGGGGACGGGTTAGGGTAAGGCTTCGGGTAAGGGTTAGGGTCAGGGTTAGTGTTAGGGTTAGGGGACGGGGACAGTTTAGGGGACAGGTTCGGGTACGACAAAGCTTTAGGGTGAGCGTACGTGTTAGGGAACTGGTTAGTGTTAGCGTACGGGTTAGGATTAGGGGACGGGATAGGGTAAGGCTTCGGGTAAGGGTTCGGGTTAGGGTTAGGGTTAGGGTTAGGGTTAGAGGACGGTGACGGTTTAGGGGACAGGTTACGGTACGACAACGGTTTAGGGTGACCGTACGTGTTAGGGTATGGGTTAGTGTTAACGTACGGGTTAGGATTAGGGGACATGTTAGGGTAAGGCTTCGGTAAGGGTTAGGGTTAGGGTTAGGGTTAGGGTTAGGGGACGGGGACGGTTTAGCGGACAGGTTCCGGTAGGACAACGGTTTAGGGTGAGCGTACGTGTTAGGGTACGGGTTAGTGTTATCGTAAGGGTTAGGATTAGGGGACGGGTTAGGGTAAGGCTTCGGGTAAGGGTTAGGGTTAAGGTTAGAGTTAGGGTTAGGGTTAGGGGACGGGGACGTTTTAGGGGACAGGTTAGGTTATGACAACGGTTTAGGGGGAGCATACGTTTTAGGGTACGGGTTAGTGTTAAAGTACGGGTTAGGATTAGGGGACGGGTTAGTGTAAGGCTTCGGGTAAGGGTTAGGGTTATGGTTAGGGTTAGGGTTAGGGTTAGGGAATGGGGACGGTTTAGGGGACAGGTTAGGGTACGACAATGGTTTAGGGTGAGCGTCCGTGTTAGGGTACGGGTTAGAGTTAGCATACGGGTTAGGATTAGGGGACGGTTTAGGTTATGGCTTCGGGTAAGGGTTAGGGTTAGGGTAAGGGTTAGGGTTAGGGGACGGGGACGGTTTAGGGGACAGGTTAAGGTACGACAACGGTTTTGGCTGAGCGTACGTGTTAGGGTATGGATTAGTGTTAGCTTTCGGGTAAGGATTAGGGGACGGGTTAGTGTAAGGCTTCGGGTAAGGTTTAGGGTTAGTGTTAGGGTTAAGGTTAGGGTTACGGTACGGGGACGGTTTAGGGTACAGGTTAGGGTACGACAGCGGTTTAGGGTGAGCGTACGTGTTAGGGTACGGGTTAGTGTTAGCGTACGGGTTAGGATTAGGGGACGGTTTAGGATAAGGCTTCGGGTAAGGGTTAGTGTTAGGTTTAGGGTTAGGGTTAGGGGATGGGGACGGTTTAGGAGACAGGTTAGTGTACGACAACGGTTTAGTTTGAGCGTACGTGTTAGGGTACGGGTTAGTGTTAGTGTACGGGTTAGGATTAGGGGACGGGTTAGGGTAAGGCTACGGGTAAGGGTTAGGGTTAGGGTTAGGGGACAGGGACGGTTTAGGGAACAGGTTAGGGTACAACAACGGTTTAGGGTGAGCGTACGTGTTAGAGTACAGGTTAGTGTTAGCGTACGTGTCAGGATTAGGGGACGGGTTAGTGTAAGGCTTCGGGTAAGGGTTAGGGTTAGGTTTAGGGTTAGGGTTAGGGTTAAGGGACGGGGACGTTTTACGGGACAGGTTAGGGTACGACAACGGTTTAGGGTGAGCGTACGTGTTAGGGTACGGGTTAGAGTTAGCGTACAGGTTAGGATTAGGGGACGGGTTAGGGTAAGGCTTCGGGTTAGGGTTAGGGTTAGGTTTAGGGTTAGGGTTAGGGTTAAGGGACGGGGACGTTTTACGGGACAGGTTAGGGTACGACAACGGTTTAGGGTGAGCGTACGTGTTAGCGTATGGGTTAGAATTAGCGTACAGGTTAGGATTAGGGGACGGGTTAGTGGAAGGCTTCGGGTAAGGGTTAGGGTTAGGGTTAGGGTTAGGGTTAGGGGACGGGGACGCTTTAGGGGACAGGTTAGTGTACGACAACGGTTTAGGGTGTGCGTATGTCTTAGGGTACCGTTTAGTGTTAGCGTACGTGTTAGGATTTGGGGACGGTTTAGGGTAAGGCTTCGGGTAAGGTTTAGGGTTAGGGTTAGGGTTAGGGTTAGGGTTAGGGGATGGGGACGGTTTAGGGGACAGGTTAGGGTAGGACAACGGTTTAGGGTGAGCGTACGTGTTAGGGTACGGATTAGTGTTAGCCTACGGGTTAGGATTAGGGGACGGGTTAGGATAAGGCTTCGGGTAAGGGTTAGGGTTAGGGTTAGGGTTAGGGTTAGGTTTAGGGGACGGGGACGGTTTAGGGGACAGGTTAGGGTATGACAAAGGTTTAGGGTGAGCGTACGTGTTAGGGTACGGGTTAGTGTTAGTGTACGGGTTCGATTAGGGGACGGTTTAGGGTAAGGCTTCGGGTAAGGGTTCGGGTTAGTGTTAGAGTTAGGGTTAGGGTTAGGGTTAGGGGACGGTGACGGTTTAGGGGACAGGTTAGGGTACGACAACGGTTTAGGGTGAGCGTACGTGTTAGGGTACGGGTTAGTGTTAGCGTACGGGTTAGGATTAGAACACGGGTTATGGTAAGGCTTAGGGTAAGGGTTTGGGTTAGGGTTAGGGTTAGGGTTAGGGTTAGGAGACGGGGACGGTTTAGGGGATAGGTTAGTGTACGACAACGTTTTAGGGTGTGCGTATGTGTTAGGGTACTGTTTAGTGTTAGCGTACGTGTTAGGATTAGGGGACGGGTTAGGGTAAGGCTTCGGGTAAGGGTTAGGGTTAGGGGATGGGGACGGTTTAGGGGACAGGTTAGGGTACGACAACGGTTTAGGGTGAGTGTACGTGTTAGGGTACGGGTTACAGTTTGTGTATGGGTTTTGATTAGGGGACGGGTTAGGGTAAGGCTTCGGGTAAGGGTTAGGTTTAGGGTTAGGGTTAGGGGACGGGGACGGTTTAGGGGACAGGTTAGGGTACGACAACGTTTTAGGGTGAGCATACGTGTTAGGGTATGGGTTAGTGTTAGCCTACGGGTTAGGATTACGGGACGGGTTACGGTAAGGCTTCGGGTAAGGGTTAGGGTTATGGTTAGGGTTAGGGTTAGGGTTAGGGAACGGGGACGGTTTAGGGGACAGGTTAGGGAACGACAACGGTTTAGGGTGAGCGTACCTGTTAGGGTACGGGTTAGAGTTAGCATACGGGTTAGGATTAGGGGACGGGTTAGGGTAAGGCTTCGGGTAAGGGTTAGGGTCAGGGTTAGTGTTAGGGTTAGGGGACGGGGACAGTTTAGGGGACAGGTTAGGGTACGACAAAGGTTTAGGGTGAGCGTACGTGTTAGGGAACTGGTTAGTGTTAGCGTACGGGTTAGGATTAGGGGACGGGAGAGGGTAAGGCTTCGGGTAAGGTTTCGGGTTAGGGTTAGGGTTAGGGTTAGGGTTAGAGGACGGTGACGATTTAGGGGACAGGTTACGGTACGACAACGGTTTAGGGTGACCGTACGTGTTAGGGTATGGGTTAGTGTTAGCGTACGGGTTACGATTAGGGGACATGTTAGGGTAAGGCTTCGGTAAGGGTTAGGGTTAGGGTTAGGGTTAGGGTTAGGGGACGGGGACGGTTTAGCGGACAGGTTCCGGTACGACAACGGTTTAGGGTGAGCGTACGTGTTAGGGTACGGGTTAGTGTTATCGTAAGGGTTAGGATTAGGGGACGGGTTAGGGTAAGGCTTCGGGTAAGGGTTAGGGTTAAGGTTAGAGTTAGGGTTAGGGTTAGGGTACGGGGACGTTTTAGGGGACAGGTTAGGTTATGACAACGGTTTAGGGGGAGCATACGTTTTAGGGTACGGGTTAGTGTTAAAGTACGGGTTAGGATTAGGGGACGGGTTAGTGTAAGGCTTCGGGTAAGGGTTAGGGTTATGATTAGGGTTAGGGTTAGGGTTAGGGAATGGGGACGGTTTAGGGGACAGGTTAGGGTACGACAATGTTTTAGGGTGAGCGTCCGTGTTAGGGTACGGGTTAGAGTTAGCATACGGGTTAGGATTAGGGGACGGTTTAGGTTATGGCTTCGGGTAAGGGTTAGGGTTAGGGTAAGGGTTAGGGTTAGGGGACGGGGACGGTTTAGGGGACAGGTTAGGGTACGACAACGGTTTAGGGTGAGCGTACGTGTTAGGGTATGGGTTAGTGTTAGCGTACGGGTTAGGATTAGGGGATGGGTTAGGGTAAGGCTTCGGTTAAGGGTTAGGGTTAGTGTTAGGGTTAGGGTTAGGGCACAGGGACGGTTTAGGGAACAGGTTACGGTACGACAACGGTTTAAGTTGAGCGTACGTGTTAGGATACGGGTTACTGTTAGCGTACGGGTAAGGATAAGGGGACGGGTTAGGGTAAAGCTTCGGGTAAGGTTTAGGGTTACTGTTAGGGTTAAGGTTAGGGTTACGGTACGGGGATAGTTTAGGGTACAGGTTAGGGTACGACAGCGGTTTAGGGTGAGCGTACGTGTTAGGGTACGGGTTAGTGTTAGCGTACGGGTTAGGATTAGGGGACGGTTTAGGATAAGGCTTTGGGTAAGGGTTAGTGTTAGGTTTAGGGTTAGGGTTAGGGGATGGGGACGGTTTAGGGGACAGCTTAGTGTACGACAACGGTTTAGTTTGAGCGTACGTGTTAGGGTACGGGTTAGTGTTAGTGTACGGGTTAGGATTAGGGGACGGGTTAGGGTAAGGCTTCGGGTAAGGGTTAGGGTTAGGGTTAGGGTTAGGGTTAGGGGACAGGGACGGTTTAGGGAACAGGTTAGGGTACGACAACGGTTTAGGGTGAGCGTACGTGTTAGAGTACAGGTTAGTGTTAGCGTACGTGTTAGGATTAGGGGACGGGTTAGTGTAAGGCTTCGGGTAAGGGTTAGTGTTAGGTTTAGGGTTAGGGTTAGGGTTAGGGGACGGTGACGGTTTAGGGGACTGGTTATGGTACGACACTGTTTTAGAGTGAGAGTACGTGTTAGGGTACGGGTTAGAGTTAGCGTACAGGTTAGGATTAGGGGACGGGTTAGGGTAAGGCTTCGGGTAAGGGTTAGGTTTAGGGTTAGGGTTAGGGTTAAGGGACGGGGACGTTTTACGGGACAGGTTAGGGTACGACAACGGTTTAGGGTGAGCGTACGTGTTAGGGTATGGGTTAGAGTTAGCGTACGGGTTAGGATTAGGGGACGGGTTAGTGTAAGGCTTCGGGTAAGGGTTAGGGTTAGGGTTAGGGTTAGGGGACGGGGACGTTTTACGGGACAGGTTAGGGTATGACAACGGTTTAGGGTGAGCGTACGTGTTAGGGTAAGGGTTAGTATTAGCGTACGGGTTAGGATTAGGGGACGGGTTAGGATAAGGCTTCGGGTAAGGGTTAGGGTTAGGGTTAGGGTTAGGGGATGGGGAAGGTTTAGGGGACAGGTTAGGGTACGACAACGGTTTAGGGTGAGCGTACGTGTTAGGGTACGGGTTAGTGTTAGCGTACGGGTTAGGATTAGGGAACGAGTTAGGGTAAGGCTTCGGTAAAGGTTAGGGTTAGGGTTAGGGTTAGGGGACGGTGACGGTTTAGGGGACTGGTTATGGTACGACACCGTTTTAGAGTGAGCGTACGTGTTAGGGTACGGGTTAGAGTTAGCGTACAGGTTAGGATTAGGGGACGGGTTAGGGTAAGGCTTTGGGTAAGTGTTAGGGTTAGGGTTAGGGTTAGGGTTAGAGGATGGGGACGTTTTAGGGGACAGGGTAGTGTACGACAACGGTTTAGGGTGAGCGTACGTGTTAGGGTACGGGTTAGAGTTAGCGTGCGGTTTAGGATTAGGGGACAGTTTAAGGTAAGGCTTCGGGTAAGGTTTAGGGTTAGGATTAGGGTTAGGGTTAGAGGACGGGGACGATTTAGGGGACAGGTTAGGGTACGACAATGGTTTAGGGTGAGCGTACGTGTTAGGGTATGGGTTAGTGTTAGCGTACGGGTTAGGATTAGGGGATGGGTTAGGGTAAGGCTTCGGGTAAGGGTTAGGGTTAGGGTTAGGGTTAGGGTTAGGGTTAGGGGACAGGGACGGTTTAGGGAACAGGTTAGGGTACGACAACGGTTTAGGTTGAGCATACGTGTTAGGGTACGGGTTACTTTTAGCGTACGGGTTAGGATTAGGGGACGGGTTAGTGTAAGGCTTCGGGTAAGGGTTAGGGTTAGGTTTAGGGTTAGGGTTATGGTTAGGGGATGGGGACCGTTTAGGGGAGAGGTTCGGATACGACAACGGTTTAGGGTGAGCGTACGTTTTAGGGTACGGGTTAATGTTAGCGTACGGGTTAGGATTAGGGGACGGGTTAGGGTAAGGCTTCGGGTAAGGGTTAGGGTTAGGGTTAGTGTTAGGGTTAGGGGACGGGGACGGTTTAGGTGACAGGTTAGGGTACGACAAAGGTTTAGGTTGAGCGTATGTGTTAGGGAACGTGTTCGTGTTAGCGTATGTGTTAGGATTAGGGGACGGGTTAGGGTAAGGCTTCGGGTAAGGGTTCGGGTTAGGGTTAAGGTTAGGGTTAGGGTTAGGGGACGGTGACGGTTTAGGGGGCAGGTTACGGTACGACAACGGTTTAGGGTGAGCGTACGTGTTAGGGTACGGGTTAGTGTTAGCGTACGGGTTAGGATTAGGGGACGGGTTAGGGTAAGGCTTCGGGTAAGGGTTAGGATTATGGATAGGGTTAGGGTTAGGGTTAGGGAATGAGGACGGTTTAGGGGACAGGTTAGGGTACGACAACAGTTTAGGTTGAGCGTACGTGTTAGGGTACGTGTTAGAGTTAGCATACGGGTTAGGATTAGGGGACGGGTTAGGGTAAGGCTTCAGGTAAGCTTTAGGTTTAGGTTTAGGATTAGGCTTAGGGGACGGGGACGGTTTAGGGGACAGGTTAGGGTACGACAAATATTTAGGGTGAGCATACGTGTTAGGGTACTGGTTAGTGTTAGCGTACGGGTTAAGATTAGGGGACGGGTTAGGGTAAGGCTTCGGGTAAGGTTTAGGGTTAGGGTTAGGGTTAGGGGACGGTGACGGTTTAGGGGACAGGTTAGGGTACGACAATGGTTTAGGGTGAGCGTACGTGTTAGGGTGCTGGTTAGTGTTAGCGTACGGGTTAGGATTAGGGGACGGGTTAGGGTAAGGCTTCAGGTAAGGTTTAGGGTTAGGGTTAGGGTTAGGATTAGGGGACGGGGACGGTTTGGGGGACAGGTTCGGGTACGACAACGGTTTAGGATGAGCGTACATGTTAGGGTATGGGTTAGTGTTAGCGTACGGGTTAGGTTTAGGGGACGGTTTAGGATAAGGCTTCGGGTAAGTGTTAGGGTTAGGGTTAGGATTAGGGATAGGGTTAGGGGACGGGGATGGTTTAGGGGACAGGTTAGGGTACGACAATGGTTTAGGGTGAGCGTACGTGTTAGGGTACGGGTTAGTGTTAGCGTACGAGTTAGGATTAAGGGACGGTTTAGGGTAAGGCTTCAGGTAAGGGTTAGGGTTAGGGTTAGGGTTAGGGTTAGGGGACAGCGACGGTTTAGGGGACAGTTTAGGGTACGACAACTGTTTAGGGTGAGTGTACGTGTTAGGGTACGGGTTAGTGTTAGCGTACGGGTTAGGATTACGGGACGGGTTAGGGTAAGGCTTCGGGTAAGGATTAGGTTTAGGGTTAGGGTTAGTGTTAGGGTTAGGGGACGGGGAAGGTTTAGGGGACAGGTTAGTGTACGACAAAGGTTTAGGCTGATCGTACGTGTTAGGGTACGGGTTAGTGTTAGCGTACGGGTTAGGATTAGGGGACGGGTTAGTGTAAGGCTTCGGGTAAGGGTTCGGGTTAAGGTTAGGGTTAGGGTTAGGGGACGGTGACGGTTTAGGGGACAGGTTAGGGTACGACAACGGTTTAGGGTGAGCGTACGTGTTACGGTACGGGTTAGTGTTAGCGTACGGGTTAGGATTAGGGGACGGGTGAGCGTAAGGCTTCGGGTAAGGGTTAGGTTTAGGGTTAGGGTTAGGGTTAGGGGACGGTGACGGTTTAGGGGACAGGTTAGGGTACGACAACGGTTTAGGGTGAGCGTACGTGTTACGGTACGGGTTAGTGTTAGCGTACGGGTTAGGATTAGGGGACGGGTGAGCGTAAGGCTTCGGGTAAGGGTTAGGTTTAGGGTTAGGGTTAGGGTTAGGGGACGGGGACGGTTTAGGGGACAGGTTAGGGTACGACAACGGTTTAGGGTGAGCGTATGTGTTACGGTATGGGTTAGTGTTAGCGTATCGTTTAGGATTAGGGGATGGGTTAGTGTAAGGCTTCGGGTAAGTGTTAGGTTTAGGGTTAGGGTTATGGTTAGGGTTAGGGGACAGGGACGGTTTAGGGAACAGGTTAGGGTACGGCAACGGTTTAGAGTGAGAGTACGTGTTAGGGTACAGGTTACTGTTAGCGTACGGGTTAGGAATAGTGGACAGGTTAGGTTAAGGCTTTGGGTAAGGGTTAGGGTTAGGGTTAGGGTTAGGGTTAGGGGACGGGGACGGTTTAGGGGACAGGTTAGTGTACGACAAAGGTTTAGGCTGAGCGTACGTGTTAGGGTATGGGTTAGTGTTAGCGTACGGGTTAGGTTTAGGGGACGGTTTAGGGTAAGGCTTCGGATAAGTGTTAGGGTTAGGATTAGGGTTAGGGTTAGGGGACGGGGATGGTTTAGGGGACAGCGTAGGGTAGGACAACGGTTTAGGGTGAGCGTACGTGTTAGGGTACGGGTTAGTTTTAGCGTACGGGTTAGGATTAAGGGACGGGTTAAGTTAAGGCTTCAGGTAAGGGTTAGGGTTAGGGTTAGGGTTAGGGTTAGGGTTAGGGGACGGCGACGGTTTAGGGGACATGTTAGGGTATGACAAATGTTTAGTGTGAGTGTACATGTTAGGGTACGGGTTAGTGTTAGCGTGCGGTTTAGGATTACAGGACAGGTTAGGGTAACGCTTCGGGTAAGGGTTAGGGTTAGGTTTAGGGTTAGTGTTAGGGGACGGGGACAGTTTAGGGGACAGGTTAGGGTACGACAACTGTTTAGGGTGAGCGTACGTGTTAGGGTACGGGTTATTGTTAGCGTACGGTTTAGGATTAGGTGACGGGTTAGGGTAAGGCTTCGGATAAGGGTTAGTGTTAGGGTTAGGTTTAGGGTTAGGGTTAGGGGATGGGGACTGTTTAGGGGACATGTTAGGGTACGACAACGGTTTAGGGTGAGCGTACGTGTTAGGCTACGGGTTAGTGTTAGCGTACGGGTTAGGATTAGGGGACGGTTTAGGGTAAGGCTTCGGGTAAGGTTTAGGGTTAGGGTTAGGGTTAGGGCAAGGGGACGGTTTAGGGGACAGGTTAGGGCATGACAACAGTTTAGGTTGAGCGTATGTGTTAGGGTACTGGTTATGGTTAGCGTACGGGTTAGGATTAGGGGACGGTTTAGAGTAAGGCTTCGGGTAAGTGTTAGGTTTAGGGTTAGGGTTAGGGTTAGGGTTAGGGGACGGGGACGGTTTAGGAGACAGGTTAGGGTACGACAACGGTTTAGGGTGAGCGTACGTGTTACTGTACTGGTTACTGTTAGCGTACGGGTTAGGATTAGGGGACGGGTTAGGGTAAGGCTTCGGGTAAGGGTTAGGGTTAGGGTTAGGGTTAGGGTTAGGGTTAGGGGACAGGGACGGTTTAGGGAACAGGTTAGGGTACGACAACAGTTTAGAGTGAGCGTACGTGTTAGGGTATGGGTTACTGTTAGCGTACGGGTTAGGATTAGGGGACGGCTTAGTGTAAGGCTTCGGGTAAGGGTTAGGGTTAGGTTTATGTTTAGGGTTAGGGTTAGGGGATGGGGACGGTTTAAGGGAGAGGTTAGGGTACGACAACGGTTTATGGTGAGCGTAAGTGTTATGGTACTGGTTCGTGTTAGCGTACGGTTTAGGATTAGGTGACGGGTTAGGGTAAGGCTTTGGGTAAGGGTTAGGTTTAGGGTTAGTGTTAGGGTTAGGGGACGGGGACGGTTTAGGGGACAGGTTAGGGTACGACAAATGTTTAGGGTGAGCGTACGTGTTAGGGTATGGGTTAGTGTTAGCGTACGGGTTAGGATTAGGGGACGGGTTAGGGTAAGGCTTCGGGTAAGTTTTTGGGTTAGGGTTAGGGTTAGGGTTAGGGTACGGGGACGGTTTAGGGGACAGGTTCGGGTACGACAACCGTTTAGGGTGAGCGTACGTATTAGGGTACGGGTTAGTGTTAGCGTACGGGTTAGGTTTAGGGGACGGTTTAGGGTAAGGATTCGGATAAGGGTTAGGGTTATGGTTAGGATTAGGGTTAGGGTTGGGGGACAGGGATGGTTTAGGGGACAGGTTAGGGTACGACAACGGTTTAGGGTGAGCGTACGTGTTAGGGTACGGTTTAGTGTTAGCGTACGGTTTAGGATTACGGGACGAGTTAGCGTAAGGCTTCATGTAAGGATTAGGGTTAGGGTTAGGGTTAGGGTTAGGGGACGGGGACGGTTTAGGGGACAGGATAGGGTACGACAACGGTTTAGGGTGAGCGTACGTGTTAAGCTATGGGTTAGTGTTAGCGTACGGGTTAGGATTAGGGGACGGGTTAGGGTAAGGCTTCGCGTAAGGGTTAGGGTTAGGGTTAGGGTTAGGGGACGGGGACGCTTTAGGGGACAGGTTAGGGTACGACAACGGTTTAGGGTGTGCGTACGTGTTAGGTTATGGGTTATTGTTAGCATACGTGTTAGGATTAGAGGACGGTTTAGGGTAAGGCTTCGGGTAAGTGTTAGCTTTACCGTTAGGGTTAGGGTTAGGGGACGGGCACGGGTACGGTTTAGGGGACAGGTTAGGGTACGAAAACGGTTTTGGGTGAGCGTACGTGTTAGTGTACGGTTTAGTGTTAGCGTATGGGTTAGGATTACGGGACGGGTTAGGGTAAGGCTTCATGTAAGGATTAGTGTTAGGGTTAGGGTTAGGGTTAGGGTTAGGGGACGGGGACGGTTTAGGGGACAGGTTAGGGTACGACAACGGTTTAGGGTTAGCGTACGTGTTAGGCTACGGGTTAGTGTTAGCGTTCGGGTAAGGATTAGGGGACGGGTTAGGGTAAGGCTTCGTGTAAGGGTTAGGGTTAGGGTTAGGGTTAGGGTTAGGGGACGGGGACGGTTTAGAGGACAGCTTAGGGTACGACAACGGTTTAGGGTGAGCGTACGTGTTAGGGTACATGTTAGTGTTAGTGTACGGCTTAGGATTAGGGGACGGGTTAGTGTAAGGCTTCGGGTAAGGGTTAGCATTAGGTTTAGGTTTAGGGTTAGGGTTAGGGGACGGGGACGGTTTAGGGGACATGTTAGGGTACGACAACGGTTTAGGGTGAGCGTACGTGTTAGGGTACGGGTTAGTGTTAGCGTACGGGTTAGGATTACGGGACGAATTAGCGTAAGGCTTCAGGTAAGGATTAGGGTTAGGGTTATGGTTAGGGTTAGGGTTAGGACACGGGGACGGTTTAGGGGAGAGGTTAGTGTACGACAACGGTTTAGGGTGAGCATACGTGTTAGGCTACGGGTTAGTGTTAGCGTACGGGTTAGGATTAGGGGACGGGTTAGGGTAAGGCTTCGGGTAAAGGTTAGGGTTAGGGTTAGGGTTAGGGGACGGGGACGGTTTAGGGGACAGGTTAGGGTACGACAACGGTTTAGGGTGAGCGTACGTGTTAGGGTACGGGTTAGTGTTAGCGTACGGTTTAGGATTAGAGGACGGGTTAGGGTAAGGCTTCGGTTAGGGTTAGGGTTAGGGTTAGGGTTAGGGTTAGATTTAGGAGACGGGGACTGTTTAGGGGACAGGTTAGTGTACGACAACGGTTTAGGGTGTGCGTATGTGTTAGGGTACGGTTTAGTGTTAACGTGCGGGTTAAGATTAGGGGACGGGTTACGGTAAGGCTTCGGGTAAGGGTTAGGGTTAGGGTTAGGGTTAGGGGACGGGGACGGGGACGGTTTTGGGGACAGGTTAGTGTATGACAACGGTTTAGGGTGAGTGTACGTGTCAGGGTACGGTTTAGTGTTAGCGTACGGGTTAGGATTAGAGGACGGGTTAGGGTAAGGCTTCGGGTAAGGGTTAGGGTTAGGGTTAGGGTTAGGGTTAGGGGACGGGGATGGTTTAGGGGACCGGTTAGGGTACGACAACGGTTTAGGGTGTGCGTACGTCTTAGGTTATGGGTTATTGTTAGCATACGTGTTAGGATTAGGGGACGGTTTAGGGTAAGGCTTCGGGTAAGGGTTAGCTTTAGCGTTAGGGTTAGGTTTAGGGGACGGGCACGGGTACGGTTTAGGGGACAGGTTAGGGTACGAAAACGGTTTTGGGTGAGCGTACGTGTTAGTGTACGGTTTAGTGTTAGCGTAAGGGTTAGGATTACGGGACGGGTTAGGGTAAGGCTTCATGTAAGGATTAGTGTTAGGGTTAGGTTTAGGGTTAGGGTTAGGGGACGGGGACGGTTTAGGGGACAGGTAAGGGTACGACAACGGTTTAGGGTTAGCGTACGTGTTAGGCTACGGGTTAGTGTTAGCGTTCGGGTAAGGATTAGGGGACGGGTTAGGGTAAGGCTTCGGGTAAGGGTTAGGGTTAGGGTTAGGGTTAGGGTTAGGGGACGGGGACGGTTTAGGGGACAGGTTAGGGTACGACAACGGTTTAGGGTGAGCGTACGTGTTAGGGTACGTATTAGTGTTAGCGTACGGGTTAGGATTAGAGGACGGGTTAGGGTAAGGCTTCGGTTAGGTTTTGGGTTAGGGTTAGGGTTAGGGTTAGGGATAGAGTTAGGAGACGGGGACTGTTTAGGGGACAGGTTAGTGTACGACAACGGTTTAGGGTGTGCGTATGTTTTAGGTTATGGGTTATTGTTAGCATACGTGTTAGGATTAGGGGACGGTTTAGGGTAAGGCTTCGGGTAAGGGTTAGCTTTAGCGTTAGGGTTAGGTTTAGGGGACGGGCACGGGTACGGTTTAGGGGACAGGTTAGGGTACGAAAACGGTTTTGGGTGAGCGTACGTGTTAGTGTACGGTTTAGTGTTAGCGTACGGGTTAGGATTAGGGGACGGGTTAGTGTAGGGCTTCGGGTAAGTGTTCGGGTTAGGGTTAGGTTTAGGTTTAGGGTTAGAGGACGGTGACGGTTTAGGGGACAGGTTAGGGTACGACAAAGTTTTAGGGTGAGCGTACCTGTTAGGGTACGTGTTAGTATTGGTGTACGGGTTAGGATTTGGGGACGGGTTAGGGTAAGGCTTCGGGTAAGGGTTAGGGTTAGGGTTAGGGTTAGGGGACGGGGACGGTTTAGGGGACAGGTTCGGGTACGACAACAGTTTAGGGTGAGCGTACGTGTTAGGGTAAGGGTTAGTGTTATCGTACGGGTTAGGATTAGGTGACGGGTTAGGGTAAGGCTTCGGGTAAGGGTTAGGGTTATGGTTAGGGTTAGGGTTAGGGAATGGGGACGGTTTAGGGGACAGGTTAGGGTACGACAACGGTTTAGGGTGAGCGTACGTGTTAGGTTAAGTGTTATTGTTAGCGTACGGGATAGGATTAGGGGACGGGTTAGGGTAAGGCTTCGGGTAAGGGTTAGGGTTAGGTTTAGGGTTAGGGTTAGTGTTAGGGAATGGGGACGGTTTAAGGGAGAGGTTAGGGTACGACAACGGTTTAGGGTGAGCGTAAGTGTTAGGGTATGGGTTCGTGTTAGCGTACGATTTAGGATTAGGGGACGGGTTAGGGTAAGGCTTTGGGTAAGGGTTAGTGTTAGGGTTAGTGTTAGGGTTAGGGGACGGGGAGGGTTTAGGGGACAGGTTAGGTACGACAAATGTTTAGGGTGAGCGTACGTGTTAGGGTACGCGTTAGTGTTAGCCTACGGGTTTGGATTAGGGGACGGGTAAGGGTAAGGCTTCGGGTAAGGGTTCGGGTTAGTGTTAGGTTTAGGGTTAGGGTTAGGGGACGGTGACGGTTTAGGGGACAGGTTAGGGTACGACAACGATTTAGGGTGAGCGTACGTGTTAGGGTACGGGTTAGTGTTAGCGTACGGGTTAGGTTTACGGGACGGTTTAGGGTAAGGCTTCGGATAAGGTTTAGGGTTAGGGTTAGGATTAGGGTTAGGGTTAGGGGACGGGTATGGTTTAGGGGACAGGTTAGGGTACGACAACGGTTGTGGTGAGCGTATGTGTTAGGGTACGGGTTAGTGTTAGCGTACGGGTTAGGATTAAGGGACGGGTTAGGTTAAGGCTTCAGGTAAGGGTTAGGGTTAGGGTTAGGGTTAGGGTTAGGGAACGGCGACGGTTTAGGGGACAGGTTAGCGTACGACAACTGTTTAGGGTGAGCGTACGTGTTAGGGTACGGGTTAGTGTTAGCGTACGGGTTAGGATTACGGGACGGGTTAGGGTAAGGCTTCGGGTAAGGGTTAGGGTTAGGGTTAGGGTTAGGGTTAGTGTTAGGGGACGGGGACGGTTTAGGGGACAGGTTAGGGTACTACAACTGTTTAGGGTGAGCGTACGTGTTAGGGTACAGGTTATTGTTAGTGTACAGCTTAGGATTAGGGGACGGGTTAGGGTAAGGCTTCGGGTAAGGGTTAGCGTTAGGTTTAGGTTTAGGGTTAGGGTTAGGGGACGGGGATGGTTTAGGGGACATGTTAGGGTACGACAACGGTTTAGGGTGAGCGTACGTGTTAGGGTACGGGTTAGTGTTAGCGTACGGGTTAGGATTACGGGACGAATTAGCGTAAGGCTTCAGGTAAGGATTAGGGTTAGGGTTAGGGTTAGGGTTAGGGCACGGGGACGGTTTAGGGGAGAGGTTAGTGTACGAAAACGTTTTAGGGTGAGCATACGTGTTAGGCTACGGGTTAGTGTTAGCGTACGGGTTAGGATTAGGGGACGGGTTAGGGTAAGGCTTCGGGTAAGGGTTAGCTTTAGCGTTAGGGTTAGGTTTAGGGGACGGGCACGGGTACGGTTTAGGGGACAGGTTAGGGTACGAAAACGGTTTTGGGTGAGCGTACGTGTTAGTGTACGGTTTAGTGTTAGCGTACGGGTTAGGATTAGGGGACGGGTTAGTGTAGGGCTTCGGGTAAGTGTTCGGGTTAGGGTTAGGTTTAGGTTTAGGGTTAGAGGACGGTGACGGTTTAGGGGACAGGTTAGGGTACGACAAAGTTTTAGGGTGAGCGTACCTGTTAGGGTACGTGTTAGTATTGGTGTACGGGTTAGGATTTGGGGACGGGTTAGGGTAAGGCTTCGGGTAAGGGTTAGGGTTAGGGTTAGGGTTAGGGGACGGGGACGGTTTAGGGGACAGGTTCGGGTACGACAACAGTTTAGGGTGAGCGTACGTGTTAGGGTAAGGGTTAGTGTTATCGTACGGGTTAGGATTAGGTGACGGGTTAGGGTAAGGCTTCGGGTAAGGGTTAGGGTTATGGTTAGGGTTAGGGTTAGGGAATGGGGACGGTTTAGGGGACAGGTTAGGGTACGACAACGGTTTAGGGTGAGCGTACGTGTTAGGTTAAGTGTTATTGTTAGCGTACGGGATAGGATTAGGGGACGGGTTAGGGTAAGGCTTCGGGTAAGGGTTAGGGTTAGGTTTAGGGTTAGGGTTAGTGTTAGGGAATGGGGACGGTTTAAGGGAGAGGTTAGGGTACGACAACGGTTTAGGGTGAGCGTAAGTGTTAGGGTATGGGTTCGTGTTAGCGTACGATTTAGGATTAGGGGACGGGTTAGGGTAAGGCTTTGGGTAAGGGTTAGTGTTAGGGTTAGTGTTAGGGTTAGGGGACGGGGAGGGTTTAGGGGACAGGTTAGGTACGACAAATGTTTAGGGTGAGCGTACGTGTTAGGGTACGCGTTAGTGTTAGCCTACGGGTTTGGATTAGGGGACGGGTAAGGGTAAGGCTTCGGGTAAGGGTTCGGGTTAGTGTTAGGTTTAGGGTTAGGGTTAGGGGACGGTGACGGTTTAGGGGACAGGTTAGGGTACGACAACGATTTAGGGTGAGCGTACGTGTTAGGGTACGGGTTAGTGTTAGCGTACGGGTTAGGTTTACGGGACGGTTTAGGGTAAGGCTTCGGATAAGGTTTAGGGTTAGGGTTAGGATTAGGGTTAGGGTTAGGGGACGGGTATGGTTTAGGGGACAGGTTAGGGTACGACAACGGTTGTGGTGAGCGTATGTGTTAGGGTACGGGTTAGTGTTAGCGTACGGGTTAGGATTAAGGGACGGGTTAGGTTAAGGCTTCAGGTAAGGGTTAGGGTTAGGGTTAGGGTTAGGGTTAGGGAACGGCGACGGTTTAGGGGACAGGTTAGCGTACGACAACTGTTTAGGGTGAGCGTACGTGTTAGGGTACGGGTTAGTGTTAGCGTACGGGTTAGGATTACGGGACGGGTTAGGGTAAGGCTTCGGGTAAGGGTTAGGGTTAGGGTTAGGGTTAGGGTTAGTGTTAGGGGACGGGGACGGTTTAGGGGACAGGTTAGGGTACTACAACTGTTTAGGGTGAGCGTACGTGTTAGGGTACAGGTTATTGTTAGTGTACAGCTTAGGATTAGGGGACGGGTTAGGGTAAGGCTTCGGGTAAGGGTTAGCGTTAGGTTTAGGTTTAGGGTTAGGGTTAGGGGACGGGGATGGTTTAGGGGACATGTTAGGGTACGACAACGGTTTAGGGTGAGCGTACGTGTTAGGGTACGGGTTAGTGTTAGCGTACGGGTTAGGATTACGGGACGAATTAGCGTAAGGCTTCAGGTAAGGATTAGGGTTAGGGTTAGGGTTAGGGTTAGGGCACGGGGACGGTTTAGGGGAGAGGTTAGTGTACGAAAACGTTTTAGGGTGAGCATACGTGTTAGGCTACGGGTTAGTGTTAGCGTACGGGTTAGGATTAGGGGACGGGTTAGGGTAAGGCTTCGGGTAAGGTTTAGGGTTAGGGTTAGGGTTAGGGATAGGGGACGCGGATGGTTTAGGTTACAGGTTAGGGTACGACAATGGTTTAGGATGAGCGTACGTGTTAGGGTACGGGTTAGGGTTAGCGTAAGGGTTAGGATTAGGGGATGGGTTAGTGTAAGGCTTCGGGTAAGGGTTAGGGTTAGTGTTAGGGTTAGGGGACGGGGATGGTTTAGGGGACAGGTTCGGGTACGACAACGGTTTAGGGTGAGCGTACGTGTTAGGGTACGGGTTAGTGTTAGCGTACGGGTTAGGTTTAGGGGACGGTTTAGGGTAAGGCTTCGGGTTAGAGTTAGGGTTAGGGTTAGGATTAGGGTTAGGGTTAGGGGATGCGGATGGTTTAGGGGACAGGTTAGGGTACGACAAATGTTTAGGCTGAGCGTACGTGTTAGGGTACGGGTTAGTGTTAGCGTACGGGTTAGGATTAGGGGACGGGTTAGTGTAAGGCTTCGGGTAAGGGTTCGGGTTAGGGTTAGGTTTAGGGTTAGGGTTAGAGGACGGTGACGGTTTAGGGGACAGGTTAGGGTACGACAACGGTTTAGGGTGAGCGTACGTCTTAGGGTACGCGTTAGTGTTACCGTACGGGTTCGGATTAGGGGATGGTTGAGTGTAAGGCTTCGGGTAAGGGTTAGGGTTATGGTTAGGGTTAGGGTTAGGGTTAGGGAATGGGGACGGTTTAGGGGACAGGTTAGGGTACGACAACGGTTTAGGGTGAGCGTACGTGTTAGGGTACGTGTTATTGTTAGCGTATGGGATAGGATTAGGCGACGGGTTAGGGTAAGGCTTCGGGTAAGGGTTAGGGTTAGGTTTAGGGTTAGGGTTAGTGTTAGGGAATGGGGACGGTTTAAGGGAGAGGTTAGGGTACGACAACGGTTTAGGGTGAGCGTAAGTGTTAGGGTATGGTTTCGTGTTAGCGTACGATTTAGGATTAGGGGACGGGTTAGGGTAAGGCTTTGGGTAAGGGTTAGGGTTAGGGTTAGTGTTAGGGTTAGGGGACGGGGAGGGTTTAGGGGACAGGTTAGGGTACTACAAATGTTTAGGTTGAGAGTACGTGTTAGGGTACGGGTTAGTGTTAGCGAACGGGTTAGGATTAGGGGACGGGAAAGGGTAAGGCTTCGGGTAAGGGTTCGGGTTAGTGTTAGGTTTAGGGTTAGTGTTAGGGGATGGTGACGGTTTAGGGGACAGGTTAGGGTACGACAACGGTTTAGGGTGAGCATACGTGTTAGGGTACTGGTTAGTGTTAGCATACGGTTTAGGAATAGGGACGGGTTAGTGTAAGGCTTCGGGTAAGTGTTAGGGATAGGGTTAGGGTTAGGTTTAGGGGACGGGGACGGTGTAGGGGACAGGTTCGGGTACGACAACGGTATAGGGTGAGCGTACGTGTTAGGGTACTGGTTATGGTTAGCGTACGGGTTAGGATTAGGGGACGGGTTAGAGTAAGGCTTCGGGTAAGGGTTAGGGTTAGGGTTAAGGTTAGGGTTAGGGGACGGGGACGGTTTAGGGGACAGGTTAGTGTACGACAACAGTTTAGGTTGAGCGTACATGTTAGAGTACGGGTTATTGTTAGCGTACGGGTTAGGATTAGGGGACGGGTTAGGGTAAGGCTTCGGGTAAGGTTTAGGGTTAGGTTTAGGGTTAGGGTTAGGGTTAGGGGATGGGTACGGTTTAGGGGACAGGTTAGTGTACGACAACGGTTTAGGGTGAGCGTACGTGTTAGGGTACGGTTTAGTGTTATCGTATGGGTTAGGATTAGGGGACGGGTTAGGGTAAGGCTTCGGGTAAGGTTTAGGTTTAGGGTTAGGGTTAGGGTTAGGGGACGGGGACGGTTTAGGGGACAGGTTAGTGTACGACAACGGTTTAGGGTGAGCGTACATGTTAGTGTACGGGTTAGTTTTAGCGTACGGGTTACGATTATGGGACGGGTTAGTGTAAGGCTTCGGGTAAGGGTTAGGGTTAGGGTTAGGGTTAGGGTTAGTGTTAGGGAAAGGGGACGGTTTAGGGGACAGGTTAGGGTACGACAACGGTTTAGGGTGAGCGTACGTGTTAGGGTGTGGGTTAGAGTTAGCATACGGGTTAGGATTAGGGGACGGGTTAGTGTAATGCTTCGGGTAAGGGTTAGGGTTAGGCTTAGGGTTAGGGGATGGGGACGGTTTAGGGGAGAGGTTAGGACACGACAACCGTTTTGGGTGAGCGTACGTGTTAAGGTATGGATTAGTGTTATAGTTCGGGTAAGGATTAGGGGACGGGTTAGGGTAAGGCTTCGGGTAAGGGTTCGGGTTAGGGTTAGGGTTAGGGTTACGGTTAGGGTTAGAGGACGGGAACGGTTTAGGGGAGAGGTTAGGACACGACAACGGTTGTGGGTGAGCGTGCGTGTTAGGGTATGGATTAGTGTTAGCGTTCGGGTAAGGATTAGAGGACGGGTTAGTGTAAGGCTTCGGGTAAGAGTTCGGGTTAGGGTTAGGGTTAGGGTTAGGGTTAGGGGACGGTGACGGTTTAGGGGACAGGTTAGGGTACGACAACGGTTTAGGGTGAGCGTACGTGTTAGGGTACGGGTTACTGTTAGCGTACGGGTTAGGATTAGGGGACGGGTTAGGATAAGGCTTCGGGTAAGGGTTAGGGTTAGGGTTAGGGTTAGGGTTAGGGGACGGGGACGGTTTAGGGGACAGGTTAGTGTACGACAACAGTTTAGGGTGAGCGTACGTGTTAGGGTACGGTTTAGTGTTAGCGTACGGGTTAGGATTAGGGGACGGGTTAGGGTAAGGCTTCGGGTAAGGGTTAGGGTTAGGGTTAGGGTTAGGGTTACGGTTAGTGTTAGGGGACGGGGACGGTTTAGGGGACAGGTTAGGGTACGACAACGGTTTAGGATGAGCGTACGTGTTAGGGTACGGGTTAGAGTTAGCATACGGGTTAGGATTAGGGGACGGGTTAGTGTAAGGCTTCGGGTAAGGGTTAGGGTTAGGGTTAGCGTTAGGGTTAGGGGACGGGGACGGTTTAGGGGACAGGTTCGGGTACGAGAACGGTTTATGGTGAGCGTACGTGTTAGGGTACGGGTTAGTGTTAGCATATGGTTTAGGTTAGGGGACGGTTTAGTGTAAGGCTTCGGGTAAGGTTTAGGGTTAGGCTTAGGATTAGGGTTAGGGTTAGGGGACGGGGACGGTTTAGGGGACAGGTTAGGGTACGACAACGGTTTAGGGTGAGCGTACGTGTTAGGGTATGAGTTAGTGTTAGCGTACGTGTTAGTATTAGGGGACGGGATAGGGTAAGGCTTCGGGTAAGGGTTAGGGTTAGGGTTAGGGTTAGGGTTAGGGGACGGGGACGGGGACGGTTTAGGGGACAGGTTAGGGTACAACAACGTTTTAGGGTGGGCGTACGTGTTAGGGTACGGGTTAGTGTTAGCGTACGGCTTAGGATTAGGGGACGGGTTAGGGTAAGGCTTCGAGTAAGGGTTAGGGTTAGGGTTAGGGTTCGGGTTAGGGTTAGGGGACGGGGACGGTTTAGGGGACAGGTTAGGGTACGACAACGGTTTAGGGTGAGCGTACGAGTTAGGGTACGCGTTAGTGTTACCGTATGTGTTAGGAATAGGGGACGGGTTAGGGTAAGGCTTCGGGTAAGGGTTAGGGTTAGTGTTAGGGTAAGGGTTAGGGGACAGGGACGGTTTAGGGGACAGGTTAGTGTACGACAACGGTTTAGGGTGAGCGTACGTGTTAGGGTATGGGTTAGTGTTAGCGTACGGGTTAGGCTTATGGGACGGGTTAGGTTACGGCTTCGGGTAAGGGTTGGGGTTAGGGTTAGGGTTAGGTTTAGGGTTAGGGGACGGGGACGATTTAGGGGACAGGTTATGGTACGACAACGTTTTAGGGTGAGCGTACGTGTTAGGGTACGTGTTAGTGTTAGCGTACGGGTTATTATTAGGGGACGGGTTAGTGTAAGGCTTCGGGTAAGGGTTAGGGTTAGGGTTAGGGTTAGGGTTAGGGGACTGGGACGGTTTAGGGGACAGGTTCGGGTACGACAACGGTTTAGGGTGAGCGTTCGTGTTAGGGTAAGGGTTAGGGTTAGCGTACGGGTTTGGATTAGGGGATGGGTTAGTGTAAGGCTTCGGGTAAGGGTTAGGGTTAGGGTTAGGGTTAGGGATAGGGGACGGGGATGGTTTAGGGTACAGGTTAGGGTACGACAATGGTTTAGGGTGAGCGTACGTGTTAGGGTACGGGTTAGGGTTAGCGTACGGGTTAGGATTAGGGGATGGGTTGGAGTAAGGCTTCGGGTAAGGGTTAGGGTTAGGGTTAAGGTTAGGGTTAGGGTTAGTGGACGGGGACGGTTTAGGGGACAGGTTAGGCTACGACAACGTTTTAGGGTGAGCGTACGTGTTAGGGTACGGGTTAGTGTTAGCGTACGGGTTAGGATTGGGGACGGGTTAGGGTATGGCTTTGGGTAAGGTTTCGGGTTAGGGTTAGGGTTAGGGTTAGGGTTAGGGGACTGTGACGGTTTAGGGGACAGGTTAGGGTAAGACAACGGTTTAGGGTGAGCGTACGTGTTAGGGTACGGGTTAGTGTTAGCGTACGGGTTAGGATTAGGGGACGGGTTAGTGTAAGGCTTCGGGTAAGAGTTCGGGTTAGGGTTAGGGTTAGGGTTAGGGGACGTTGACGGTTTAGGGGACAGGTTAGGGTACGACAACGGTTTAGGGTGAGCGTACGTGTTAAGGTACGGGTTAGTGTTAGCGTACGGGTTAGTATTAGGGGACGGGTTAGGTTAAGGCTTCGGGTAAGTGTTAGGGTTAGGGTTAGGGTTAGGGTTAGGGGACGGGGACGGTTTAGGGGACAGGTTAGGGTACGACAATGGTTTAGAGTGAGCGTACGTGTTAGGGTACGGGTTAGGGTTAGCGTACAGGTTAGGATTAGGGGTGGGTTAGTGTAAGGCTTCGGGTAAGGGTTAGGTTTAGGTTTAGGGTTAGGCGACGGGGACGGTTTAGGGGACAGGTTAGGGTACGAAAACGGTTTAGGGTGAGCGTAGGTGTTAGGCTATGGGTTAGTGTTAGCGTACGTGTTAGGATTAGGGGACGGGTTAGGGTAAGGCTTCGGGTAAGGGTTAGGTTTAGGTTTAGGGTTAGGAGACTGGGACGGTTTAGGGGACAGGTTAGCGTACGACAACGGTTTAGGGTGTGCGTACGTGTTAAGGTACGAGTTAGTGTTAGCGTACGTGTTAGTATTACGGGACGAGTTAGCGTAAGGCTTCAGGTAAGGATTAGGGTTAGGGTTAGGGTTAGGGGACGGGGACAGTTTAGGGGACAGGTTAGGGTACGAAAACGGTTTAGGGTGAGCGTACGTGTTAGGCTACGGGTTAGTGTTAGCGTACGGGTTAAGATTAGGGGACGGGTTAGGGTAAGGCTTCGGGTAAGTGTTAGGGTTAGGGTTAGGGTTAGGGATAGGGGCGGGGATGGTTCAGGGTACAGGTTAGGGTACGACAATGGTTTAGGGTGAGCGTACGTGTTAGGGTACGGGTTAGGGTTAGCGTACGGGTTAGGATTAGGGGATGGTTTAGTGTAAGGCTTCGGTTAAGGGTTAGGGTTAGGGTTAGGGTTAGGGTTAGGGTTAGGGGACGGGGAAGGTTTAGGGGACAGGTTAGTGTACGACAATGGTTTAGGGTGAGCGTACGTGTTAGGGTACGGGTTAGTGTTAGCGTACGGGTTAGGATTAGGGGACGGGTTACGGTAAGGCTTCGGGTAAGGGTTAGGGTTAGGGTTAGGGTTAGGGTTTGGGTTAGGGGACGGGGAAGGTTTAGGGGACAGGTTAGTGTACGACAATGGTTTAGGGTGAGCGTACGTGTTAGGGTACGGTTTAGGGTTAGCGTACGGGTTAGGATTAGGGGATGGGTTAGGGTAAGGCTTCGGGTAAGGTTTAGGTTTAGGGTTAGGGTTAGGGGACGGGGACGGTTTAGGGGACAGTTTAGGGTACGACAACGGTTTAGGGTGAGCGTACGTGTTAGGCTATGGGTTAGTGTTAGCGTACGGGTTAGGATTAGGGCACGGGTTAGGGTACGGCTTCGGGTAAGGTTTAGGGTTAGGGTTAGGTTTAGGGTGAGGGTTAGGGGACGGGGACGGTTTAGGGGACAGGTTAGGGTACGACAATGGTTTAGGGTGAGCATACGTGTTAGGGTACGGGTTAGTGTTAACCTACGGGTTAGGATTAGGGGACGGGTTAGGGTAAGGCTTCGGGTAAGGGTTAGGGTTAGGGTTAGGTTTAGGGTTATGGTTAGGGGACGGGGACGGTTTAGGGGACAGGTTAGGGTACGACAACGGTTTAGGATGAGCGTACGTGTTAGGGTACGGGTTAGAGTTAGCATACGGGTTAGGATTAGGGGACGGGTTAGGGTAAGGCTTCGGGTAAGGGTTAGGGTTAGGGTTAGCGTTAGCGTTAGGGGACGGGGACGGTTTAGGGGACAGGTTCGGGTACGAGAACGGTTTATGGTGAGCGTACGTGTTAGGGTACGGGTTAGTGTTAGCGTATGGGTTAGGTTTAGGGGACGGTTTAGTGTAAGGCTTAGGGTAAGGTTTAGGGTTAGGGTTAGTATTAGGGTTAGGGTTAGGAGACGGGGATGGTTTAGGGGACAGTTTAGTGTACGACAACGGTTTAGGGTGAGCGTACGTGTTAGGGTACGGTTTAGTGTTTGCGTACGGGTTAGGATTCAGTGACGGGTTAGGGTAAGGCTTCAGGTAAGGGTTAGGGTTAGGGTTAGGGTTAGGGGATGGGGACGGTTTAGGGGACAGGTTAGGGTACGACAACGGTTTAGGGTGAGCATACGTGTTAGGGTACGGGTTAGTGTTAGCCTACGGGTTAGGATTAGGGGACGGGTTAGGGTAAGGCTTCGTGTAAGTTTTAGGGTTAGGGTTAGGGTTAGGGTTAGGGTTAGTGGACGGGGACGGTTTAGGGGACAGGTTAGGGTACGACAACGGTTTAGGGTGAGCGTATGTGTTAGGGTACGGTTTAGTGTTAGCGTACGGGTTAGGATTAGGGGACGGGTTAGGGTAAGGCTTCGGGTAAGTGTTAGTGTTAGGGTTAGGGTTAGTGTTAGTGTTAGGGGACGGGGACGGTTTAGGGGACAGGTTAGTGTACGACAACGGTTTAGGGTGAGCATACGTGTTAGGGTATGGGTTAGTGTTATCGTATGGGTTAGGATTAGGAGACGGGTTAGTGTAAGGCTTCGGGTAAGGGTTAGGGTTAAGGTTAGGGTTAGGGTTAGGGGACGGGGACGGTTTAGGGGACAGGTTACGGTACGACAACGGTTTAGAGTGAGCGTACTTGTTAGTGTACGGGTTAGTGTTAGCGTATGGGTTAGGATTAGTGGACGGGTTAGGGTAAGGATTCGGGTAAGGGTTAGGGTTAGGGTTAGGGTTAGGGTTAGGGTTAGGGAACGGAGACGGTTTAGGGAACAGGTTAGGGTACGACAACGGTTTAGGGTGAGCGTACGTGTTAGGGTATGGGTTAGAGTTAGAATACGGGTTAGGATTAGGGGACGGGTTAGGGTAATGCTTCGGGTAAGGGTTAGGGTTAGGGTTAGGGTTAGGATTAGGGGACGGGGACGGTTTAGGGGACAGGTTAGGGTACGACAACGGTTTAGGGTGAGCGTACGTGTTAGGGAACGGTTTAGTGTTAGCGTACGGGTTAGGATTAGGGGACGAGTTAGGGTAAGGCTTCGGGTAAGTGTTAGGGTTAGGGTTAGGGTTAGTGTTAGTGTTAGGGGACGGGGACGGTTTAGGGGACAGGTTAGAGTACGACAACGGTTTATGGTGAGCGTACGTGTTAGGCTACGGGTTAGTGTTAGCCTACGGGTTAGGATTAGGGGACGGGTTAGGGTAAGGCTTCGTGTAAGGGTTAGGTTTAGGGTTAGGGTTATGGGATGGGGACGGTTTAGGGGATAGGTTAGGGTACGACAACGTATTAGGGTGAGTGTACGTGTTAGGGTACGAGTTAGTGTTAGCGTACGTGTTAGTATTAGGGGACGGGTTAGGGTAAGGCTTCGGGTAAGGGTTAGGGTTAGGGTTAGGGTTAGGGGACGGGGACGGGGACGGGGACGGTTTAGGGGACAGGTTAGGGTACAACAACGTTTTAGGGTGAGCGTACGTGTTAGGGTACGGGTTAGTGTTAGCGTACGGCTTAGGATTAGGGGACGGGTTAGGGTAAGGCTTCGGGTAAGGGTTAGGGTTAGGGTTAGGATTCGGGTTAGGGTTAGGGGACGGGGACGGTTTAGGGGACAGGTTAGGGTACGACAAAGTTTTAGGGTGAGCGTACGAGTTAGGGTACGCGTTAGTGTTATCGTATGGGTTAGGAATACGGGACGGGTTAAGGTAAGGCTTCGGGTAAGAGTTAGGGTTAGGGTTAGGGTTAGGGTAAGGGGACGGGGACGTTTTAGAGGACAGGTTAGTGTACGACAATGGTTTAGGGTGAGCGTACGTGTTAGGGTACGGGTTAGTGTTAGCGTACGGGTTAGGATTAGGGGAAGGGTTAGGGTAAGGCTTCGGATAAGGGTTAGGGTTAAGGTTAGGGTTAGGGTTAGGGTTAGGGTTAGGGAACGGGGACAGTTTAGTGGACAGGTTAGGGTAGGACAACGGTTTAGGGTGAGCGTACGTGTTAGGGTACGGGTTAGAGTTAGCATACGGGTTAGGATTAGGGGACGGGTTAGGGTAAGGCTTCGGATAAGGGTTAGGGTTAGGGATAGGGTTAGGGTTAGGGTTAGGGGACGGGGACGGTTTAGGGGACAGGTTAGGGTACGACAACGGTTTAGGGTGAGCGTACGTGTTAGGGTACGGGTTAGTGTTAGCGTACGGGTTAGGATTAGCGGACGGGTTAGAGTAAGGCTTCGGATAAGGGTTATGGTTATGGTTAGGGTTAGGTTTAGGGTTAGGGGACGGGGACGGTTTAGGGGACAGGTTAGTATACGACAAAGTTTTAGGGTGATCGTACGTGTTAGGGTATTTGTTAGTGTTAGCGTACGGGTTAGGCTTATGTGACGGGTTAGGTTAAGGCTTCGGGTAAGGGTTAGGGTTAGGGTTAGGGTTAGGTTTAGGGTTAGGGGACTGAGATGGTTTAGGGGACAGGTTATGGTACGACAACCTTTTAGGGTTAGCGTACGTTTTAGGGTACGTGTTAGTGTTAGCGTACGGGTAATTATTAGGGGACGTGTTAGGGTAAGGCTTCGGGTAAGGGTTAGGGTTAGGGTTAGGGTTAGGGTTAGGGGACTGGGACGGTTTAGGGGACAGGTTAGGGTACGACAACGGTTTAGGGTGAGCGTACGTGTTAGGGTAAGGGTTAGGGTTAGCGTACGGGTTAGGATTAGGGGATGGGTTAGTGTAAGGCTTCGGGTAAGGGTTAGGGTTAGGGTTAGGGTTAGGGATAGGGGACGGGGATGGTTTAGTGTACAGGTTAGGGTACGAGAATGGTTTAGGGTGAGCGTACGTGTTAGGGTACGGGTTAGGGTTAGCGTACGGGTTAGGATTAGGGGATGGGTTAGAGTAAGGCTTCGGGTAAGGGTTAGGTTTAGGGTTAGAGTTAGGGTTAGGGGACGGGGACGGTTTAGGGGACAGGTTAGGGTACGACAACGGTTTAGGGTGAGCGTACGTGTTAGGGTATGGATTAGTGTTAGCGTACGGGTTAGGATTTGGGACGGGTTAGGGTAAGGCTTCGGGTAAGGTTTTGGGTTAGGGTTAGGGTTAGGGTTGGGGTTAGGGGACGGTGACGGTTTAGGGGACAGGTTAGGGTACGACAACGGTTTAGGGTGAGCGTACGTGTTAGGGTACTGGTTAGTGTTAGCGTACGGGTTAGGATTAGGGGACGGGTTAGGGTAAGGCTTCGGGTAAGGGTTCGGGTTAGGGTTAGGGTTAGGGTTAGGGGACGTTGACGGTTTAGGGGACAGGTTAGGGTACGACAACGGTTTAGGGTGAGCGTACGTGTTAGGGTACGGGTTATTGTTAGCGTACGTGTTAGGATTAGGGGACGGGTTAGGGTAAGGCTTCGGGTAAGTGTTAGGGTTAGGGTTAGGGTTAGGGTTAGAGGACGGGGACGGTTTAGGGGACAGGTTAGGGTACGACAACGGTTTAGGGTGAGCGTACGTGTTAGGGTACGGGTTAGGGTTAGCGTACGGGTTAGGATTAGGGGATGGGTTAGTGTAAGGCTTCGGGTAAGGGTTAGGTTTAGGTTTAGGGTTAGGCGATGGGGACGGTTTAGGGGACAGGTTAGGGTACGACAACGGTTTAGGGTGAGCGTAGGTGTTAGGCTACGGGTTAGTGTTAGTGTACGTGTTAGGATTAGGGGACGGGTTAGGGTAAGGCTTCGGGTAAGGGTTAGGTTTAGGTTTAGGGTTAGGGGACGGGGACGGTTTAGGGGACATGTTAGCGTACGACAACGGTTTAGGGTGCGCGTACGTGTTAGGGTACGAATTAGTGTTAGCGTACGTGTTAGTATTACGGGACGAGTTAGCGTAAGGCTTCAGGTAAGGATTAGGGTTAGGGTTAGGGATAGGGGCGGGGATGGTTCAGGGTACAGGTTAGGGTACGACAATGGTTTAGGGTGAGCGTACGTGTTAGGGTACGGGTTAGGGTTAGCGTACGGGTTAGGATTAGGGGATGGTTTAGTGTAAGGCTTCGGTTAAGGGTTAGGTTTAGGGTTAGGGTTAGGGTTAGGGTTAGGGGACGGGGACAGTTTAGGGGACAGGTTAGGGTACGACAACGTTTAAGGGTGAGCGTCCGTGTTAGGGTACGTGTTAGTGTTAGCGTACGGGTTAAGATTAGGGGACGGGTTACGGTAAGGCTTCGGGTAAGGGTTAGGGTTAGGGTTAGGGTTAGGGTTTGGGTTAGGGGACGGGGAAGGTTTAGGGGACAGGTTAGTGTACGACAATGGTTTAGGGTGAGCGTACGTGTTAGGGTACGGTTTAGGGTTAGCGTACGGGTTAGGATTAGGGGATGGGTTAGGGTAAGGCTTCGGGTAAGGTTTAGGTTTAGGGTTAGGGTTAGGGGACGGGGACGGTTTAGGGGACAGTTTAGGGTACGACAACGGTTTAGGGTGAGCGTACGTGTTAGGCTATGGGTTAGTGTTAGCGTACGGGTTAGGATTAGGGCACGGGTTAGGGTACGGCTTCGGGTAAGGTTTAGGGTTAGGGTTAGGTTTAGGGTGAGGGTTAGGGGACGGGGACGGTTTAGGGGACAGGTTAGGGTACGACAACGGTTTAGGGTGAGCATACGTGTTAGGGTATGGGTTAGTGTTAACCTACAGGTTAGGATTAGGGGACGGGTTAAGGTAAGGCTTCGGGTAAGGGTTAGGGTTAGGGTTAGGTTTAGGGTTAGGGGACGGGGACGGGGCCGGTTTAGGGGACAGGTTAGTGTACGACAACGGTTTAGGGTGAGCGTACGTGTTAGGGTATGGGTTATTGTTAGCGTACGGGTTAGGACTAGGGGACGGATTAGGGTAAGGCTTCGGGTAAGGTTTAGGGTTAGGGTTAGGGTTAGGGTTATGGTTAGGGGACGGGGACGGTTTAGGGGACAGGTTAGGGTACGGCAACGGTTTAGGATGAGCGTACGTGTTAGGGTACGGGTTAGAGTTAGCATACGGGTTAGGATTAGGGGACGGGTTAGGGTAAGGCTTCGGGTAAGGGTTAGGGTTAGGGTTAGCGTTAGCGTTAGGGGACGGGGACTGTTTAGGGGACAGGTTCGGGTACGAGAACGGTTTATGGTGAGCGTACGTGTTAGGGTACGGGTTAGTGTTAGCGTATGGGTTAGGTTTAGGGGACGGTTTAGTGTAAGGCTTAGGGTAAGGTTTAGGGTTAGGGTTAGTATTAGGGTTAGGGTTAGGAGACGGGGATGGTTTAGGGGACAGTTTAGTGTACGACAACGGTTTAGGGTGAGCGTATGTGTTAGGGTACGGGTTAGTGTTTGCGTACGGGTTAGGATTCAGGGACGGGTTAGGGTAAGGCTTCAGGTAAGGGTTAGGGTTAAGGTTAGGGTTAGGGGATGGGGACGGTTTAGGGGACAGGTTAGGGTACGACAACGGTTTAGGGTGAGCGTACGTGTTAGGGTACGGGTTAGTGTTAGCGTACGGGTTAGGATTAGGGGACGGGTTAGGGTAAGGCTTCGGGTAAGGTTTAGGGTTAGGGTTAGGGTTAGGGTTAGGGGACGGGGACGGGGACGGTTTAGGGGACAGGTTAGTGTATGACAACGGTTTAGGGTGAGCGTACGTGTTAGGGTACGGTTTAGTGTTAGCGTACGGGTTCGGATTAGGGGACGGGTTAGGGTAAGGCTTCGTGTAAGTTTTAAGGTTAGGGTTAGGGTTAGGGTTAGGGTTAGGGGACGGGGACGGTTTAGGGGACAGGTTAGGGTACGACAACGGTTTAGGGTGAGCGTATGTGTTAGGGTACGGTTTAGTGTTAGCGTACGGGTTAGGATTAGGGGACGGGTTAGGGTAAGGCTTCGGGTAAGTGTTAGTGTTAGGGTTAGGGTTAGTGTTAGTGTTAGGGGACGGGGACGGTTTAGGGGACAGGTTAGTGTACGACAACGGTTTAGGGTGAGCATACGTGTTAGGGTACGGGTTAGTGTTATCGTACGGGTTAGGATTAGGAGACGGGTTAGTGTAAGGCTTCGGGTAAGGGTTAGGGTTAGGGTTAGGGTTAGGGGACGGGGACGGGGACGGTTTAGGGGACAGCTTACGGTACGACAACGGTTTAGAGTGAGCGTACGTGTTAGTGTACGGGTTAGTGTTAGCGTATGGGTTAGGATTAGTGGACGGGTTAGGGTAAGGATTCGGGTAAGGGTTAGGGTTAGGGTTAGGGTTAGGGTTAGGGTTAGGGAACGGAGACGGTTTAGGGGACAGGTTAGGGTACGACAACGGTTTAGGGTGAGCGTACGTGTTAGGGTATGGGTTAGAGTTAGTATACGGGTTAGGATTAGGGGACGGGTTAGGGTAATGCTTCGGGTAAGGGTTAGGGTTAGGGTTAGTGTTAGTGTTAGGGGACGGGGACGGTTTAGGGGACAGGTTATAGTACGACAACGGTTTATGGTGAGCGTACGTGTTAGGCTACGGGTTAGTGTTAGCGTACGGGTTAGGATTAGGGGACGGGTTAGGGTAAGGCTTCGTGTAAGGGTTAGGTTTAGGGTTAGGGTTATGGGACGGGGACGGTTTAGGAGACAGGTTAGGGTACGACAACGTATTAGGGTGAGCGTACGTGTTAGGGTACGAGTTAGTGTTAGCGTACGTGTTAGTATTAGGGGACGGGTTAGGGTAAGGCTTCGGGTAAGGCTTAGGGTTAGGGTTAGGGTTAGGGTTAGGGGACGGGGACGGGGACGGTTTAGGGGACAGGTTAGAGTACAACAACGTTTTAGGTTGAGCGTACGTGTTAGGGTACGGATTAGTGTTAGCGTACGGCTTAGGATTAGGGGACCGGTTAGGGTAAGGCTTCGGGTAAGGGTTAGGGTTAGGGTTAGGGTTCGGGTTAGGGTTAGGGGACGGGGACGGTTTAGGGGACAGGTTAGGGTACGACAACGGTTTAGGGTGAGCGTACGAGTTATGGTACGCGTTAGTGTTATCGTATGGGTTAGGAATACGGGACGGGTTAAGGTAAGGCTTCGGGTAAGAGTTAGGGTTAGGGTTAGGGTTAGGGTTAGGGTAAGGGGACGGGGACGTTTTAGGGGACAGGTTAGGGTACGACAATGGTTTAGGGTGAGCGTACGTGTTAGGGTACGGGTTAGTGTTAGCGTACGGGTTAGGATTAGGGGAAGGGTTAGGGTAAGGCTTCGGATAAGGGTTAGGGTTAAGGTTAGGGTTAGGGTTAGGGTTAGGGTTAGGGAACGGGGACAGTTTAGTGGACAGGTTAGGGTAGGACAACGGTTTAGGGTGAGCGTACGTGTTAGGGTACGGGTTAGAGTTAGCATACGGGTTAGGATTAGGGGACGGGTTAGGGTAAGGCTTCGGATAAGGGTTAGGGTTAGGGATAGGGTTAGGGTTAGGGTTAGGGGACGGGGACGGTTTAGGGGACAGGTTAGGGTACGACAATGGTTTAGGGTGAGCGTACGTGTTAGGGTACGGGTTAGTGTTAGCGTACGGGTTAGGATTAGGGGAAGGGTTAGGGTAAGGCTTCGGATAAGGGTTAGGGTTAAGGTTAGGGTTAGGGTTAGGGTTAGGGTTAGGGAACGGGGACAGTTTAGTGGACAGGTTAGGGTAGGACAACCGTTTAGGGTGAGCGTACGTGTTAGGGTACGGGTTAGAGTTAGCATACGGGTTAGGATTAGGGGACGGGTTAGGGTAAGGCTTCGGATAAGGGTTAGGGTTAGGGATAGGGTTAGGGTTAGGGTTAGGGGACGGGGACGGTTTAGGGGACAGGTTAGGGTACGATAACGGTTTAGGGTGAGCGTACGTGTTAGGGTACGGGTTAGTGTTAGCGTACGGGTTAGGATTAGCGGACGGGTTAGTGTAAGGCTTCGGATAAGGGTTATGGTTATGGTTAGGGTTAGGGTTAGGGTTAGGGGACGGGGACGGTTTAGGGGACAGGTTAGTATACGACAAAGTTTTAGGGTGAGCGTACGTGTTAGGGTATGGGTTAGTGTTAGCGAACGGGTTAGGCTTATGTGACGGGTTAGGTTAAGGCTTCGGGTAAGGGTTAGGGTTAGGGTTAGGGTTAGGTTTAGGGTTAGGGGACTGGGATGGTTTAGGTGACAGGTTATGGTACGACAACCTTTTAGGGTGAGCGTACGTTTTAGGGTATGTGTTAGTGTTAGCGTACGGGTAATTATTAGGGCACGTGTTAGGGTAAGGCTTCGGGTAAGGGTTAGGGTTAGGGTTAGGGTTAGGGTTAGGGGACTGGGACGGTTTAGGGGACAGGTTAGGGTACGACAACGGTTTAGGGTGAGCGTACCTGTTAGGGTACTGGTTATGGTTAGCGTACGGGTTAGGATTAGGGGACGGGTTAGAGTAAGGCTTCGGGTAAGGGTTATGGTTAGGGTTAGGGTTAGCGTTAGGGGACGGGGACGGTTTAGGGGACAGGTTAGTGTACGATAACGGTTTAGGGTGAGCGTACGTGTTAGGGTATGGGTTAGTGTTAGCGTACGGGTTAGGCTTATGGGACGGGTTAGGGTAAGGCTTCGGGTAAGGGTTAGGGTTAGGTTTAGGGTTAGGGTTAGGGGACGGGGACGGTTTAGGGGACAGGTTAAGGTACGACAACGGTTTAGGGTGAGCGTACGTGTTAGGGTAAGGGTTAGAGTTAGCATACGGGTTAGGATTAGTGGACGGATTAGGGTAATGCTTCGGGTAAGGGTTAGGGTTCGGGTTAGGGTTATGGGACGTGGGCGGTTTAGGGGACAGGTTAGGGTACGACAACGGTTTAGGGTGAGCGTACGTGTTAGGGTACGCTTTAATGTTAGCGTACGGGTTAGGATTAGCGGACGGGTTAGGGTAAGGCTTCGGGTAAGGGTTAGGGTTAGGGTTAGGGTTAGGGTTAGTGTTAGAGGACGGGGACGGGTTAGGGGACAGGTTAGGGTACGACAACGGTTTATGGTGAGCGTACGTGTTAGGCTACGGGTTAGTGTAGGCGTACGGGTTAGGATTAGGGGACGGGTTAGGGTAAGGCTTCGGGTAAGGGTTAGGTTTAGGGTTAGGGTTATGGGACGGGGACGGTTTAGGGTACAGGTTAGGGTACGACAACGGTTTAGGGTGAGCGTACGTGTTAGGGTACGAGTTAGTGTTAGCGTACGTGTTAGTATTAGGTGACGGGTTAGGGTAAGGCTTCGGGTAAGTGTTAGGGTTAGGGTTAGGGTTAGGGGACGGGGACGGGGACGGTTTAGGGGACAGGTTAGTGTACAACAACGGTTTAGGGTGAGCGTACGTGTTAGGGTACGGGTTAGTGTTAGCGTACGGCTTAGGATTAGGGGACGGGTTAGGGTAAGGCTTCGGGTAAGGGTTAGGGTTAGGGTTAGGGTTAGGTTTAGGGGACGGGGACGGTTTAGGGGACAGCTTAGGGTATGACAACGGTTTAGGGTGAGCGTACGTGTTAGGGTACGCGTTAGTGTTATCGTATGGATTAGGAATAGGGGACGGGTTAGTGTAAGGCTTCGGGTAAGGGTTAGGGTTAGGGTTAGGGTAAGGGTTAGGGGACGGGGACGGTTTAGGGGACAGGTTAGTGTACGACAACGGTTTAGGGTGAGCGTACGTGTTAGGGTACGGGTTAGTGTTAGCGTACGGGTTAGGATTAGGGGACGGGTTAGGGTAAGGCTTCGGATAAGGGTTAGGGTTAAGGTTAGGGTTAGGTTTAGGGTTAGGGTTAGGGAACGTGGACGGTTTAGGGGACAGGTTAGGGTAGGACAACGGTTTAGGGTGAGCGTACGTGTTAGGGTACGGGTTAGAGTTAGCATACGGGTTAGGATTAGGGGACGGGTTAGGGTAAGGCTTCGGATAAGGGTTAGGGTTAGGGTTAGGTTTAGGGTTAGGGTTAGGGGACGGGGACGGTTTAGGGGACAGGTTAGGGTACGACAACGTTTTAGGGTGAGCGTACGTGTTAGGGTACGGGTTAGTGTTAGCGTACGGTTTAGGATTAGCGGACGGGTTAGAGTAATGCTTCGGGTAAGGGTTAGGGTTAGGGTTAGGGTTAGGGTTAGGTGACGGGGACGGTTTAGGGGACAGGTTAGTCTACGACAAACGTTTAGGGTGAGTGTACGTGTTAGGGTATGGGTTAGTGTTAGCGTACGGGTTAGGCTTATGGAACGGGTTAGGTTAAGGCTTCGGGTAAGGGTTAGGGTTAGGGTTAGGGTTAGGTTTAGGGTTAGGTGATGGGAACGGTTTAGGGGACAGGTTATGGTACGAAAATGTTTTAGGGTGAGCATACGTGTTAGGGTACGTGTTAGTGTTAGCGTACGGGTTATTATTAGGGGACGGGTTAGGGTAAGGATTCGGGTAAGGGTTAGGGTTAGGGTTAGGGCTAGGGTTAGGGGACTGGGACGGTATAGGGGACAGGTTAGTGTACGACAACGGTTTAGGGTGAGCGTACGTGTTAGGGTAAGCGTTAGGGTTAGCGTACGGGTTAGGATTAGGGGATGGGTTAGTGTAAGGCTTCGGGTAAGGGTTAGGGTTAGGGTTATGGTTAGGGATAGGGGACGGGGATGGTTTAGGGTACAGGTTAGGGTACGACAATGGTTTAGGGTGAGCGTACGTGTTAGGGTACGGGTTAGTGTTAGCGTACGGGTTAGGATTAGGGGATGGGTTAGAGTAAGGCTTCGGGTAAGGGTTAGGGTTAGGGTTAGGGTTAGGGGACGGGGACGGGGACGGTTTAGGGGACAGGTTAGGGTACGACAACGGTTTAGGGTGAACGTACGTGTTAGGGTTAGGGTTAGTGTTAGCGTACGGGTTAGGATTGGGGACGGGTTAGGGTAAGGCTTCGGGTAAGGGTTCGGGTTAGGGTTAGGGGACGGTGACGGTTTAGGGGACAGGTTAGGGTATGACCACGGTTTAGGGTGAGCGTACGTGTTAGGGTACGGGTTAGTGTTAGCGTACGGTTTAGGATTCGGGGACGGGTTAGGGTAAGGCTTCGGGTAAGGGTTCGGGTTAGGGTTAGGGTTAGGTTTAGGGGATGTTGACGGTTTAGGGGACAGGTTAGGGTACAACAACGGTTTAGGGTGAGCATACGTGTTAGGGTACGGGTTAGTGTTAGCGTACGGTTTAGGATTAGGGGATGGGGTAGGGTAAGGCTTCGGGTAAGTGTTAGGGTTAGGGTTAGGGGACGGGGACGGTTTAGCGGACAGGTTAGGGTACGACAACGGTTTAGGGTGAGCGTACGTGTTAGGGTACGGGTTAGGGTTAGCGTACGGGTTAGGATTAGGGGATGGGTTAGTGTAAGGCTTCGGGTAAGGGTTAGGCTTAGGGTTAGGGTTAGAGATAGGGGACGGGGATGGTTTAGGGTACAGGTTAGGGTACGACAATGGTTTACAGTGAGCGTACGTGTTAGGGTACGGGTTAGAGTTAGCGTACGGGTTAGGAATAGGGGATGGGTTAGGCTAAGGCTTCGGGTAAGGGCTAGGGTTAGGGTTAGGGTTAGGGTTAGGGTTAGGGGACGGGGACGGTATAGGGTACAGGTTAGGGTACGACAACGGTTTAGGGTGAGCGTAGGTGTTAGGGTACGGGTTAGTGTTAGCGTACGGGTTAGGATTGGGTACGGGTTAGTGTAAGGCCTCGGGTAAGGGTTCGGGTTAGGGTTAGGGTTAGGTTTAGGGGATGGTGACGGTTCAGGGGACAGGTTAGGGTACGACAATGGTTTAGGGTGAGCGTACGTGTTAGGGTACGGGTTAGTGTTAGCGTACGGGTTAGGTTTAGGGTACGGGTTAGTGTAAGGCTTCGGGTAAGGGTTAGGGTTAGGGTTAGGGTTAGGGGACGGGGACGGTTTAGGGGACAGGTTAGGGTACGACAACGGTTTAGGGTGAGCGTACGTGTTAGGGTACACTTTAGTGTTAGCGTATGGGTTAGGATTAGAGGACGGGTTAGGGTAAGGCTTCGGGTAAGGGTTAGGGTTAGGGTTAGGGTTAGGGTTAGGGTTAGGAGGCGGGGACGGTTTAGGGGACAGGTTAGTGTACGACAACGGTTTAGGGTGTGCCTATGTGTTACGGTACACTTTAGTGTTAGCGTACGGGTTAGGATTAGGGGACGGGTTACGGTAAGGCTTCGGGTAAGGGTTAGGGTTAGGGTTAGGGTTAGGTTTAGGGTTAGGGGATGGGGACGGTTTAGGGGACAGGTTAGGGTACGACAATGGTTTAGGGTGAGCGTACGTGTTAGGGTACGGTTTAGTGTTAGCGTACGGGTTAGGATTAGGGGACGGGTTAGTGTAAGGCTTCGGGTAAGGGTTAGGGTTAGGGTTAGGGTTAGGGTTAGGGGACGGGGACGGTTTAGGGGACAGGTTCCGGTACAACAAGGGTTTAGGGTGAGCATACGTGTTAGGGTACGGGTTCGTGTTAGCGTACGGGTTAGGATTAGGGGACGGGTTAGTGTAAGGCTTCGGGTAAGGGTTAGGGTTAGGGTTAGGGTTAGGGTTAGGGGACGGGGACGGTTTAGGGGACAGGTTAGGGTACGACAACGGTTTAGGGTTAGCGTACGTGTTAGGGTACTGTTTAGTGTTAGCGTACGGGTTAGGATTAGGGGACGGGTTAGGGTAAGGCTTCGGGTAAGGGTTAGGGTTAGGGTTATGGTTAGGGTTAGGGGACGGGGACGGTTTAAGGTACAGGTTAGTGTACAACAACGTTTTAGGGTGTGTGTATGTGTTAGGGTACGGTTTAGTGTTAGCGTACGGGTTAGGATTAGGGGACGGGTTAGAGTAAGGCTTCGGGTAAGGGTTAGGGTTAGGGTTAGGGTTAGGGTTAGGGGACGCGGACGTTTTAGGGGACAGGTTAGAGTACAACAACGGTTTAGGGTGAGCGTACGTGTTAGGGTACGAGTTAGTGTTATCGTATGGGTTAGGATTAGGGGACGTGTTACGGTAAGGCTTCGGGTAAGGTTTAGGGTTAGGGTTAGGGTTAGGGGACAGGGACGGGGACGGTTTAGGGGACAGGTTAGTGTACAACAACGGTTTAGGGTGAGCGTACGTGTTAGGGTACCGGTTAGTGTTAGCGTACGGCTTAGGATTAGGGGACGGGTTAGGGTAAGGCTTCGGGTAAGGGTTAGGGTTAGGGTTAGGGTTAGGGTTAGGGTTAGGGGACGGGGACGGTTTAGGGGACAGGTTAGGGTACGACAACGGTTTAGGGTGAGCGTACGTGTTAGGGTACGCGTTTGTGTTATCGTATGGGTTAGGAATAGGGGACGGGTTAGGGTAAGGCCTCGGGTAAGGGTTAGGGTTAGGGTTAGGGTTAGGGTAAGGGTTAGGGGATGGGGACGGTTTAAGGGACAGGTTAGTGTATGACAACGGTTTAGGGTGAGCGTACGTGTTAGGGAACGGGTTAGAGTTAGCATACGTGTTAGGATTAGGGGACGGGTTAGGGTAAGGCTTCGGATAAGGGTTAGGGTTAGGGTTAGGGTTAGGGTTAGGGGACGGGGACGGCTTAGGGGACAGGTTAGGGTAGGACAACGGTTTAGGGTGAGCGTACGTGTTAGGGTACCGGTTAGAGTTAGCATACGGGTTAGGATTAGGGGACGGGTTAGGGTAAGGCTTTGGATAAGGGTTAGGGTTAGGGTTAGGGTTAGGGTTAGGGGACGGGGACGGTTTAGGGGACAGTTTAGGGTACGACAACGGTTTAGGGTGAGCGTTCGTGTTAGGGTACGTGTTAGTGTTAGCGTAGGGGTTAGGATTAGCGGACGGGTTAGAGTAAGGCTTCGGGTAAGGGTTAGGGTTAGGGATAGGGTTAGGGTTAGGGTTAGGTGACGGGGACGGTTTAGGGGACAGGTTAGTGTACGACAAAGGTTTAGGGTGAGCGTACGTGTTAGGGTATGGGTTAGTGTTAGCGTACGGGTTAGGTTAAGGCTTCGGGTAAGGGTTAGGGTTAGGGTTAGGTTTAGGGTTAGGGGACGGGGACGGTTTAGGGGACAGGTTATGGTACGACAACGTTTTAGGGTGAGAGTACCTGTTAGGGTACGTGTTAGTGTTAGCGTATGGGTTAGGATTAGGGGACGGGTTAGGGTAACGCTTCGGGTAAGTGTTCGGGTTAGGGTTAGGGTTAGGTTTAGGGGACGTTGACGGTTTAGGGGACAGGTTAGGGTATGACAAAGGTTTAGGGTGAGCATACGTGTTAGGGTACGGGTTAGTGTTAGCGTACGGGTTAGGATTAGGGGACGGGTTAGGGTAAGGCTTCGGGTAAGTGTTAGGGTTAGGGTTAGGGTTAGGGTTAGGGGACGGGGACGGTTTAGGGGACAGTTTAGGGTACGACAACGGTTTAGGGTGAGCGTACGTGTTAGGGTACGGGTTAGGGTTAGCGTACGGGTTAGGATTAGGGGATGGGTTAGTGTAAGGCTTCGGGTAAGGGTTAGGTTTAGGGTTAGGGTTAGGGATAGGGGACGGGGATGGTTTAGGGTACAGGTTAGGGTACGACAATGGTTTAGAGTGAGCGTACGTGTTAGGGTACGGGTTAGGGTTAGCGTACGGGTTAGGATTAGGGGATGGGTTAGTGTAAGGCTTCGGGTAAGGGCTAGGGTTAGGGTTAGGGTTAGGGGACGGGAATGGGGACGGTTTAGGGGACAGGTTAGGGTACGACAACGGTTTAGGGTGAGCGTACGTATTAGGGTACGGTATAGTGTTAGCGTACGGGTTAGGATTAGAGGACGTGTTAGGGTAAGGCTTCGGGTAAGGGTTAGGGTTAGGGTTAGGGTTATGGTTAGGGTTAGGAGACGGGGACGGTTTAGGCTACAGGTTAGTGTACAACAACGTTTTAGGGTGTGTGTATGTGTTAGGGTACGGTTTAGTGTTAGCGTACGGGTTAGTATTAGAGGAGGGTTAGAGTAAGGCTTCGGGTAAGGGTTAGGGTTAGGGTGAGGGTTAGGGTTAGGGGACGGGGACGTTTTAGGGGACAGGTTAGAGTACAACAACGGTTTAGGGTGAGCGTACGTGTTAGGGTACGGGTTAGTGTTATCGTATGGGTTAGGATTAGGGGACAGGTTACGGTAAGGGTTCGGGTAAGGGTTAGGGTTAGGGTTAGGGTTAGGGTTAGGGTACGGGGACGGTTTAGGGGACAGGTTAGTGTACGACAACGTTTTAGGGTGAGCGTACGTGTTAGGGTACGGGTTAGTGTTAGCGTACGGGTTAGGATTAGGGGACGGGTTAGGGTAAGGCTTCGGGTAAGGTTTAGGGTTAGGGTTAGGGTTAGGGTTAGGGGACGGGGACGGTTTAGGGGACAGGTTAGGGTACGACAACCGTTTAGGCTGAGCGTACGTGTTAGGGTACGTGTTAGTGTTATCGTATGGGTTACGATTAGGGGACGGGTTAGGGTAAGGCTTCGCGTAAAGGTTAGGTTTAGGGTTAGGGTTAGGGTTAGGGGACGGTGATGGTTTAGGGGACAGGTTAGGGTACGACAACGGTTTAGGATGAGCGTACTTGTTAGGGTACGGGTTAGTGTTAGCGTACGGGTTAGGATTAGGTGACGGGTTAGGGTAAGGCTTCGGGTAAGTGTTCGGGTTCGGGTTAGGGTTAGGGTTAGGGATAGGGTGAGGGGACGGTGACAGTTTAGGGGACAGGTTAGGGTACGACTACGGTTTAGGGTGAGCGTACGTGTTAGGGTACGGGTTAGTGTTAGCGTACAGGTTAGGATTAGGGGACGGGTTAGGGTAAGGCTTCGGGTCAGGGTTAGGGTTAGGGTTAGGGATAGGGTTAGGGGACGGGGACGGTTTAGGGGACAGGTTTGGGTACGACAACGGTTTACGTTGAGCGTACGTGTTAGGGTACGGGTTAGTATTAGCGTACGGTTTAGGATTAGAGAACGTGTTAGGGTAAGGCTTCGGGTAAGTGTTAGGGTTAGGGTTAGGGTTAGGGTTAGGAGACGGGGACGATTTAGGGGACAGGTTAGTGTACAACAACGGTTTAGGGTGTGTGTATGTGTTAGGATACGGTTTATTGTTAGCGTACGGGTTAGGATTAGGGGACGGGTTAGGGTTAGGCTTCAGGTAAGGGTTAGGGTTAGGGTTAAGGTTAGTGTTAGGGGATGGGGACGGTTTAGGGGACAGGTTAGGGTACGACAACGGTTTATGGTGAGCGTACATGTTTGGCTACGGGTTAGTGTTAGCGTACGGTTTAGGATTAGGGGACGGGTTAGGGTAAGGCTTTGGGTAACGGATAGGGTTAGGTTTAGGGTTAGGGGACGGGGACGGTTTAGGGGACAGGTTAGGGTACGACAACGGTTTAGGGTGAGTGTACGTGTTAGGGTACGGGTTAGTGTTAGTGTACGGTTTAGGATTAGGGGACGGGTTAGGGTAAGGCTTCTGGTAAGGGTTAGGGTTAGGGTTAGGGTTAGGGGACGGGGACGGGGACGATTTAGGGGACAGGTCAGTGTATGACAATGGTTTAGGGTGAGCGTACGTGTTAGGGTACGGTTTAGTGTTATTGTAAGTGTTAGGATTACGGGACGGATTAGGGTAAGGCTTCGGGTAAGGTTTAGGGTTAGGGTTAGGGTTAGGGTTAGGGTTAGGGGACGGGGACGGTTTAGGGGACAGGTTAGTGTACGACAATGGTTTAGGGTGAGCGTACGTGTTAGGGTACGGGTTAGTGTTAGCGTACGAGTTAGGATTAGGGGACGAGTTAGGGTAAGGCTTCGGATAAGGGTTAGGGTTAAGGTTAGGGTTAGGGTTAGGTTTAGGGAACGGGGACGGTTTAGGGGACAGGTTAGTGTACGACAACGGTTTAGGGTGAGCATACGTGTTAGGGTACGGGTTGGAGTTAGCATACGGTTTAGGATTAGGGGCCGGGTTAGTGTAAGGCTTCGGGTAAGGGTTAGGCTTAGGGTTAGGGTTAGGGTTAGGGGACGGGGACGGGGACGATTTAGGGGACAGGTCAGTGTATGACAATGGTTTACGGTGAGCGTACGTGTTAGGGTACGGTTTAGTGTTATTGTAAGGGTTAGGATTACGGGACGGGTTAGGGTAAGGCTTCGGGTAAGGTTTAAGGTTAGGGTTAGGGTTAGGGTTAGGGGACGGGGACGGTTTAGGGGACAGGTTAGAGTACAACAACGGTTTATGGTGAGCGTACGTGTTAGGCTACGGGTTAGTGTTAGCGTTCGGTTTAGGATTAGGGGACGGGTTAGGGTAAGGCTTCGGGTAAGGTTTAGGGTTAGGGTTAGGGTTAGGGGACGGGGACGGGGACGGGGACAGTTTAGGGGACAGGTTAGTGTACGAAAACGGTTTAGGGTGAGCGTACGTGTTAGGGTATGGGTTAGTGTTAGTGTAGGGGTTAGGAGTAGGGGACGGGTTAGGATAAGACTTCGGGTAAGGGTTAGGGCTAGGGTTAGGGTTTGGGTTAGGGGACGGGGACGGTTTAGGGGACAGGTTAGTGTATGACAACGGTTTAGGGTGAGCGTATGTGTTAGGGTACAGGTTAGTGTTATCGTATGGGTTAGGATTAGGGGACGGTTTAGGGTAAGGCTTCGGGTAAGGGTTAGGGTTAGGGTTAGGGTTAGGGTTAGGGTTAGGGGACGGGTACGGTTTAGGGGACAGGTTAGGATACGACAACGGTTTAGGGTGAGCGTACGTGTTAGGGTATGGGTTAGTGTTAGCGTACGGGTTAGGATTAGGGGAAGGGTTAGGGTAAGGCTTCGGGTAAGGGTTAGGGTTAGGGTTAGGGTTAGGGTTAGGGTTAGGGAACGGAGACGGTTTAGGAGACAGCTTAGGGTACGACAACGGTTTAGGGTGAGCGTACGTGTTAGGGTACGAGTTAGAGTTAGCATACGGTTTAGGATTAGGGGACGGTTTAGGGTAAGGCTTCGGGTAAGGGTTCGGGTTAGGGTTAGGGTTAGGTTTAGGGTTAGGTTTAGGGGATGGTGACGGTGTACGGGACCGGTTAGGGTACGACAACCGTTTAGGGTGAGCCTACGTGTTTGGGTACGGGTTAGTGTTAGCGTACGGGTTAGGAATAGGGGACAGGTTAGGGTAAGGCTTCGGGTAAGGGTTAGGGTTAGTGTTAGGGTTAGGGGACGGGGACGGTTTAGGGGACAGGTTAGGGTACGACAACGGTTTAGGGTGAGCGTAAGTGTTAGTTTACGGGTTAGTGTTAGTGTACGAGTTAGGATTAGAGGACGTGTTAGGGTAAGGCTTCAGGTAAGGGTTAGGGTTAGGGTTAGGGTTAGGGGACGGGGACGGTTTAGGGGACAGGTTAGGGTACGACAACGGTTTAGGGTGAGCGTACGTTTTAGGGTACGGGTTGGAGTTAGCATACGGTTTAGGATTAGAGGCCGGGTTAGGGTAAGGCTTCGGGTAAGGGTTAGGGTTAGGGTTAGGGTTAGGGTTAGGGTTAGGGGATGGGGACGTTTTAGGGGACAGGTTATGGTACGACAACGGTTTATGATGAGCGTACGTGTTAGGCTACGGTTTAGTGTTAGTGTACAGGTTAGGATTAGGGGATGGGATAGGGTAAGGCTTCGGGTAAGTGTTAGGGTTGGGGTAGGGTTAGGGTTAGGGGACGTGGACGGATTAGGGGACAGTTTAGGGTACGACAACGGTTTAGGGTGAGCGTACGTGTTTGGGTACGGGTTAGTGTTAGCGTACGGGTTAGGATTAGGGGATGGGTTTGGGTAAGGATTCGGATAAGATTTAGGGTTAGGGTTAGGGTTAGCGTTAGGGGACGGGGACGGTTTAGGGGACAGGTTAGGGTACGACAACGGTTTAGGGTGAGTGTACGTGTTAGGGTACGGGTTAGTGTTAGTGTACGGTTTAGGATTAGGGGACGGGTTAGGGTAAGGCTTCGGGTAAGGTTTAGGGTTAGGGTTAGGGTTAGGGTTAGGGTTAGGGGACGGGGACGGTTTAGGGGACAGGTTAGAGTACGACAACGGTTTAGGGTGAGCGTACGTGTTAGGGTACGGGTTAGTGTTAGCGTACGACTTAGGATTAGGGGACGAGTTAGTGTAAGGCTTCGGATAAGGGTTAGGGTTAAGGTTAGGGTTAGGGTTAGGGTTAGGGAACGGGGACGGTTTAGGGGACAGGTTAGGGTACGACAAAGGTTTAGGGTGAGCGTACGTGTTAGGGTACGGGTTAGTGTTAGCGTACGGGTTAGGATTAGGGGACAGTATAGGGTAAGGCTTCGGGTAAGGGTTCGGGTTAGGGTTAGGGTTAGGGTTAGGGATAGGGTGAGGGGACGGTGACGGTTTAGGGGACAGGTTAGGGTACGACAACGGTTTAGGGTGAGCGTACGTGTTAGGGTACGGGTTAGTGTTAGCGTACGGGTTAGGATTAGGGGACGTGTTAGGGTAAGGCTTCGGGTCAGGGTTAGGGTTAGGGTTAGGGATAGGGTTAGCGGACCGGGACGGTTTAGGTGACAGGTTAGGGTACGACAACTGTTTACGTTGAGCGTACGTGTTAGGGTACGGGTTAGTGTTAGCGTACGGGTTAGGATTAGAGGACGTGTTAGGGTAAGGCTTCGGGTAAGGGTTAGTGTTAGGGTTATGGTTAGGGTTAGGGTTAGGAGACGGGGACGGTTTAGGGGACAGGTTAGTGTACAACAACGGTTTAGGGTGTGTTTATGTGTTAGGATACGGTTTAGTGTTAGCGTACGGGTTAGGATTAGGGGACGGGTTAGGGTACGGCTTCAGGTAAAGCTAAGGGTTAGGGTTAGGGTTAGGGTTAGGGTTAGGGGATGGGGACGGTTTAGGGGACAGGTTAGGGTACGACAACGGTTTATGGTGAGCGTACGTGTTAGGCTATGGGTTAGTGTTAGCGTAAGGTTTAGGATTAGGGGATGGGTTAGGGTAAGGCTTTGGGTAAGGGTTAGTGTTAGGTTTAGGGTTAGGGGACGGGGACGGTTTAGGCGACAGGTTAAGGTACGACAAAGGTTTACGTTGAGCGTACGTGTTAGGGTACGGGTTAGTGTTAGCGTACGGTTTAGGATTAGGGGACGGGTTAGGGTAAGGCTTCGGGTAAGGTTTAGGGTTAGGGTTAGGGTTAGGGGACGGGGACGGAGACGGTTTAGGGGACAGGTTAGGGTACGACAACGGTTTACGTTGAGCGTACGTGTTAGGGTACGGGTTAGTGTTAGCGTACGGTTTAGGATTATGGGACGGATTAGGGTAAGGATTCGGGTAAGGTTTAGGGTTAGGGTTAGGGTTAGGGGACGGGGACAGTTTAGGGGACAGGTTAGGGTACGACAACGGTTTAGGGTGAGCGTACGTGTTAGGGTAAGGGTTAGTGTTAGCGTACGGGTTAGGATTAGGGGACGGGTTAGGGTAAGGCTTCGGGTAAGGGTTAGGACTAGGGTTAGGGTTAGGGTTAGGGGACGGGGACGGTTTAGGGGACAGGTTAGGGTACGACAACGGATTAGGGTGATCGTACGTGTTAGGGTACGGGTTAGTGTTATCGTATGGGTTAGGATTAGGGGATGGGTTACGGTAAGGCTTCGGGTAAGGGTTAGGGTTAGGGTTAGGGTTAGGGTTAGGGTTAGGGGATGGGGACGGTTTAGGGGACAGGTTAGTGTACGACAACGGTTTAGGGTGAGCGTACGTGTTAGGGTACAGGTTAGTGTTATCGTATGGGTTAGGATTAGGGGACAGGTTAGGGTAAGGCTTCGGGTAAGTGTTAGGGTTAGGGTTAGGGTTAGGTTTAGGGTTACGGTTAGGGGACGGTGACGGTTTAGGGGACTGGTTAGGGTACGACAATGGTTTAGGGTGAGCCTACGTGTGAGGGTACGGGTTAGTGTTAGCCTACGGGTTAGGAATAGGGGACGGGTTAGGGTAAGGCTTCGGGTAAGGGTTAGGGTTAGTGTTAGGGTTAGGGTTAGGGGACGGGGACGGTTTAGGGGACAGGTTAGGGTACGACAACGGTTTAGGGTGAGCGTACGTGTTAGCTTACGGGTTCGTGTTAGCGTACGGGTTAGGATTAGAGGACGTGTTAGGGTAAGGCTTCGGGTAAGGGTTAGGGTTAGGGTTAGGGTTAGGGGACGGGGACGGTTTAGGGGACAGGTTAGGGTACGACAACGGTTTAGTGTGAGCGTACGTGTTAGGGTACGGGTTAGTGTTAGCGTACGGGTTGGGATTAGAGTACGTGTTAGGGTAAGGCTTCGGGTAAGGTTTAGGGTTAGGGTTAGGGTTAGGGTTATGTTTAGGGGACGGGGATGGTTTAGGGGACAGGTTAGCGTATGACAACGGTTTATGGTGAGCGTACGTGTTAGGCTACGGGTTAGTGTTAGTGTACGGTTTAGGATTAGGGGACGGGTTAGGGTAAGGCTTCGGGTAAGGGTTAGGGTTAGGGTTAGGGTTAGGGGTTGGGGACGGTTTAGGGGACATGTTAGTGTACAACAACTGTTTAGGGTGAGCGTACGTGTTAGGGTACGGGTTAGTGTTAGTGTACGGGTGAGGATTAGGGGACGGGTTAGGGTAAGGCTTCGGGTAAGGGTTAGGGTTAGGGTTAGGGTTAGGGGACGGGGACGGGGACGGGGAAAGTTTAGGGAACCAGTTAGTGTACGACAACGGTTTAGGGTGAGCGTACGTGTTAGGGTACGGTTTAGTGTTTGCGTACGGGTTAGGATTAGGGGACGGGTTAGTGTAAGGCTTCGGGTAAGGGTTAGGGTTAGGATTAGGGTTAGGGGACGGGGACGGTTTAGGGGACAGCTTAGGGTACGACAACGGTTTAGGGTGAGCGTACGTGTTAGGGTACGAGTTAGTGTTATCGTATGGTTTAGGATGAGGGGACGGGTAAGAGTAAGGCTTCGGGTAAGGGTTAGGGTTAGGGTTAGGGTTAGGGTTAGTGTTAGGTGACGGGGACAGTTTTGGGGACAGGTTAGTGTAGGACAACGGTTTAAGGTGAGCGTACGTGTTAGGGTAAGGATTAGTGTTAGCGTACGGATTAGGATTAGGGATCGGCTTAGTGTAAGGCTTCGTGTTAGGGTTAGGGTAAGGATTAGAGTTAGGGTTAGGGTTAGGGGAAGGGGAAGATTTAGGGGACAGCTTTGGGTATGACAACGGTTTAGGGTGAGCGTACGTGTTAGGGTACAGTTTACAGTTAGCGTACGGGTTACGATTAGGGGACGGGTTAGCGTAAGGCTTAGGGTAAGGGCTAGGGTTAGGGTTAAGGTTAGGGGACGGAGAGGATTTAGGGGACATGTTAGGGTACGACAATGGTTTAGGGTTAGCGTACATCTTAGGGTACGGGTGAGTGTTATCGTACGGGTTAGGATTAGGGGACGGGTTAGGGTAAGGCTTCGGGTAAGGGTTAGGGTTAGGGTTAGGGTTAGGATTAGGGTTAGGGTTAGGGGACGGGGACGGTTTAGGGGACAGGTTAGGGTACGAAAACGGTTTAGGGTGGGCATACGTGTTAGGGTACGGTTTAGTGTTAGCGTACAGTATAGGATTAGGGGATGGTTTAGTGTAAGGTTTCGGGTAAGGGTTAGGGTTAAGGTTAGGCTTAGGGTTAGGGTTAGGGGACGGGGACTGTTTAAGGGACAGGTTAGGGTACGACAACAGTTTAGGGTGAGCGTACGTGTTAGGGTACCGGTTAGTGTTAGCGTACGGGTTAGGATTAGGGGACGGGTTAGTGTAAGACTTTGGTAAGCGTTAGGGTTAGGGTTAGGATTAGGGGACGGGGACTGTTTAGGGGCCAGGTTAGGGTACGAAAACGGTTTAGGGTGAGCGTACGTGTTACGGTACGGGTTAGTGTTAGCGTACGGGTTCTGATTAGGGGACGGGTTAGGGTAAGGCTTCGGCTAAGGGTTAGTGTTATGGTTAGGGTTAGGGTTAGGGGACAGTGACGGTTTAGGGGACATGTTAGTGTACGACAATGGTTTAGGGTGAGCGTAAGTGTTAGGGTATAGGTTAGTGTTAGAGTACGGGTTAGGATTAGGGGACGGGCTAAGGTAAGGCTTCGGGTAAGGGTTAGGGTTATGGATAGGGTTAGTGTTAGGGTTAGGGAACGGGCACGGTTTAGGGGACAGGTTAGGGTAAGACAACGGTTTAGGGTGAGCGTACGTGTTAGGGTACGGATTAGTGTTAGAGTATGGGTTAGGATTATGGGACGGGTTAGTGTAAGGCTTCGGGTAAGTGTTCGGTTTAGGGTTAGGTTTAGGGTTAGGGTTAGGGGACGGGGAAGGTTTAGGGGACTGGTTAGTGTACGACAACGTTTTAGGGTGAGCGTACGTGTTGGGTACGGGTTAGTTTTAGCGTACGGTTTAGGATTAGGGTATGGTTTAGGGTAAGGCTTCGTTTAAGGGTTAGGGTTACGGTTAGGTTTAGGGGTAGGGGACCGGGACGGTTTAGGGGACAGGTTAGGCTATGACAACGGTTTATGGTGAGCGTACGTGTTAGGGTACGGGTTAGTGTTAGCGTATGGGTTACGATTAAGGGACGTGTTAGGGGAAGGCTTCGGGTAAGTGTTAGGGTTTGGGTTAGGGTTAGGGTTAGGGTTAGGGGACGGGGACGGTTTAGGGGAAAGGTTAGGGTACGACAAGAGTTTAGGGTGAGCGTACGTGTTAGGGTACGGGATAGTGTTAGCGTACGGGTTAGGATTAGGGGATGGGTTAGTGTAAGGCTTTGGTAAGCGTTAGGGTTAGGGTTAGTGTTAGGTTTAGGGGACGGGGACGGTTTAGGAGAAATGTTAGGGTATTGCAACGGTTTAGGGTGAGTGTACGTGTTAGGGTATGGGTTAGTGTTAGCGTACGGGTTAGGATTAGGTGACGGGTTAGGGTAAGGCTTAGGGTAAGGGTTAGGGATAGTGTTAGGGTTATGGTTAGGGGACGGGGACGGTTTAGGGAAAAGGTTAGGATACCACAATGATTTAGGGTGAGCCTACGTGTTACGGTACGGGTTAATGTTAGCGTACTTGTTCGGATTAGGGGACGGGTTAGTGTAAGGCTTCGGCTAAGGGTTAGGGTTAGGGTTAGGGTTAGGGGACAGGGACGGTTTAGGGGACATGTTAGTGTACGACAACGGTTTAGGGTGAGCGTAAGTGTTAGGGTATGGGTTAGTGTTAGCGTACGGGTTAGGATTAGGGGACGGGTTAGGGTAAGGCTTCGGGTAAGGGTTACGGTTAGTTTTAGGGTTAGGTTTAGGGTTAGGGGACGGGGACGGTTTAGGGGACAGGTTAGGGTACGACAATGGTTTAGGGTAAGCGTACATTTTAGGGTACGGGTTAGTGTTAGCGTATGGGTTATGATTAGGGGACGGGTTAGGGTAAGGCTTCAGGTAAGTGTTAGGGTTAGGGTTAGGGTTAGGGTTAGGGGACGGGGACGGTTTAGGGGACAGGTTAGGGTATGGCAACGGTTTAGGGTGAGCGTACGTGTTAGGCTATGGGTTAGTGTTAGCGTACGGTTTAGTATTAGGTGACAGGTTAGGGTAAGGCTTCGGGTAAGAGTTAGGGTTACGGATAGGGTTAGTGTTAGGGTTAGGGTACGGGGACAGTTTAGGGGAAAGGTTAGGATATGACAACGGTTTAGTGTGAGCGTACATGTTAGGGTACGGGTTAGTGTTACTGTATGTCTTAGGATTGGTGGACAGGTTTGTGTAAGGCTTCGGGTAAGGGTAAGGGTTAGGGTTAGGGGATGGGGACGGTTTAGGGGACATGTTAGTGTATGACAACGGTTTAGGGTGAGCGTACGTGTTAGGGTACAGGTTAGTGTTAGCGTATGGGTTAGGATTAGGGGACGGTTTAGTGTAAGGCTTCGGGTAAGGGTTAGGGTTAGGCTTAGGGTTAGGGTTAGGGGACGGGGACGGTTTAGGGGACTGGTTAGTGTACGACAACGTTTTAGGGTGAGCATACGTGTTGGGTACGGGTTAGTGTTAGCGTACGGTTTAGGATTAGGGGACGGGTTAGGGTAAGGCTTCGTTTAAGGGTTAGGGTTACAGTTAGGTTTAGGGGTAGGGGACGGGGACGGTTTAGGGGACAGGTTAGGGTACGGCAACGGTTTAGGGTGAGCGTACGTGTTAGGGTACGGGTTAGTGTTAGCGCATGGGCTAGGATTAGGGGACGGGTTAGTGTAAGGCTTCGGGTAAGCGTTAGGGTTAGTTTAAGGTTTAGGTTTAGGGGACAGGGACGGTTTAGGAGACAGGTTAGTGTACGGCAACGGTTTAGGTTGAGCATACGTTTTAGGGTAGGGGTTAGTTTTAGCGTACGGGTTAGGATTAGGAGACGGGTTAGGGTAAGGCTTCGGGTAAGGGTTAGGGTTAGGGTTAGTTTTAGGGTTAGTGTTAGGACAAGGGGACGGGTTAGGGTAAGGCTTCGGGTAAGGGTTAGGGTTAGGGTTAGGGTTAGGGTTTGGGATCGGGGACTGTTGAGGTGACAGGTTAGGGTACGACAACGGTTTAGGGTGAGCATACGTGTTAGGGCATGGGTTATTGTTAGCGTACGGGTTAGGATTAGGGGACGGGTTAGGGTAAGGCTTCGGGTAAGGGTTAGGTTTATGGTTAGGATTAGGGTTAGGGTTAGGAGTTGGGGATGGTTTAGGGGACAGTTTAGGGTACGAGAACGGTTTAGGGTGAGCGCACGTGTTAGGGTACGGGTTAGTGTTAGCGTACGGGTTAGGATTAGGGAACGGGTTAGGGTAAGGCTTCGGGTAAGGGTTAGGGTTAGGGTTAGGGTTAGTGTTAGGGTTAGGGTACGGGGATGGTTTAGGGGACAGGTTAGGGTACGACAACGGTTTAGGGTGAGCGTACGTGTTAGGGTACGCGTTAGTGTTAGTGTACAGGTTAGGATTAGGGGACGGGTAACGATAAGGCTTCGGGTAAGGGTTAGGGTTAGGGTTAGGGTTAGGGTTAGGGGACGGGGACGGTTTAGTCGTCAGGTTAGGGTACGACAACAGTTTAGGATGAGCCTACGTGTTAGGGTATGGGTTAGTGTTAGTGTACGGTTAGGTTTAGGGCACGGGTTAGGGTAAGGCTTCGTGTAAGGGTTAGGGTTAGGGTTGGGGTTAGGGTTAGGGGACGGGGACGTTTTAGAGGATAGGTTAGGGTACGAAAATGGTTTAGGTTGAGCGTACGTGTTAGGGTACGGGTTAGTGTTAGCGTACGGGTTAGGATTAGGTAATGTGTTAGCGTAAGGCTTCGGGTAAGGGTTAGTGTTAGGGTTAGGGTTAGGGTTAGTGTTAGGTTACGGGGACGGTTTAGGGGCACGTTAGGTTACGACAACGGTTTAGAGTGAGCGTACGTGTTAAGGTACGGGTTAGTGTTAGCGTACGGGTTAGGATTAGGGGACGGGTTAGGGTAAGGCTTTGGGTAAGGGTTAGGGTTAGGGTTATTTTTAAGGTTAAGGTTAGAAGACGTGGACGGGCACGGTTTAGGGGACCGGTTAGGGTACCACAATGGTTTAGGGTGAACGTACGTGTTAGGGTACGGGTTAGTGTTAGCTTACGGTTTAGGATTAGGGGACGGGTTAGGGTAAGGGTTCGGGTAAGTGTTTGGGTTAGGGTTAGGGTTAGGGTTAGAGGACGGGGACGGTTTAGGGGACAGGTTAGTGTACGACAACGGTTTAGGGTCAGCGTACGTGTTAGGGTACGGGTTAGTGTTAGCGTACACGTTAGGATTAGGGGACGGGTAAGGATAAGGCTTCGGGTAACCGTTAGGGTTAGGGTTAGGGTTAGGGGACAGGGACGGTTTAGGTGACTGGTTAGGGTACGACAACGTTTTAGGATGAGCGTACGTGTTAGGGTATGAGTTAGTGTTAGCGTACGGGTTAGGGTTAGGTGACGGGTTAGGGTAAGGCTTCGGGTAAGGTTTAGGGTTATGGTTAGGGTTAGGGTAAGGGTTAGGTGACGGGGACATTTTAGGAGACAGGTTAGTGTACGGCAACGGTTTAGGGTGAGCATACGTTTTAGGGTACGGGTTAGTTTTAGCGTACGGGTTAGGATTAGGTGACGGGTTAAGGTAAGGCTTGGGGTAAGGGTTATGGTTAGGGATAGGGTTAGGGTTAGGGGACCGGGACGGTTTAGGGGACAGGTTAGGGTACGACAACGGTTTAGGGTGACCGTACATGTTAGGGTACGGGTTAGTGTTAGCGTACGGGTTAGGATTAGGGGACGGGTTAGGGTAAGGCTTCGGGTAAGGGTTAGGGTTAGGTTTAGGGTTAGGGTTAGGGTTAGGGGACGGGGACGGTTTAGGGGACAGCTTAGGGTACGACAACTGTTTAGGGTGAGCGTACGTGTTAGGGTATCGTTTAGTTTTAGCGTACGCATTAGAATTGGGGGACGGGTTAGTGTAAGGCTTTGGGTAAGATTTAGGGTTAGGGTTAGGGTTAGGGGACGGGGATGATTTACGGGACAGGTTAGGGTAGGACAACGGTTTAGGGTTAGCCTACGTATTAGGGTACGGATTAGTGTTAGAGTACGGGTTAGGATTAGGGGACGGGTTAGGCTAAGGCTTTGGGTAAGGGTTAGGGTTAGGTTTAGGGGACGGGGACGGTTTAGGGGACAAGTTAGGGTATGACAACGATTTAGGGTGACCGTACGTGTTAGGGTAGGGGTTAGTGTTAGCGAACGTGTTAGGATTAGGGGACGGGTTAGTGTAAGGCTTCGGGTAAGGGTTAGGGTTAGGGTTAGGGTTAGGCTTAGGGGACGGGGATGGTTTAGGGGACAGGTTAGGGTACGACAACGGTTTAGGGTTAGCGTACGTCTTAGGGTACGGGTTAGTGTTAGGGTACAGGTTAGGATTAGGGGACGGATTAGGGTAAGGCTTCGTGTAAAGTTTAGGGTTACGGTTAGGGTTAGGGTTAGGGGACGGGGACGGTTTAGGGGACAGGTTAGTGTACGACAACGGTTTAGGGTGAGCGTACGTGTTAGGGTATGGTTTAGTGTTAGCGTACGGGTTAATATTAGGTGACAGGTTAGGGTAAGGCTTCGGGTAAGGGTTAGGGTTAGGGATAGGGTTAGTGTTAGGGTTAGGGGACGGGGTCAGTTTAGGGGAAAGTTTAGGATACGACAACGGTTTAGGGTAAGCGTACATGTTAGGGTACGGTTTAGTGTTACCGTACGGCTTAGGATTGGTGGACGGGTTAGCGTAAGGCTTAGGGTAAGGGCTAGGGTTAGGGTTAGGGTTAGGGTTAGAGGACGAGGACAGTTTAGGGGACAGGTTAGTGTATGACAAGTGTTTAGGTTAAGCGTACGTGTTAGGGTACTGGTTAGTGTTAGTGTACGGGTTATGTTTAGGGCACGGGTTAGGGTAAGGCTGCGGGTAAGGGTTAGGGTTAGGGTTGGCATTAGTGTCAGGGGACGGGGATGGTTTAGAGGATAGGTTAGGGTACGACAAATGTTTAGAGTGAGCGTACGTGTTAGGGTATGGGTTAGTTTTAGCGTACCAGTTGGATTAGGCGACGGGTTAGGGTAAGGCTTCGGTTAAGGGTTAGGGTTAGGGTTAGGGGACGGGGATGGTTCAGGGGACATGTTACGGTACAACAGTGGTTTAGGGTGTGCGTACGTGTTAGGGTACGGGTTAGTGTTAGCGTACGGGTTAGGATTAGGGAATGTGTTAGGTTAAGGCTTTGGGTAAGGGTTAACGTTATGGTTAGGGTTAGGGTTAATGTTAGGCGACGGGGACGGTTTAGGGGACACGTTAGTTTACGACAACGGTTTAGGGTGAGCGTACGTGTTAAGGTACATGTTAGTGTTAGCGTACGGGTTAGGATTAGGGGACGGTTAGGGTAAGGCTTCGGGTAAGGGTTAGGTTTTGGGTTAGGGTTAGGGTTAGGGTTAGGGTTAGGGTTAGGGGACGGGGATGGTTTAAGGGACAGGTTAGTGTACGATAACTGTTTAAGTTGAGCGTACGTGTTAGGGTATGGGTTAGTTTTAGCGTACGCATTAGGATTAGTGGACGGGTTAAGGTAAGGCTTTGGGTAACGGTTAGGGTTAGGGTTAGGGTTAGGGTTATGGGACGGGGATGGTTTAGGGGACAGGTTAGTGTACGACAACGGTTTAGGGTGAGCCTACGTGTTAGGGTACGGGTTAGAGTTAGCGTACGAGTTAGGTTTAGGGGATGTGTTAGGATAAGGCTTCGGGTAAGGGTTAGGGTTAGGGTTAGGGTTAGGGTTAGGGTTAGGGGACGGGGATGGTTAAGGGAACAGGTTATGATACGACAATGATTTAGGGTGAGCGTACGTGTTAGGGTACAGGTTAGTGTTAGCGTACGGGTTAGGATTAGGGGATGGGTTAGGGTAAGGCTTCGGGTTAGGGTTAGGTTTAGGTTTAGGGTTCGGGTTAGGGGACAGGGACGGTTTAGGGGACAGGTTAGGGTGCGACAATGGTTTAGGGTGAGCGTACGTGTTAGGGTACGGGTTAGTGTTAGTGTACGGTTTAGGATTAGGGGACGGGTTAGTGTAAGGCTTCGGGTAAGGGTTAGGATTAGGGTTAGGGTTAGGGTTAGGGTTAGGGTTAGTGGACGGGGACGGGTGAGGGTACAGGTTAGGGTCCGACAACGTTTTAGGGTGAACGTACGTGTTAAGGTATGGTTTAGTGTTCGTGTACAGTATAGGATTAGGGGACGGGTTAGTGTAAGGTTTCGGGTAAGGGTTAGTGTTAGGGTTAGGCTTAGGTTTAGGGGATGGGGACGGGGACGGTTTAGGGGACAGGTTAGGCTATGACAACGGTTTAGGGTGAGGGTACGTGTTAGGGTACGGGTTAGTGTTAGCGTATGGGTTAGGATTAGGGGACGTGTTAGGGTAAGGCTTCGGGTAAGGGTTAGGCTTAGGGTTAGACTTAGGGTTAGTGTTAGGGTTAGGGGACGGGGACGATTTAGGGGACAGTTTAGGGTACGACAACAGTTTACGGTGAGCGTACGTGTTAGGATACAGGTTAGTGTTAGCGTACAGTTTAGGATTAGCGGACGGGTTAGTGTAAGGCTTTGGTAAGCGTTAGGGTTAGTGTTAGGGTTAGGTTTATGGGACGGGGACGGTTTAGGAGACAGGTTAGTGTACGGCAATGGTTTAGGGTGAGCGTACGTGTTAGGGTATGGGTTAGTGTTAGCGTACGGGTTAGGATTAGGTGACGGGTAAGGGTAAGGCTTCGGGTAAGGTTTAGGGTTAGGGATTTGGTTAGGGTTATGGTTAGGGTACGGGGACGGTTTACGGGAAAGGTTAGGATACGACAAAGATTTAGGGTGACCGTACGTGTTAGGGTACGGGTTAGTGTTAGCGTACGGGTTAGGATTAGGGAACGGTTTAGTGTAATGCTTCGGGTAAGGTTTAGTGTTAGGGTTAGGGTTAGGGTTAGGATTAGGGGACGGGGACTGTTTAGGTGACAGGTTACTGTACGAAAACGGTTTAGGGTGAGCGTACTTTAGAGTACGGCTTAGTGTTAGCGTGCGGGTTAGGATTAGGGGACGGGTTAGGGTAAGGCTTCGGCTAAGGGTTAGGGTTAGGGTTAGGGTTAAGTTTAGGGGATGGGGACGGTTTAGGGGACTGGTTAGGGTACATCAACGGTTTAGGGTGAGCGTACGTGTTACGGTACGGGTTAGTGTTAGCGTATGGGTTAGCATTAGGGGACGGGTTAGGGTAAGGCATCGGCCAAGGGTTAGGGTTAGGGTTAGGGTTAGGGTTAGGGGACAGGGACGTTTTAGGGGACATGTTAGTGTACGACAACGGTTTATGGTGAGCGTAAGTGTTAGGGTATTGGTTAGTGTTATCGTACGGGTTACGAGTAGGGGACGGGTTAGGGTAAGGCTTCGGGTAAGGGTTAGGGTTAGGTTTAGGGTTAGGGTTAGGGGATGGGGATGGTTTAGGGGACAGGTTAGAGTAAGACAACGGTTTAGGGTGAGCGTACGTGTTAGGGTACGGGTTAGTGTTAGCGTATGGGTTAGGATTAGGGGACGGGTTAGTGTAAGGCTTCGGGTAAGTGTTAGGTTTAGGGTTAGGTTTAGGGTTAGGGTTAGGGGACGGGGATTGTTTAGGGGACAGGTTAGGGTACGACAACATTTTAGGGTGAGTGTAGGTGTTAGGGTACGGTTTAGTGTTAGCGTACGGTTTAGGATTAGGGGACGCGTTAGGGTAAGGCTTCAGGTAAGTGTTAGGGTTAGCGTTAGGGTTAGGGTTAGCGGACGGGGACGGTTTAGGGGACAGGTTAGGGTACGGCAACGGTTTAGGGTGAGCGTACGTGTTAGGCAACGGGTTAGTGTTAGCGTAAGTGTTAGTATTAAGTGACAGGTTAGGGTAAGGCTTCGTGTAAGGGTTAGGGTTAGGATAGGGTTAATGTTAGCTTTAGGGGACGGGGACGGTTTAGGGGAAAGGTTAGGATACGACAACGGTTTAGCGTGAGCGTACGTGTTAGGGTATGGGTTAGTGTTAGCGTACGGCTTAGGATTAGGGGATGGGTTTGGGTAAGGCTTCGGGTAAGGGTTAGGGTTAGGGTTAGGGTTAGGGTTAGGGGATGGGGACGGTTTAGGGGTCATGTTAGGTTACGACAACGGTTTAGGGTGAGCAAACGTGTTAGGGTACGGGTTAGTATAAACGTACGGGTTAGGATTAGGGAACGGGTTAGGGTAAGGCTTCTGGTAAGGTTTAAGGTTAGGGTTAGGTTTAGGGTTAGTGTTAGGGGACGGGGACGGTTTAGGGGACAGGTTAGTTTACGACAACGGTTTAGGGTTAGCGTACGTGTTACGGTACGGGTTAGTGTTAGCGTAAGGGTTAGGATTATTGGACGGGTTAGGGTAAGGCTTCGGGTAAGTGTTATGGTTAGGGATAGGGTTAGGTTTAGGTTTAGGGTTAGTGTTAGGGCACGGGGACGGTTTAGGGGACAGGTTAGGGTACATCAAATATTTAGCGTGAGCGTACGTGTTAGGGTACGGCTTACTGTTAGCGTACGTGTTAGGATTAGGTTACGGCTTAGGGTAAGGCTTTGGGTAAGGTTTAGGGTTAGGGTTAGGGTTAGGTTTAGGGGATGGGGATGGTTTAGGAGACAGGTTAAGGTACGACAACGGTTTAGGGTGAGCGTACGTGTTAGGGTACGGGTTAGTGTTAGCGTACGGTTTAGGATTAGGGGACGGGTTAGGGTAAGGCTTCCGGTAAGGGTTAGGGTTAGGGTTAGGTTTAGGGTTAGGGTTAGGGGACGGGGACGGATTAAGGGACAGGTTCGGGTACGACAACCGTTTAGGGTGAGCGTACGTGTTAGGGTATGTGTTAGTGTTAGCGTACGGTTTAGGATTACGGGACGGGTTAGTGTAAGGCTTCGGGTAAGGTTTATGGTTAGGTTTAAGGTTAGCGTTAGGGTTAGGGGACTGGGACGGTTTAGGGGACAGGTTAGTGTATGACAACGCTTTAGGGTGAGCGTACGTCTTAGGGTACGGGTTAGTGTTAGCCTATGGGTTAGGATTAGGGAACGGGTTAGTGTAAGGCTTCGGGTAAGGGTTAGGTTTAGGGTTAGGTTTGGGTTAGGGTTAGGGTTAGGGGACAGGGACGGTTTAGAGGACAGGTTAGCGTAGAACCGCGGTTTAGGTTGAGCGTACATGCTAGGGTACGATTTAGTGTTAGCGTACGGGTTAGGATTAGGGGACGGCTTAGGGTACGGCTTCGGGTAAGGGTTAGAGTTAGGTTTAGGGTTAGGGTTAGGGTTAGGGAACTGTGACGGTTTTGGGGACAGTTTAGGGTACGAAAATGGTTTAGGTTGAGCGTACGTGTTAGGGTACGGATTAGTGTTAGCATACGGGTTAGGATTAGGGGACGGGTTAGGGTAAGACTACGGTAAGGGTTATGGTTAAGGTTAGGGTTAGGGGATGGGGACGGTTTAGGGGACAGGTTAGGGTACGAGTATGGTTTAGGGTGAGCGTACGTGTTAAGGTACGGGTTATTGTTAGCATACGTGTTAGGATTAGGGAACGGTTTAGGGTAAGGCTTCGGGTAAGGGTTAGGGTTAGGGTTAGGTTTAGGGTTAGGGTTAAGGGACGGGGACGGTTTAGCGGACAGTTTAGGGTACGACAACGGTTTAGGGTGAGGGTACGTTTTAGGGTATGGGTTAGTGTTAGCGTACAGTTTAGGATTAGGGGACGGGTTAGGGTAAGGCTTCGGGTAAGGTTTAGTGTTAGGGTTAGGGTTAGGTTTAGGGTTAGGGTTAGGGTTAGGGGACGCGGACGGTTTAGGGGACAGGTTAGGGTACGACAATGGTTTAGGGTGAGCGTACGTGTTAGGGTACAGGTTAGTGTTAGCATACAGGTTAGGATTCGGGGACGGGTTAGGGTAAGGCTTCGGGTAAGGGTTATGGTTAGGGTTAGGGTTAGGGCACTGGAACGGTTTAGGGGACAGGTTAGGTTACGTCAAAGCTTTAGGGTGAGCGTACCTGTTAGGGTACGGGTTACTCTTAGCGTACGGGTTAGAATTAGGTGACAGGTAAGCGTAAGGCTTAGGGTGAGGGCTAGGGTTAGGGTTAGGTTAAGGGTTAGGGTTAGGAGACGGGGACCGTTTAGGGGAGAGGTTAGTGTACGACAAGGTTTTAGGCTAAGCGTACGTGTTAGGGTACTGGTTAGTGTTAGTGTACGGGTTAGGTTTAGGGCACGGGTTATGGTAAGGCTTCGGGTAAGGGTTAGGGTTAGGGTTGGGGTTAAGGTTAGGGGACGGGGACGGTTTAGAGGATAGGTTAGGGTACAACGGTTTAGGGTGAGTGTACGTGTTAGGGTATGGGTTAGTTTTAGCGTACGGGTTAGGATTAGGGGACGGGTTAGGGTAAGGCTTCGGGTAAGGGTTAGGGTTAGGGTTAGGGTTAGGGTTAGGTTTAGGTGACGGGGACGGTTTAGGGGACAGGTTAGGTTACGAAAACGGTTTAGGGTGACCGTACGTGTTAGGATATGGGTTAGTGTTAGCGTACTGGTTAGGATTATGGGATGGGTTAGGTTAAGGCTTCGGGTAAGTGTTTGGCTTAGGGTTAGTGTTAGGGTTAGTGCTAGGGTTAGGGTTATGGGACGGGGACCGTTTAGGGGACAGTTTAGGGTACGACAACTGTTTAGGGTGAGCGTACGTGTTTGGGTACGTGTTAGTGTTAGCATACTGGTTAGGATTAGGGGACGGGTTAGTTTAAGGCTTCGGGTAAGGGTTAGGTTTAGGGTTAAGTTTAAGTTTAGGGGATGGGACGGTTTAGGGGACAGGTTAGGGTACGACAACGGTTTAGTGTGAGCGTACATGTTAGAGTACAGGTTAGTGATAGCCTACGGGTTAGGATAAAGGGACGGGTAAGTGTAAGGCTTCGGGTAAGGGTTAGTGTTAGGGTTAGGGTTAGGGTTACGGTTAGGGTACGGGGACGGTTTAGCGGACAGGTTAGTGTAGGAGAACGGTTTAGGTTGAGCGTACGTGTTAGGGTACGGGATAGTGTTAGCGTACGTGTTAGGATTGGGGACGTGTTAGTGGAAGGCTTCGGGTAAGGGTTAAGGTTAGGATTTGGTTTAGGGGACGGGGACGATTTAGGATACAGATTACGATACGACAACCGTGTATGTTGAGCCTACGTGTTAGGGTACGGGTTAGTGTTAGCGTACGGTTTAGGATTAGGTGATGGTTTAGCATAAGACTTCGGGTAAGGGTTAGGTTTAGGGTTATGGTTAGGGTTAGGGTTAGGGGACGAGGACGATTTAGGTGACAGTTTAGGGTACAGCAAAGGTTTAGGGTGAGTGTAGGTTTTAGGGTATGGGTTATGGTTAGGGTTAGGGTTACGGGATGAGGACGATTTAGGGGACAGGTTACCATACGACAACGGTTTAGGGTGAGCGTACGTGTTAGGGTACGGGTTAGTGTTAGCGTATGGGTTAGGATTAGGGAACGGGTTAGGTTAAGGCTTCAGGTAAAGCTTAGTGTATGTCTTTTCTATTATATATTTGGCATATGGGCCGGAGTCTGTGCTAATTTCAATCTCTGGTTTTATGCGGCACCCTAACTCACCTTTCCACATAAGCAAGCGAAAGTTGTTTTTCTAAATTTGAAACCCTGTTCTCTATTGTAATTCAGTTCATGTGTAGTCAAGTTTACATCTCGTGTATTAGTCATATCTTATGATGTTTCTTTTTCTCTGTGACTTATTTCACGTAGTATCACCGTACCTGAAGCCACTCAGTATACCGCTTCGGGCCTGATGTCAGAGATTTCATTGCTGAGTGATATTCCATTGTACGTACGTACCACAACTTCTTTATCCATTTTTCGCTTTCTGGGATATTGAACTTGTACCGTAGACGAGGTTCTTGTAAACAGAGCCGTCCCAAACTTTGGGGTGGCTGTGTGTTTTTGATTTTAATTTCCCTAAGCTATAGGACCATAAGTGTAAGTGCCATAGGCTGTGTTGCTTCGTTTCTTACATGTTTAAGGAAACACCATACACTTCTCCAGAGTGGCTGTTGGCAATTTACATCCCGCCCATCAGCAAAACAATGCTCCCTCTTCTCCATGGCCTGTCCTGCCTTTCTAGATTTTACACTTTTTTCAGATGGCCGTTTTGACCGGGGGGTAGTGAGACTTCAATGTAGTGCAGATTTCCTTTACAGGCTTGCTTGGTTGGCCAAAAAGGGCGTATGCGTTTTTTCCTGAATATATTCAGGAAAAAACGCATACGCCCTTTTTGGCCAAGTGCATCATTGTCGACGTTGTGCCTCTTTTCCTGTTCTTTAAGTGCAATTCCAGTCTACCCCCTGAAATCGTTTTCTTGAAATTCTGCCCCGCTTTCAAGTCCTCTTCGCAGGCTTACTTCAATATATTTTTGGACGTTAGCTGTCACTTATAACTCTGCAGGTTTGTGAATTACAGTGCCCCTGAGCTCCTTTCTTCAACTCGCTTTCTTGTGAGCGGGGCAACAAATCCCATTATTGCTTCAAGGCCTAATGTGTTTATGGCAGGGCACGCTGAGCCTTTGGTTAATTCCTCTTCCTGGTGGGAAATGAGCGTTACATTTACCAGTGCAGACACCTACAGCTAGTCTCTTATTGGTTCTCCCTATTCCTATTCATCTTGCGCAGAAATTGCAAGCTGTGCCAAACAGGAGGTTAAAGGCACTGACTCTCCAAGTGGGGAGAGAGTTAGTAAAGCGTCTGGAATGGTGAACCCGAATACCAGGGGACGAAAACTGAGATGCATTTAGAAACGTTTCCGAATCACACGGTGGACCATGTTCTGGGTTTCCCATGCATATTTTAGCTGAAGGAAGAATCCCTTGTACCTGGAGAGTTGGGACCCATGGAATGGGTACCATGCAGTATGACCAAAAGGTCTGCATTTGCTCACTGTACCTCATCAATTGTATCATCCCAAAGTATCCATCTTTATGTTTCACCCAGCTCTGGGTGTAGTTGTGGTAAATCCAGGTTGCATCACAAGCCCTGAGTGAATTATTTAAGAATTGCTCTCTATTTCACTGTCATTGTGTTTTGTTTTCGAAATTTATTTTGATACTGGGATTTATCGGATTTTCACTGCTGCGTTTATCCGTCTGTAGACACATTTGATTCACTTACTGAGACATATAAATCCATGGGTTTTAAGTTTCTTCCTAGTCAGATATATTCCTAGGCGTTGAATATGTGGTGTTGAGTCCATTTCTTTAAGCAAGGGGTAGGTCTTGTCTATTAGAAGTTTGGCTTATGGAACGGTATCTGTGCTAATTTAAATCTCTGGTTTCATGCGGCACCCCAACTCACCTTTCCCCATAAGCAAGCGCAAGTTGTATTTCTAAATTTGAGACCCTGTTCTCTATTGTAATTCAGTTCATGTGTAGTCAAGTTTACATCCCGTGTATTAGTCATATCTAATGATGTTTCTCTTTCTGTGTGACTTATTTCATTTAGAATCACCGTACCCGAATCCACCCACTATGCCGCTACGGGCCTGATGACATAGATTTCATTGCTCAGTGATATTCCATTTTACGTACATACCACAACTTCTTTATCCATTTTTCGCTTTCTGGGATATTTAACTTGTACCGTAGACGAGGTTCTTGTAAACAGAGCCGTCCCATACTTTGGGGTGGCTGTGTGTTTTTTATTTTATTTTCCCTAAGCTATAGGTCCATAAGTGTAAGTGCCATAGGCTGTGTTGCTCCGTGTTTCAGGAAACACCATACACGTCTCCAGAGCGGCTGTTGGCAATTTACATCCCGTCCATCAGCATAACAAGGCTCCCTGTTCTCCATGGCCTGTCCTGCCTTTCTGGATTTTACACTTTTTTCAGATGGCCCTTTTGCCAAGGGGGCAGTGAGACTTCATTGTAGTGCAGATTTCCTTCATAGGCTTGCTTGGTTGGCCAAAAAGTGCGTATGCGTTTTTTCCTGAATATATTCAGGAAAAAACGCATACGCACTTTTTGGCTGAGTGCATCATTGTCGACGATCTGCCTCTTTTCCTATGCTTTAAGTGCAATACCAGTCTATCCCCTGAAATAGCTTTCCTGAAATTCTGCCCCGCTATCAAGTCCTCTTTGCAGGCTTACTTCAATATATTTCTGGAAGATAGCTGTCATTTACAACTCTGTAAGTTTGTGATTTACAGTGCCCCTGAGCTCCTTTCTTCAGCTAGCTTTCTTGTGAGCTGGCCGCAAAACCACAGGATTGCTTCAGGCCCTAATCTGGTTTCGGCAGGCACGCTGAGCCTTTGGCTAATTCTTCTTCCTTGTGGGAAATGAGCATTACATTTGCCTGTGCAGACACCTACAGCTAGTCTCTCTTTGGTTCTCCCTATTCCTGTTCATCTTGCGCAGAAAACGCAAACTGTGCCAAAGAGGAGGTTAAAGGCACTGACTCTCCAAGTGGGGAGAGTGTTAGTAAAGCGTCTGGAATGGTGAACCTGAATACCAGGGGACAAAAACTGAGATGCATTTAAAAACTTTTCTCAATCACATGGTGGACCATACTCTGTGTTTCCCATGTATGTTTTAACTGAAGGAAGATTCGCTTAAACCTGGAGAGTTGGGACACATCTAATGGGTTTCTCTGCAGTATGACTTCAAACGGTCTGCATTTGCTCACCAATCCTCACCAATGCTATCAGCCCGAAGTGTCCAGCCCTATGTCTCACCAGCTCTGAGGGTCGATGTGGGAAATCCATGTTGCATCACAAGCCCTGAGTGAATTATTTAAGAATTCTTGTCTATTTCACTGTCATTTTGTTTTGTGTTTAAAATTTATTTTGGTAATGGGATTTATCGGATTTTCACTGCTGCGTTTTTGCTGCTGTACACATGCTTGATTCTCTTATGGAGACCTATAAATCCATGGGTTTTAAGGTTGTTACCAGTCAGGTATATTCCTAAGTGTTGAATATGTGGTGTTGAGTCCACTTCGTTGAGCAAGGAGTAGGTCTTGTCTATTACATATTTGGCTTTTGGAACGGTATCTGTGCTAATTTCAATCTCTGGTTTTATGCAGCACCCCAACTCACCTTTCTCCATAAGAAAGCATAAGTTGGTTTTCTTAATTTGAGACCCTGTTCTGTTTTGTAATTCAGTGCATGTGTAGCCAAGTTTATATTCCATGTATTAGTGATATCTTATGTGTTTTTCTTTTAGTATTTTGTGACTTTTTATGATCATACTTAAGTCCTCTGGAGTTGATACAAATGGCAATATTTCATTATTTTCCGGGCTGAGTAATATTCCACTCTACCTAAGTACCTCATCTCTATCCATTTTTTCCCTCCAGAGACATTTATGTTATATCCTAGTCGAGGATCTTTTAAACAGAGAGGCGGTAAACATTGGCATGCCTGTGTCCTCCCCATTTTTGTTTTTCCCAAGATATACGTCCATGAGTGCAAGTGCCCTGTGCTCTGTAGCTCATTTTTTAGATGCTTTAGTAAACACAATACACTTCTCCAGAGTGAACGTTGGCAACATACATTTCCACTATAAGCCTCACAGTGCTCCCTTTTCTCCTTGCCCTGTCCTGCATTTCTGGTGTTTACACTTTATGAGGACGGCTCTTCTGACTGATGCAAAGTGATGTGTTTTGTAGTATTGATTTCCAGTGCCCACCTGTTTGGTTGGCTAAAAATGTGTATGCCCTTTTCTTGAATTTATACAGAAAAAGATGCATACACCCTTTTTGGCCAACTGCAATGTTGGCAATGTTCAGCCCCTTTTCTTGTGCTTAATGGCGAGTCCTTTCTACCTCTTCCAATCCCTTTCTTGCCATTCTCTGTTGCTTACAAGTCCTTTTTTCTGACCTTCCTCAAGACATTTTTCAGTGATAGATATTTTGAGCTCTGCAGTTTCGTGAATTTTGTGCCCCTGAGTTCCATTTTTCCACTTGTGTTTATGGGAACTGGCCACAAAGCAGCGGGATTTCCTCAAGCCCTATTCTGTTTCCATGGGCAACCCTAGCCTTTGGTTAATTCGTCTTCCTGATTGGAAATTAGAGTGACATGTGCCTGTCTGAACACCTAGGACTTGTCTCTCATTGTTCCTCCTCCTTCCGATTCATCCTCTGGACAAATTCCAAACTGTGCACAACAGGATGTTGACAGTGCTGACATCTCCAAGTGGGGAGACTGTTAGTAAAGACTCTGGAGGGGTGAACCCGAGCACCAGGTGATGAGGAGATGAGATTCCTTTTCCAAACTCTTCCCGATCAGACGGTATACCATCCTCTGTGTGTGACAGGCATGTTTTAGCTGTAGGAAGGGTCCCATTCATGTGAGGAGAACACCAGGGCTGTTTCAAAATCAGTGTTTCTCTGCAACCCAAACTTGGGGATTTTTTAAGCTACGGCTACACATATGTTCATTAAGGGCCTTGGGAAGTAGGCAGAGTCCAAACTTTAGATGATTGAAGTCTTCAGGGTCAGAAACACTCACCACCGGCTTCCCTTAGGTTCGATTTTAACTGTCAGTGATAGATGATGTCAATAAAAATATCTATTCTTTTTCAGATCATTTCCCCTTATAGGTTATTGCAAAATATTGAGTGTAGTTCCCTGTGCTATACAGTAGTTCCTTGTTGATGATCGATTTTATACATAGCATTGTGTATGTGTTAATCCCAAACTGTTAATTTATCCCTCCTCCCACCCTTTCCCCTTTGGTAATAATAAATTATAAGATTTTATACTTCTCAGAAATGGGGAAGCTGAAAGAGAGGTATCATTTTCAATGGAAAAGCATTTAAAACAAGATTGAAGCTTTAAGCAAGATTATTAGATGTACATGCTTGGAAAGAAATCACTTCGTTTCTCTAATATTGACCTGACACATAAGACAAACATTTTCACTGAACTTGCTTATAAGAAAGTGATGGAAATATCAAATGGAAGTGTTAGAAACATCTTATTTCTAACAGTGTATAACATCTTATACACTGTTCTCTGTTAATTACAGTATGGCTCACACATCTGTTCATTAAAGTTACAATGTTCTCAATTTCTGTTACTGATCCTCCAGAGTGGACCCCAACAAGTGTCCCCCTGCCCAGTGTCACTGGAGCCAAACAGATTGAGACTGAGTTTGGTTCAGAAGCAAAGAAACTTTATATTTTGATCAGAGAATGGAGAGGTGAGAGCATGTGCTACCCTGTGGGCTGTGGGCTGGGCTGCTCTGTAGAGATCCTGTCAGAGTCAGTGGGAGGGAAGCGGTGGACCTCTCGAGGGCCCTGTTGGCTACAGCTCAGGCTCTATATCGCAGAGTCTGCACTGGGCCCCAGGAGCTGATGTGTCGACCCAGCCATTCTGCACTAGGAAATCTGGTCTGAAGTGCCGGGTGTGGAACCTCTGTATGCGGGACCCTAGGAGCACGTGAAATTAGACAAAGCACAAAGGATAAAAATGGTTAGACTTTATTTTATTGCCCAGATTCTATTTTTATCTCCCAGGGATTTTTAAGGGGCTTTGCCTGGGACAAACCTCTCTTCTGCCTTTTGTCCCCTTCCTCATTCTTGGAGTGCTGAGGGTGCAGACCTTTCTTCTGTAACTACTCAGTGCTGAGTTAGGAGCCCTCACACTTGTGGGCGAGGGTCAGAACTTCTTCCCAGCAGTCTCCAGGTGACGTTGATTGTCCCAAGGTCTCCTGCCTCCGTGCTCGTCTGCCTGAGCACCAGTATTGGAAGTGTTATAGATTCTAATGACCTTTAAGGGTCCAGGAAGGAGATGTGCAGTGACGCTGTGAGGTCCAGTTTCACCCCGCCCCACATTTGTTGGGCCACCTTAGGCTGACCGTTTCTGCCAGCCTAGATGCTCTGACCAGTAGTCTGCACTTTCTTCAATTAGGCCCCTGAATTAACGTAAAAACAGCACCAGGTGTCAGGACCCTGCCCGCTCAACTCCCAGACAGTCCAGGGTCAGTGGTGATGAAGGACCATGATGGCCACTGAGTCAACAGCCTTTTGAAGTAAACAGGAGTCCAGCCGGTCTTATTGGCCACCATCATCACGGTGTCTGTAGGCTTTTCTATGGTGACAGCGTGATATACGGTTCCCCCGCCAAGATTATTAGCTCCCCTCTGGGTGCAGTAAGTCCTGCAAGCAATAGTCTACTCTTTTGAGACACACTCTTGTTGTGTTATGAGAGAAACTCCAGGTCAAATGATGATCACACGAGTTGTCATGGTGCCCTGTTGCTCCCGGTTATCTCTCTGGAGGTTGGAGTTGGAGGGCCTCCACACTCGAGGTCAGTGTGCCCACGGAGCAAACCCTGCAACTTCAGGGCATGGTTGGGGGTTAGGATCACCACGTGGGGTCCTTTACTCTTAGGAGGGAGGTGGCCTTTTGGGCTGTTGATTTCCAGGTTTTTAGATACCACCAGTATCTTGGCCAGATGTGGCGGTGGGCCAAGTCCCTTGGTGACCGTAGTTTATCCTACCTGGATGGCATTCTTGCATTGTTCCATTTCAAGTGGTCCCAGTTTTTACACTAATACTCCAATGGCGATTCACCTTTCACCAGGAATGTAAAGGTCAAAGGGTTTAGCTAAATTAGGGAGTTCCAGGGCAAGGGTCTGAATTGACTGCTCTTTCCATTCTTGAAAGACCACTTTTGGATTCTATTGAAAAGGATCATCAACTTTTCCTTTCAGTGTTTCATATAGAGGCCCAGCTAGTAGACTGTAGTTAGGGATCTAGAAGCAGCAAACCCTGGCCTCCCCAGGAACCCCTAAGCTGTCTTCTAGTTTCAGAAAGGGGTAAGGCTGTAAATTGTTTCTTCCCTTTCCTGGGATGGGCTTCTCCAACCTTCTGTGAGAATGAAGCCCAGGCAGGTCACTGTAGTCTGTGCTATCTGAGCTTCTTCTTGGACAACTTCTATCCTTTATTGGCTTGGTAGTTCAGAGGCCTCCTTAGTAGGGCTGATGATCAGAATGTCGTCTGCATATTGAAGGAGTGTTTCCTTTTCCAGAGGTAGAACTTTTAGGTCTTTAGCTGAGCTTTCCCCAAAGATGGTGTGGGAATTTTTGAACCCTTGGTGCAAGATGGCCCGGAAGTATTGTTTTAGTTTTATGTTGAGTCCTGCCACTCACAAGCCAAAATGTCTTGTGACTCTGGGACTAATGGAATACAGAAGAAGGCATCATTGAAGACTAATACAGAATACCAAGTCCTGGTGGTTGGTAAAATGACCAGCAGGCTGTAGGATTTAGGAACTACTGGAGGTATATCCTCGGTGGCTTCACTGACTGTCCTGACATCTTTTACCAGGACTCCAGCAGCCCATGGGGCTATCGAGGTCAGGCCAATCGCAGGATATGGAGCTCACCCGAGCAGGTACCCCACCCCCACCGCAGCCCACGGGGCTCTCGTGGTCAGGCCCCTCCCAGGACATGGGGTTCCCTGGGCAAGTCCCCTGCAGCCCATGGGGCTCTTGTTGTCAGGCCTCTCCCAGGATACAGAGCTACCCTTGCAGGTACTGTGGCAGGGCTGGGCACACAGGAACCGTGCACATAGCCCTCATTGCAGAGCACTCCCAGCTCACCTGTCGCTCAGATCTGACACAGAGCACCTCAGAGCAGGACTTGAACTAACAAACAGCAGCTCCAACAGGTCTGTGACCCTGGGCATCACTCAGTGCGGCCTCCCTCCACCTGGTCTTCCAGAGACTTCCACTGCACCCGGGGCACCAGGCCTCTGTCTCCACCCACCACCCACCCATCCTCTCCCTGACACCTGGGTTCCTCTCATTAGGAGAGGGTTTTCTTGAAGTTGTCTCCCACTCACGGGCCAGATAATATGATTAGAAAACAAGCCAGAGCTGCAGCCCCTTGTCTATCCTGACTCTCAGGAGCCCACACCTGTTCCTTGGAGCTGGCCGATTCAGCAAGTTCCATTTTCTGCAACTGTGAGCCCCTGAGGGGTGATTATTGGCTGGCCTGGGAAGCCTGACCGTGCCGGCCAGCCCTCCCCAGGTGTGCCTGTGTTGAGATCAATATAAATACCGCCCCAGGCAGCAAGAGCCCCTGCAGCTGTGCCTGACGCCATTTTCTCTGCCCTGTCAGCAGTCTCGGGGCTGGGCTGGTGGGAGGGAGTGAGAGGCCACGGCTTCGTGGGTGTCCCAGTGTGAGTGGGGCTCTACTGGACTTTCTGCAGCAGTTGCCAAGATGCCACCTGCTAAAGAAGAGGATGTGTCACCCACACCTGCCGCTGGAATTTCTCCCTGGGCAGAGGTGAGGAAGGAAGAATGCAGTGGGGGCTGGGACAGCAGGGGTATCTCAGGCAGGGAAATGGAAAGCTTCCAGAAGAGCACCCAGGGCCAGGACCATCCTGGCTGACCTGTAGGCACCAAGTCGGCTGGCATGCTCTCGCTCATGTGGTTCCATGGCCCTTCCTCTAGGCTTTCAAGTCCTTGTACATATTCAGGTGTTTTACCTGGGAAGGGTGGGAACATTGCAGCAGCAGCTGGCCTGGGGCTCGGCCCATGTTTACTCACAGATGCTTCGGCATGGTCCCTTAGCTTTGGATGAGGACGCTTGTTGCGTGGGGCCTGCTGGCTGAATGGGAGATGATTCCCCACCACTGACCAACTTCAGAATTGTTTACAACTGGAGCAAGTGCCCTGATATGATTTTCCTCTGTGTAACTGGTGGGTTCTGTTTTCATTTTTCTTTTTATCATTTTTGGTTCAAGGTAGATTTTATTCCTCTTTTGTGTATTTACAGATATAAGCATGGAAATAATTTATTCATATAAATACATGTATGTGAAGGGCAGAATATTTTTTCTGTTTTACTTTTTTTAATTTTTTTTTAATTTAATTTTATTTTTTGTAGAGCAGGTTCTTATTGGTTATCTATTTTATACATATAAATGTATACATGCCAATCCCAATCTCTCAACTCTTCCCACCACCACCCCCGCAACAGCTTTCCTCCCTTGGTGTCCAAGCGTTTGTTGTCTACATCTGTTGCTCTATTTCTGCCTTGCAAAACGGTTCATCTGTACAATTTTTTTACGTTCCACATATATGCACTAATATACAAGATTTGTTTTGTTTTTCTCTTTCTGACTTACTTCACTCTGTATGACAGTCTCTAGGTCCATCAACGTCTCTACAAATGACCCAATTTCATTCCTTTTTATGGCTTAGTAATATTCCATTTTATATATGTACCACATCTTTATGCATTCGTCTGTCTGTGGGCATTTAGGTTGCTTCCATTACCTGGATATTGTAAATAGTGATGCAATGAACATTGCGGTGAATGTCTCTTTTTGATTTATGGTTTTGTCTGGGTATATGCCCAGTAGTGGGATTGCTGTATCGTATGGTAATTCTATCGTTCGTTTTATAAGAAACTCCATAATGCTCTCCACAGTGACTGTATCAATTTACGTTCCCAACAATAGTGGAAGAGGGTTCCTTATGTCCACACCCTCTCCAGCATTTGTTGTTTGTAGATTTTCTGATGATGCCCATTCTAACAGGTGTGAGATGATACACCATGGATGGGTCCATTTCGTTGAGCAAAGAGTAGGTCTTGTCTATTACATATTTGGCTTATGGAACGGTATGTGTGCTAATTTCAATCTCTGGTTTTATACAGCACCCCAACTCAACTTTCCCCTTAAGCAAGCATAAGTGTTTATCTAAATGTGAGACTGTTCGGTTTTGTAATTCAGTTTATGTGTAGCCAAGTTTACACGCCCTCTATTAGTGATATCTTATGATAATTATCTTTCTCTATGCAACATATATCTCTTAGAATCATCATACTTAAATCCACTCAATTTGCTGCTACAGGCCTGATGACATTGATTTCGTTGCTGAGTGATATTCCGATGTACGTAAGTAGCACAAATTCTTTATCCATTTATTTCTTTCGGGGATATTTAATTTGTACTGGACTCGAGATTCTTGTAAACACAGCAGCCTTAAATTTTTTGTTGGCTGTGTCTTGTTGATTTTAATATTCCTAAGCTATAGGGCCATAAATGGAAGTGCCCTAGGCTCTGTAGCTTTGTTTTTTAGATGTTTCAGGATACACCATAAACATCTCCAGAGTGTCTGTTGGCAATTTACATCCCGCCCATCAGCATAAAAAGGCTCCCTGTTCTCCATGGCCTGTCCTGCCTTTCTGGATTTTACACGTTTTTCAGATGGCCCTTTTGACGAATGGGAAATGAGACTTCATTTTAGTGCAGATTTCCATTGCTCGAGTGCTTGGTTGGCCAAAAAGGGCATATGCGTTTTTTTCCTGAATATAATCAGGAAAAAATGTATACGCACTTTTTGTCCAAGTGCATCACTGTCAAAGATCTGCTGCATTTCATATGCTTTAAATGCAAATCCGATCTACCTCCTGAAATATGATTCCTGCAATTCTGCCTCGTTTACAAGTCCTCTTCGCAGACTTACTTCAATATATTTTTGCCAATAGCTGTCATTTATAACTCTGCAGGTGTGTGAATTACAGTGCCCGTGATTTCCTTTCTTAACTCACTTCCTTGTAAGCTGGCCACAAAACCGCAGGTTTCCTTCAGGCCATAATCAGGGTCCGGCACAGCACTCTGACCCTTTGGTTTATTCCTCTTCCTGGTGGGAAATTATAGTTAAATGTGCCCGTCCAGACATCTGCCTCACTCCCAGCCCCTTGGTGATGTGGGCCCTCTGGTGAGAGTCTGAGCCTGGTTGGTTTCCTCACACTTCTGTGAGGTGGGCCCTCTTCTCTGAGGTCACTCCTGCCTGGCTGGCACACACCGCTTTGGTGACTTCGGCCCTCTGGTGGCAGTTGGAGCCTGATGGGAGCCTCGTCCCCTCTGTGATGAGGCACTCTGGCATCAGGACCTAACTGCTGGGTTCCCACATTTTCTGATATGTGCTAAGTGGTGCGAGGGCACTCCTGCCAGGTTCCCATTCACATGGGCATGTGGGCCTTCTGCTCTAAGGTCCCAACGCCTGTGTTGTTCACAGTTTAATGATGTTGGCTCTCTGGTGTTAGTTCACTCAGGCCTAGATCCCATAGACTCTGTGCTCTGAGCCGCCTGCTGGTAGGTTCCAACTGCTGGATTCCCACCTTTTTTATTCTTTGGGCCCTCTGTTTTCAGGCTCCTCCTGCCTGCCTCACTCCCAGCCCCTTTTTGATGTAGGTCCTCTGGTTTGAGGCCACATGTGCCAGTTTCCTCACCTTTATTGATGTGGCCCCACTGGTGTGAGGACACTCCTGCCTGGTTCCCATGCCCTTGGTGATGTGGGCCCTCTGTTGAGAGTCTGATCCTGGCTGCATTCCTCACACTTCTGGGAGGTGGGCCCGCTGCTGTGAGGTCACTCCTGCCTGGCTGGCACACGTCACCTTGGCGATGTGGGCCCTCAGTTGGGAGTTGGTGCCTGTTAGGAGTCTCCTCCCCTCGGTAATGAGGACCCTCTGGCATCAGGCCCTAACTCATGGGCTTCCAGAAGTTTCTGATGTGCGCCCTGTAGTGCGAGTACACTCCTGCCAGTGTCCCATCCCCATGGGGATGTGGGCTTTCTCCTCTGAGGTCCCAACTGCTGGGTTGCTCACAGTTTCATGTTGAAGGCCCTCTGGTGTGAGTTCACTCTGGCCTGGACCCCATAGACTCGCTGTTCCTGGTGCCTGATGGGAGGTTCCAACTGTGGGATTCCTCACCTTTTTTATTCAATGCACGCCTGTTTTGAGGCTCCTCCTGCCTGCCTCACACCCAGCCCCTTGGTGATGTGTATCCTTTGGTTTGAATCCTCGTGTGCTGGGTCCCTCACCTTTCGATAATGTGGCCCCACTGGTGTGAGGACACTCCTTCCTGGTTCCCATCCCCTTGGTGATGTGGGCCCTCCAGTGAGAGTCTGATCCTGGCTGGGTTCCTCACCATTCTGTGAGGTGGGCCTTCTGCTGTGACGTCAATCCTGCCTGGCTAGCTCGCGTTGCCTTGGTGACGTCAGGTCTCTGGTGGCATTTGGAGCCTGCTGGGAACCTCCTCCCCTCAGTGATGAGGGCCCTCTGCTGTCAGGCCCTAAGTCCTGGGATCCACAAATTTTCTGAGGTGCGCCCTGTGGTGCGACAACACTCCTGCCAGGTTCCCATCCCCATGGGGATGTGGGCTTTCTGCTCTGAGGTCCCAACGGCTGGGTTGCTCACAGTGTCAGAATGTGGGCCCTCTGCTGTGAGTTCACTCTGGCATGGATCCCATAGCCTCGGTGCTCTGTGCCACCTGCTTGGAGTTTCCAACTGCGGGATTCCTCACCTTTTTTATTCTATGGGCCCTGTGTTGTGAGACTCCTCCTGCCTTCCTCACTCCGAGCCCCATGGTGATGTGTGTCCTCTGGTTTGAGGCCACGTGTGCTGGGTCCCTCACTTTTCCATGATGTGGCCCCACTGGTGTGAGGACACTCCTGCCTGGTTCCCATCCCCTTGGTGATGTGGGCCCTCTGCTGAGAGTCTGACCTTGGCTGAACTCCTCAAACTTCAGGGAGGTGGGGCCTCTGCTGTGAGGTCACTCCTGCCTGGCTGGCACACGTTGCCTTGGCCACATGGGTCCACTGGTTGCAGATGGAGCGTGCTGGGAGCCTCTTCCCCTCGGTGATGAGGACCCAGTGACGTCAGGCCCTAACTGCTGGGCTCCCCACATTTTCAGATGTGCGCCTAGTGGTGCGATGACACTCCTGCCAGGTTCCCATCCCCATGGGGATGTGGGCCTTCTATTCTGAGCTCCCAACGGCTGGGTTGCTCACACTTTCATGATGTGCGCCCTCTGCTGTGAGGTCAATCCTGCCTGGCTGGCACACGTCGCCTTGGCGACATGGGCACTCTGGTGGCAGTTGGAGCGTGCTGGGGCCTCCTCCCCTCAGTGATGAGGGCCCTCTGGTGTCAGGCCCTAAGTGCTGGGCTCCACACATTTTCTGATGTGTGCCCAGTGGTGCGAGGACACTCCTCACAGGTTCCCATCCCCATGGGCATGTGGGACTTCTGTTCTGTGGTCCCAACGGCTGGGTTGTTCACAGTTTCATGACGTAGGCCCTTTGCTGTGTATTCACTCTGTTCTGTATCCCATAGCGTCGGTGCTCTGGGCCACCAGCCTGGAGTTTCCAACTCCTGGATTCCTCACCTTTTTTATTCTATGGGCCCTCTGTTGTGAATCTCCTCCTGCATGCCTCACTCCCAGCCCCTTCGTGATGTGTGTCCCCTTGTTTGAGGCCACATGTGTTGTGTTCCTCATCTTTCACTGATGTGGCCCCACTGGTTTGAGGACACTCCTGCCTGGTTTCAATCCCCTTGGTGATGTGTGCCCTCTGGTGAGAGTCTGATCCTGTTTGGGTTCCTCACACTTCTGTGAGGTGGGCCGTCTGCTCTGTGGTCATTCCTGCCTGGCTGGCACACACCTCCTTGGCAACATCGGCCGTCTGGTGGAAATTGCAGCCTGCTGGTAGCCTCCTCCCCTCGGTGATGAGGGCCTTGTGGCATCAGGCCCTAACAGCTGGGTTCCCACATTTTTGGATATATGCTAAGTGGTGCGAGGACACTCCTGCGAGGTTCCCATCCCCATGGGGTTGTGGGCCTTCTGCTCTGAGGTCCCACTATCTGGGTTGCTCACAGTTTCATGATGTGGGCCCTCTGCTGTGAGTTCACTGCAGCCTGGATCCCATAGACTGGGTGCTCTGGGCCACCTGTTGGGAGGTTCAAACTGCTGGATTACTCAGCTTTTTTATTCTATGGGCCTTGTGTTGTGAGGCTTCTCCTGACTGCCTCACTCTGAGCTCCTTTGAATAGTGGGTCCTCTGGTTTAGCCACATGTTCTGGGTTCCTCACCTTTTGATAATGTGGCCACAATGGTGTGAGGGTACTCCTGCGTTGTTCCGATCCCCTTGGTGATGTGGGCTCTCTGGTGAGATTCTTATCCTGGATGGGTTCTTCACCCTTCTGTGAGGTGGGCCCTGTGCTGTGAGGTAACTCCTGTCTAGCTTGCTCCCATTGCCTTTGTGACGTCAGCCCTCTGGTGGCATTTGGAGCCTGCTGGGAGCCTCCTCTCCTCAGTGATGAGGGTCCTCTGGCGTCCGGCTCTAACTGCTGGGCTCCCCATATTTTTTGATGTGTGCCCACTGGTGCGATGACACTCCTGCTTGGTTCCCTTCCCCACGGGGATGTGGGCCTTGTACTCTGAGGTCACAACGGCTGGGTTGCTTACAGTATCACGATGAGGGCCCTCTGCTGTGAGTTCACTGTGGCCTGGATCCGATAGCCTCGGTCCTCTGGGCCACCTCCTGGGAAGTTCCAACTGCTGGATTTCTCACCTTTTATATACAATGGGTCATGTGTTGTGAGGTTAATCCTGCCTGCCTCACTCCGAGACCCATGGTGATGTGGGTCCTCTGGTTTGAGGCCACATGTTCTGAGTACCTCAACTTTCGATGATGTGGCCCCATGGGTGTGAGGACACTCCTGCCTGGTTCCCATCCCCTTGGTGATGTGGGCCCTCTGCTGAGAGTCAGATCCTGGCTGGATTCATCACACTTCTGGGAGGAAGGCCCTCTGCTGTGAGGTCACTCCTGCCTGGCCTCACGTTGCCTTGGCCACATGGGCCCTCGGTTGCAGTTGGAACATGCTGGGAGCCTCCTCCCCTCGGTGATGAGGGGCCTCTGGCGTCAGGCCCTAAGTACTGGGCTCCCCACATTTTCTGATGTGTGCCCACTGGTGCGATGACACTCCTGCCAGGTTCCCATCCCCATGGGGTTTGGGCCTTCTACTGTGAAGTCCCAAAGGCTGGGTTGCTCACAGTTTCATGTTGTGGGTCCTCTGCTGTGAGTTTACTGAGGCCTGGATCACATAGATTGGGTGCTCTGGGCCGCCTGCTGGGAGGTCCCCACCTGGATTCCTCAACTTTTTTATTCTATGGGCTCTGAGTTGTGAGGCTACTCCTGCCTGCCTGACTCTGAGCCCATTTGAGATGTGGGTTCTCTGGTTTAGGCCACATGTGCTGGGTTCCTCACCTTTCTATGATGTTGCCACACTGGTGTGAGGACACTCCTGCCTGGATCGTATCCCCTTGGTCATGTGGGCACTCTGGTGAGAGTCTTATTCTGGCTAGGCTCCTCACCCTTCTGTGAGGTAGGCCCTCTGCTGTGAGGTCACTCCTGCCTGACTGGCACTCGTCACCTTGGGGACGTTGTACCTCAGCTGGGTGTTGGTGACTGCTGGGAGTCACCTCCCCTCGGTAATGAGGGCTCTCTGGCGTCAGGCCTTAACTCCTGGGCTCCCAAAATTTTTTGATGTGCGCCCTGTGGTGCGAGTACACTCTTGCAAGGTTCCCAACCCCATGGGAATGTGGGCCTTCTGCTCTGAGTTCCCAGTGTCTGGGTTGCTCACAGTTTCATGATGAGGGCCCTCTGCTGTGAGTTCACTGTGGCCTGGATCCCACAGCCATGGTGATATGGGCTGCCTGCTGGGAAGCTCCAACTGCTGTATTCCTCACCTTTTTTATACAATGGGCCATGTGTTTTAAGGTTAAACCTGCCTGCCTCACATCGAGACCCATGGTGATGTGGGTCCTCTGGTTTGAGGCCACATATTCTGGGTACCTCAACTTCGATTTTGTGGCCTCATGGGTGTGAGGACACTCCTACCTGGTTCCCATCCCCTTGGTGATGTGGGCCCTCTGGTGAGAGTCTGATCCTGGCTGGGTACCTTAAACTTCTGTGAGGTGTGCCCTCTTATGTGAGGTCAATCCTGCCTGATTGCCTCATGTCGCCTTGGCGATGTGGGGACTCTGTTGGCCCCTGGAGCATGCTGGGAGCATCCTACCCTCGTTAATGAGGGCACTGGATAAAACGCATATGTCCTTTTTGGCCAAGTACATCACTGTCGACGTTCTGCCTCTTTTCCTATGCTTTAAGTGCAATTCCAGTCTATCGCCTGAAATTGTTTTCCTGAAATTCTGCCCCGCTTTCAAGTCCTCTTCGCAGGCTTACTTCAATATAATTTTGGACGATAGCTGTCATTTATAACTCTGCAGGTTTGTGAATTACAGAGCCCTTGAACTCCTTTCTTCAACTCACTATCTTGTGAGTTGGGCACAACACCACAGAATTTCTTCAAGACCTAATCTGGTTCCAGCAGGGCACACTGAGCCTTTGGTTAATTCCTCTTCCTGGTGGGAAATGAGCGTTACATTTACCCGTGCAGACACGTACAGCTAGTCTATAATTGGTTCTCCCTATTCCTGTTCATCTTGCGCAGAAATTGCAAGCTGTGCCAAACAGGAGGTTAAAGGCACTGACTCCTCAAGTGGGGAGAGTGTTAGTAAAGCGTCTGGAATGGTGAACACGAATACCAGGGGACGAAAACTGAGATGCATTTAAAAACGTTTCCCAATCACACGGTGGACCATACTCTGTGTTTCCCATGCATGTTTTACCTGAAGGAAGAATCCCTTGAACCTGGAGAGTTGGGAATCTTGGAATGGGTACCATGCAGTATGACTTCAAATGGTCTGCATTTGCTCACCAAAACTCACCAATGCTATCAGCCCGAAGTGTCCAGCCTTATGTCTCACCCAACTCTGGTTGTAGATGTGGTAAATCCAGGTTGCATCACAAGCCCTGAGTGAATTATTTAAGAATTGCTCTCTATTTCACTGTCATTGTGTTTTGTTATTGAAATTTATTTTGATAATGGGTTTTATCGGATTTTCACTGCTGCATTTATGCTGCTGTACACACACTTGATTCTCTTACGGAGACATATAAATTCATGGGTTTTAAGATTCTTCCCAGTCAGGTGTATTCCTAAGCGTTGAATATGTGGTGCTAAGACCATCTCCTTGAGCAAAGATTAGGTCTTGTCTATAACATATTTGGCTTACGGAACGGTTTCTGTGCTAATTTTAATCTCTGGCTTTATGCAGCACCGCAACTCACCTTTCCCCATAAGCAAGCACAAGTTGGTTTTCTAAAGTTGAGACCCTGTTCTCTATTGCAATTCAGTTCATGTGTAGTCAAGTTTATATCCCGTGTATTAGTGATATCTTATGATATTTCTTTTTCTGTGTGTCTTATTTCACGTAGAATCACCGTACCCGAATCCACTCAGTATGCCACTACGGCCTGATGACATAGATTTCATTGCTGAGTGATATCCATTGTACGTACGTACCACAACTTCTTTATCCATTTTTCGCTTTCTGGGATATTTAACTTGTACCATAGACAAGGTTTTTGTAGAAAAAGCCATCCCAAACCTTGGGGTGGCTGTGTGTTTTTCATTTTAATTTCCCTAAGCTATAGGACCATAAGTTTAAGTGCCATAGGCTGTGTTGCTTCGTTTCTTACGTGTTTCAGGAAACACCATACACTTCTCCAGAGTGGCTGTTGGCAATTTACATCCCGACCGTCAGCATAACAAGGCTCCCTGTTCTCAATGGCCTGTCCTGCCTTTCTGGATATTACACTTTTTCCAGATGGCTCTTATGACCGGGGGGCAGTGAGACTTCATTGAAATGCAAATTTCCTTTACAGGCTTGCTTGGTTGGCCAAAGAGGGCGTATGCGTTTTTTCCTGAATATATTCAGGAAAAAACGCATACGCCCTTTTTGGCCAAGTGCATCATTGTCGACGTTCTGCCTCTTTTCCTATGCTTTAAATGAAATTGCGCTCTACGCCCCGAAATCCTTTTCCTGAAATTCTGCCCCACTTTCAAGTCCTCTTCACAGACTTACTTCAGTATATTTTTGGACGATAACTGTGATTTATAACTCTGCAGGTTTGTGAATTACAGTGCCCCCGAGCTCCTTTCTTCAACTCGCTTTCTTGCAGCTGCCTGAAAGTCTGGAGGATTGCTTCAGGTGCTACTCTGGCTCTGACATGGCATGTTGAGCCTCTGGTTAATTCCTCTTCCTGGTGTGAAATGAGCATTACATTTGCCCGAGCAGGCACATACGGCTAGTCTCTGATTGGTTCTCCCTATTACTGTTCATCTTGCACAGAAATTTCGAACTCTGCCAAACAGGAGGTTAAAGACACTGACTCTCAAAGTGCGGAGAGTGTTAGTCAAGCATCTGGAATAGTTAACAGAAGTAACAGGGGATAAAAACTGAGATGCGTTTAAAAACATTTCCCAGTCATACTGTGGACCATACTCTGGTTTTCTCATTCATGTTTTAGCTGAAGGAAGTATCCCTTGAACCTGGAGTGTTGGGACCCATGGAATGGGTACTATGCAGTATGACTACAAAGGGTCTGCATTTGCGCACCGAACGTCACCAATGCTCTCAGCCCGAAGTGTCCAGCCTTATGTCTCACCCAGCTCTGGGTGTAGATGTGGTAAATCCAGGTTGCATGAGAAGCCCTGAGTGAATTATTTAAGGATTGCTCTCTACTGCACTGTCATTGTGTTTGTTTTTGAAATTTATTTTGATAATGAGATTTTTCGGATTTTCACTGCTGAGGTTATGCCGCTGTACACACGCTTGATTCTCTTACAGAGACATATAAATCCATGTGTTTTAAGAATTTTCCTAGTCAGGTATATTCCTAGGCGTTGAATATGGGGTGTTGAGTCCATTTCGTTGAGCAAGGAATAGGTCTTCTCTATTACATATTTGGGTTTTAGAACGGTATCTGTGCTGATTTCAATCTCTGGTTTTATGCAGAACCCCAATTCACCTTTCCCATTAAGCAAGCATAACTTGGTCTTCTTAATTTGAGACCCTCTTCTCTTTTGTAATTCAGTTCATGTATAGCCAAGTTTACATTCCCTGTATTAGTGACATCTTATGATGTTTCTCTTTCTGTGTGACTTATTTCACGTATTATCATCGTACCTGAATCCAGTCATTATGCCGCGACGGGCCTGATGACATAGATTTCTTTGCTGGGTGATATTCCATTGTACGTACGTACCGCAATTTCTTTGTCTATTTTTCGCCTTTTGGCATATATAACTTGTAGCGTAGACGAGGTTCTTGGAAACAGAGCCATCCGAAACTTTGGGGTGGATGTGTGTTTTTGATCTTAATTTTCCTAACCTATAGGACAATAAGTGGAAGTGCGTTGGCTCTGTTGCTTTGTTTTTTAGGTATTCAGGAAACACCATATATTTCTCCAGAGTGTCTGTTGGCAATTTACATCACACTCATCAATATAACAAGGCTCTCTGTTCTCCATGCTCTGTCCTGCCTTTCTGGATTTTACTCTTTTTCAAGATGGCCCTTTTGAACGGGGGGCAGTGAGACTTCATTGTAGTGCAGATTTCCTTTACATGCTTGCTTGGTTGGCCATAAAGAGCGTATGCGTTTTTTCCTGAATATATTCAGGAAAAAACGCATACGCCCTTTTTGGCCAAGTGCAACATTGTCGACGTTCTGCCTCTTTTCCAATGGTTTCAGGGCAATTCCAGTCTACCCCCTGCAATCGTTTTCCTGAAATTCTGCCCCGCTTTCAAGTCCCCTTCGCAGGCTTACTTCAATATATTTTTGGAGGATAGCTGTCATTTATAACTCTGCAGGTTTGTGAATTACAGTGTCCCTGAGCTCCTTTCTTCAACTCGCTTTCTTGTGAGCGGGCACAAAATCGCAGGATTGCTTCAGGCCCTAATCTGTTTCTGGCAGGGCACGCTGAGATTTTGTTTAATTTCTCTTCCTAGTGGGAAATGAACGTTACATTTGCCCGTGCAGACACCTACAGCTAGTCTCTCATTGGTTCTCCCTATTCCTGTTCATCTTGCGCAGAAATTGCAAACTGTGCCAAACAGGAGGTTAAAGGCACTGACTCTGCATGTGGGCAGAGTGTTGGTAAAGCGTCTGGAATGGTGAACACGAGGACCAGGATACCAAAACTGAGATGCATTTTAAATCGTTTCCCAATCACATGGCGGACCATACTCTGGGTTTCCCATGCATGTTTTAGGTGAAGGAAGAATCCCTTGATCCTGGAGAGTTGGGACCCATGGAATGGGTAGCATGCAGTATGACTTCAAGGGGTCTGTATTTGCTCACCAAAACTCACCAATGCTATCAGCCTGAAGTGTCCAGCCTTATGTCTCAACCAGCTCTAGGTGTAGATGTGGTAAATCCCAGTTGCATCACATGCCCTGAGTGAATTGTTTAAGAATTGCTCTCAATTTCACTGTCATTGTGTTTTGTTTTTGAAATTTATTTTGATAATGGGATTTATCGGATTTTCACTGCTGCATTTATGCCAATGTACACACGCTTGATTCTCTTATGGAGACATATAAATCCATGCGTTTTAACATTCTTCCTAGTCAGGTATAATCCTAGGCGTTGAATATGTGGTGTTGAGTCCATTTCTTTCAGCAAGGAGTAGGTCTTGTCTATTACATATTTGGCTTATGGAATGTTATCTGTGCTAATTTCAGACACTGGTTTTATGCAGCACCCCAAGACACCTTTCCCCATAAGCAAGCATTAGTTGGTTTTCTAAATTTGAGACCCTGTTCTGTTTTGTAATTCAGTTCATGTGTAGTCAAGTTTACATTCCGTGTATTAGTGATATCTTATGATGTTTCTTTTTCTGTGTGACATAGTTCACGTAGAATCACCGTACCTGCATCCACTCACTATGCCGCTACGGGCCTGATGACACAGATTTCATTGCTGAGTGATATTGCATTGTACATACGTGCCCCAACTTCTTTATCCACTTTTTGCTTTCTGGGATATTTACCTGGTACTGTAGAGGAGCTTCTTGTGAACACAGCCGTCCCAAACATTGGGGTGGCTCTCTGTTTTTGACTTTAATTTCCGTAAGCTATAGGACCATAAGTGGAAGTGCCATAGGCTGTGTTGCTTTGTTTCTTATGTGTTTCAGGAAACACCATACACTTCTCCAGGGTGGTTGCTGGCAATTTACATCCTGACAATCAGCCTAACAAGGCTCCCTTTTTTCCATGTACTGTCCTGCCTTTCTGGATTTTACACTTTTTTCAGATGGCCCTTTTGCCCGGGGGGCAGTGAGACTTCATTGTAGTGCAGATTTCCTTTACAGGCTTGCTTGGTTGGCCAAAAAGGGCGTATGCGTTTTTTCCTGAATATATTCAGGAAAAAACGCATACGCCCTTTTTGGCCAAGTGCATCATTGTCGACGTTCTGCCTCTTTTCCTATGCATTCAGGGCTATTCCAGTCTACACCGTGCAATCGTTTTCCTGAAATTCTGCCCCGCTTTCAAGTCCCCTTCGCAGGCTTACTTCAATATATTTTTGGAGGATAGCTGTCACTTATAACTCTGCAGGTTTGTGAATTACAGTGCCCCTGAGCTCCTTTCTTCAACTCGCATTCTTGTGAGCTGGGCACAAAACCACAAGATTGCTTCAGGCCCTAATCTGTTTCCGGCAGGGCACTCTGAGCCTTTGGTTAATTCCTCTTCCTGGTGGGAAATGAGCGTTACATTTGCCTGTGCAGACACCTACAGCTAGTCTCTCATTGGTTCTCCCTATTCCTGTTCATCTTGCACAGAAATTGCAAGCTGTTCCAAACAGGAGGTTAAAGGTACTGACTCTCCAAGCGGGGAGAGTTTTAGTAAACCATCTGGAATGGTGAACCTGAGGACCAGGATACGAAAACTGAGATGCATTTTAAATCATTTCCCAATCACACGGTGGGCCATACTCTGGGTTTCCCATGCATGTTTTAGCTGGAGGAAGAATCCCTTGAACCTGGAGAGTTGGGACCCATAGAATGGGTACCATGCAATATGATGTCAAAGGGTCTGCATTTGCTCACCAAAACTCACCAATGCTATCAGCCTGAAGTGTCCAGCCTTATGTCTCAAAAAACTCTGGGTGTGGATGTGGTAAATCCCGGTTGCATCACATGCCCTGAGTGAATTATTTGAGAATTGCTCCCTATTTCACTGTCTTTGTGTTTTGTTTTTGAAATTTATTTTGATAATGGGATTTATCGGATTTTCACTGATGCGTTTCGGCCGCTGTACACACGCTTGATTCTCTTACGGAGACATATAAATCCATGGGTTTTAAGATTCTACCTAGTCAGGTATATTCTTAGGCGTTGAATATGTGGTGTTGAGTCCATTTCGTTGAGCAAGGAGTAGGTCTTGTCTATTACATATTTGGCTTATGGAATGTTACCTGTGCCAATTTCAGTCTCTGGTTTTATGCAGCACCCCAACGCACCTTTCCCCATAAGCAAGCACTAGTTGGTTTTCTAAATTTGAGTCCCTGTTCTGTTTTGTAATTCAGTTCATGTGTAGTCAAGTTTACATTCCGTGTATTAGTGATATCTTATGATGTTTCTTTTTCTGTGTGACGTAGTTCACGTAGAATCACCATACCTGCATCCACTCACTATGGCGCTAGGGGCCTGATGACACAGATTTCATTGCTGAGTGATATTCCTTTGTACGTATCTACCACAAACTCTTTATACAGTTTTTGCTTTCTGCGATATTTACCTGGTAGTGTAGACGAGCTCCTTGTGAACACAGCCGTCCCAAACTTTGTGGTGGCTGTCTGTTTTTGATTTTAATTTCCCTAATCTATAGGACCATGAGTGGAAGTGTCATCGGCTGTGTTGCTTTGTTTCTTACGTGTTTCAGGAAACACCATTCACTTCTCCTGGGTGGCTGTTGGCAATTTACATCCTGCCAATCAGCATAACAAGGCTCCCTGTTCTCCATGTCCTGTCCTGCCTTTCTGGATTTTACACTTTTATCAGGTGGCCCTTTTGCCAGGTAGGGGCAGTGAGACTGCATTTTAGTGCAGATTTCCTTTATAGGCTTGCTTGGTTGACCCAAAGGGGCGTATGCGTTTTTTCTTGAATATATTCAGGAAAAAACGCATACGCCCTTTTTGGCCAAGTGCATCATTGTCGACGTTCTGCCTCTTTTCCTGTGCTTTAAGGGCAATTCCAGTCTACCCCCTGCAATCGTTTTCCTGAAATTCTGCCCTGCTTTCAAGTCCTCTTCACAGCCTTAGTTCAGTATATTTTTGGACGATAGCTTTCATTTATAACTCTGCACGTTTGTGAATGACAGTGCCCCTCAGCTCCTTTCTTCAACCCCCCTTCTTGTGAGCTGGGCACAAAACCGCAGGATTGCTTCAGGCCCCAATCGGTTTCGGGCAGGGCACTCTGATCCTTTGGGTAATTCCTCTTCCTGGTGGGAAATGAGCGTTACATTTGCCCGTGCAGGCACCTACTGCTTGTCTCTCATTGTTTCTCCCTATTCATGTTCATCTTGTGAAGAAATTGCGAAATGTGCCAAACAGGAGTTTAAACGCACTGTCTCTCCAAGTGGGCAGAGTGTTAGTAAAGCATCTGGAATGGTGAACCTGAGAACAAGGATACGAAAACTGAGATGCATTTTAAATCGTTTCCCAATCACATGGTGGACCATACTCTGGGTTTCCCAATCATGCTGTAGCTGAATAAAGAATCCCTTGAACCTGGAGAGTTGGGACCCATGGAATGGGTACCATGCAGTATAATTTCAAAGGGTCTGCATTTGCTCACAGAAACTCACCAATGCTATCAGCCTCATGTGTCCAGCCTTATGTCTCACCCAGCTCTGGGTGTTGATGTGGTAAATCCAGGTTGCATCACAAGCCCTGAATGAATTATTTAAGAATTGCTCTCTATTTCACTGTCATTGTGTTTTGTTTTTGTAGTTTATTTTGATAACGATATTTATCGGATTTTCACTGCTTCGTTTATGCCGCTGTACACACGCTTGATTCTCTTACGGAGACATATAAGTCCATGGGTTTTAAGGTTCTTACTAATCAGGTATATTCCTAGGCATTGAATATCGCGTGTTGAGTCCATTTCGTTGAGCAAGGAGTAGGTTTTGACTATTACATATTTGGCTTATGGAACGGTATCTGTGCTAATTTCAATCTCTGGTTTTATGCAGCACCCCAACTCACCTTTCCCCTTAAGGAAGCATAAGTTGGTTTTCTTAATTTGAAACCCTCTTCTCTTTTGTAATTCAGTTCATATGTAGCCATGTTAACATTCCATGTATTAGTAATATCTTATGTCTATTTTTTTGAATTATATGACATTGAATGATCACACGTAACTCCTCTGGAGTTGTTACAACTGGCCGTATTTCATTGATTTCCAGGCTGAGTAATATTCCACTCTACATAAGCACCACATCTCTATTCATTTTTTCTCTGCAGAAACATTTAAGTTATATCCTAGTCGAGGATCTTTTAAACAGAGAGGTGGTAAACATTGGGGTGCCTGTTTCCTCTCGATTTTTGTTTTTCCCAAGATATACTTCCATAAGTGCAAGTGCCCTGTGCTCGGTAGCTCATTTTTTAGATGCTTTAGTAAACACAATACACTTATCCAGAGTGACCGTTGGCAATATACATTTCCACTATAAGACTCACAGGGCTCCCTTTTCTCCTTGCCCTGTCCTGCATTTCTGGTGTTTACACTTTATGAGGACGGCTCTTCTGACTGATGCAAAGTGATATGTTTTGTAGTATTGATTTCCAGTGCCCACCTGTTTGGTTGGCTAGAAAAGTGTATGCCCTTTTCTTGAATATATGCAGAAAAAGACGCATACACCCTTTTTGGCCAACTGCAATGTTGGCAATGTTCAGCCCCTTTTCTTGTGCTTAACGGCGAGTCCTTTCTACCTCTTCCAATCCCTTTCCTGCCATTCTCCGTTGCTTACAAGTCCTTTTCTCTGACTTTCCTCAAGACATTTTTCAGTGATAGATATTTTCAACTCTGGAGTTTCGTGAATTTTAGTGCCCCTGAGTTCCATTTTCCAACTTGTGTTTATGGGAACTGGCCACAAAGCATCAGGATTCCTCAAGCGCTATTCTGTTTCCATGGGCAACCCTAGCCTTTGTCAATTCGTCTTCCTGATTGGAAATTAGAGTGACATGTGCCTGTCCGAACACCTAGGACTTGTCTCTCATTGTTCCTCCTCCTTCCGCTTCATCCTCTGGACAAATTCCAAACTGTATGCAACAGGATGTTGACAGTGCTGACATCTCCAAGTGGGGAGACTGTTAGTAAAGTAGCTGGAGTGGTGAACCCTAGCACCAAGAGATGAGGAGATGAGATGCCTTTTCCAAACTTTTCCCGATCAGACGGTATACCATCCTCTGGGTGTGACAGGCATGTTTTAGGTGTAGGAAGGGTCCCATTCATGTGAGGAGAACACCAGGGGATTTTAAATATCAGTGTCTCTCCGCAACCCAAACTGGGGAATTTTTTAAGCTACGGCTACACATATGTTCATTAAGGGCCTTGGGAAGTAGGCAGAGTCCAAACTTTAGATGATTGAAGTCTTCAGGGTCAGAAGCACTCACCACTGTCTTCCCTTTGGTTCCATTTTTACTATCATTGATGGATGATGTCAATAAAAATATCTATTCTTTTTCAGATCATTTCCCCTTATAGGTTATTGCAAAATTTGAGTGTAGTTCCCTGTGCTATACAGTAGTTCCTTGCTGATGATTTCATACATAGCAGTGTGTATGTGTTATTCCCAAACTGTTAATTTATCCCTCCTCCTACCATTTCCCTTTGGTAATAATAAATTATAACATGTTATGCTTCTCAGAATTGGGGGAGCTGAAAGAGAGGTATCATTTTAAATGCAAAAGCATTTAAAACAAGATTGAAGCTTTAACCAAGATTATTAGATGTACATCCTTGGAAAGAAATCACTTTGTTTCTCTAATATTGACCTGACAAAGAAGACAAACCTTTTCACTGAACTTGCTTATAAGAAAGTGATGGAAATATCAAATGGAAGTGTTAGAAACATCTTATTTTACCCGAGCCTTATACACTGTTCTATGTTAATTACAGTTTGGCTCACACATCTGTTCATTGAAGTTACAATGTTCTCAATTTCTGTTACTGATCCTCCAGAGTGGATGCCAACAAGTGTCCCCCTGCCCAGTGTCATTGGAGCCAATAGATCGAGACTGAGTTTGGTTCAAAAGCAAAGGAAACTTTATATTTTGATCAGAGAATGGAGAGGTGCTACCCTGTGGGCTGTGGGCTGGGCTGCTGTGTAGAGATCCTGTCAGAGTCACTGGGAGGGAGGGGGCTGAGCTCTCGAGGGCCTGGTTGGCTGCAGCTCAGGCTCTATGTCACGGAGTCTGAACTGGGCCCCAGGAGCTGAAGTGTCATCGAGCCATTCTGCTCTAGGAAATCTGGTCTGAAGTGCCGGGTGTGGAACCTCTGTATGCGGGACCCTAGGAGCACCTGAAATTAGACAAAGCACAAAGGATAAAAATGGTTAGACTTTATTTTATTGCCCAGATTCTATTTTTATCTCCCAGGCATTTTTAAGGGGCTTTGCCTGGGACAAACTCCTCTTCTGCCTTTTGTCCCTTTCCTCATTCTTGGAGTGCTGCGGGTGCAGACCCTTCTTCTGTAACTGCTGAGTGCTGAGTTAGGAGGCCTCATACCCGTGGGCGAGGGTCAGAACTTCTCCCCACCAGCCTCCAGGTGACGTTGATTGCCCCAGGCCTCCTGCCTCCCTGCTCGTCCGCCTGAGCACCAGTATTGGAAGTGTTATAGATTCTAATGACCTTTAAGGGTCCAGAAAGGAGATGTGCAGTGGCGCTGTGAGGTCCAGTTTCACCCCGCCCCACATTTGTTCAGCCACCTTAGGCTGACCGTTTCTGCCAGCCTAGATGTTCTGACTGACCGTTTCTGCCAGCCTAGATGCTCTGACCAACAGTCTGCGCTTTCTTCCATTAGGCCCCTGAATTAATGTAAAAACAGCACCAGGTGTCAGGACCCTGCCCGCTCAGCTCCCAGACAGTCCAGGGTTAGTGGTGATGAAGGATCATGATGGTCACTGAGTCAAGAGCCTTTGGAAGTAAACAGGAGTCCAACCGGTCTTATTGGCCACCATCATCAGGGTGTCTGTAGGCTTTTCTATGGTGACAGCATGATATACGGTTCCCCCACCAAGATTATTAGCTCCCCTCTGGGTACAGTAAGTACTGCAAGCAGTAATCTACTCTTTTGGGACACACTCTTGTTGTTTTATGAGAGAAACTCCAGGTCAAGTGATGGTCACACGGGTCGTCATGGTGCCCCGTTGCCCCTGGTTATCCCTCTGGAGGTTGGAGTTGGAGGGCCTCCTCAATCGAGGTCAGTGTGCCCACGGAGCAAACCCTGCAACTTCAGGGCATGGTTGGGGGTTAGGATCACCACGTGGGGTCCGTTTCTCTTAGAATGGAGGTGGCCTTTTGGGCTGCTGATATCCAGGTTTTCAGATACCACCAGTATCTTGGCCAGATGTGGCGGTGGGCCAAGCCCCTTGGTGACCATAGTTTATCCTCCCTGGATGGCATTCTTGCATTGTTCCATTTCAAGTGGTCCCAGTTTTTGCACTAATGCTCCAATGGTGATTCACCTTTCACCAGGAATGTAAAGGTCAAAGGGTTTAGCTAAATTAGGGAGTTCCAGGGCAAGGGTCTGAATTGACTGCTCTTTCCATTCTTGAAAGGCCACTTCTGGATTCTATTCAAAAGGATCATCATCTTTTCCTTTCAGTGTTTCATATAGAGGCCCAGCTAGTAGACTGTAGTTAGGGATCCAGAGGCAGGAAACCCTGGCTTCCCCAGGAACCCCTAAGCTGTCTTCTAGTTTCAGAAAGGGGTAAGGCTGTAAATTGTTTCTTCCCTTTCCTGGGATGGGCTTCTCCGACCTTCTGTGAGAATGAAGCCCAGGCAGGTCACCGTAGTCTGTGATATTTGAGCTTTTTCGTGGACAACTTCTATCCTTTATTGGCTTGGTAGTTCTGAGGCTTCCTTAGTAGGGCTGGCGATCAGAATGTCGTCTGAATATTGAAGGAGTGTTTCCTTTTCCAGAGGTAGAACTTTTAGGTCTTTAGCTGAGCTTTCCCCAAAGATGGTGTGGGAATTTTTGAACCCTTGGGGCAAGACAGCCTGGAAGTATTGTTTTAGTTGTATGTTGAGTCCTGTCACTCACAAGCCAAAATTTCTTGTGACTCTGGGACTAATGGAATACAAAAGAAGGCATCAGTGAAGACTAATACAGAATACCAAGTCCTGGTGGTTGGTAGAATGACCAGCAGGGTGTAGGATTTAGGAACTACTGGAGGTATATCCTCAGTGGCTTCACTGACTGTCCTGACATACTTTACCAGGACTCCAGCAGCCCATGAGGCTCTCGAGGTCAGGCCAATCCCAGGATATGGAGCTCACCTGGGCAGGTACCCCACCCCCACCCCAGCCCACGGGGCTCTCGTGTTCAGGCTCCTCCCAGGATATGGGATTCCCTCGGCAGGTCCTCTGCAATCCATGGGGCTCCCGTGGTCAGGCCCCTCCCAGGATACAGAGCTACCCTTGCAGGTACCTTGGCAGGGCTGGGCACACAGGAACCGTGCACATAGCCCTCATTGCAGAGCACTCCCAGCTCACCTGTCGCTCAGATCTGACACAGAGCACCTCAGAGCAGGACTTGAACTAACAAAGAGCAGCTCTGACAGGTCTGTGACCCTGGGCATCACTCTGTGCGGCCTCCTCCACATGGTCTTCCAGAGACTTCCACTGCACCCGGGGCACCAGGCCTCTGTCTCCAACCACCACCCACCCCTCCTCTCCCTGACTCCTGGGTTCCTCTCATTAGGAGAGGGTTTTCTTGAAGTTGTCTCCCACTCATGGGCCAGATAATATAATTAGAAAACAAGCCAGAGCTGCAGCCCCTTGTCTATCCTGACTCTCAGGAGCCCACACCTATTCCTTGGACCTGGCCGATTCAGCAAGTTCCATTTTCTGTAACTGTGAGCCCCTGAGTGGTGATTATTGGCTGGCCTGGGAAGCCTGACCGTGCTGGCCAGCCCTCCCCAGGTGTGCCTGGGTTGAGATCAATATAAACACCTCTCCAGGCAGCAAGAGGCCCTGCAGCTGTGCCTGACGTCATTTTCTCTGCCCTGTCAGCAGTCTCGGGGCTGGGCTGGTGGGAGGGAGTGAGAGGCCACGGCTTTGTGGGTGTCCCAGTGTGAGTGGGGCTCTGCTGGACTTTCTGCAGCAGTTGCCAAGATGCTACCTGCTAAAGAAGAGGATGTGTCACCCACACCTGCCGCTGGAATTTCTCCCTGGGCACAGGTTAGGAAGGAAGACAGCAGTGGAGGCCGGGACAGCAGGGGTATCTCAGGCAGGGAAATGGAGAGCTTCCAGAAGAACACCCAGGGCCAGGACCATCCTGGCTGGCCTGCAGGCACCAAGTCGGCTGGCATGCTGTCCCTCATGTGGCTCCATGGCCCTTCCTCTAGGTTTTCAAGTCCTTGTACATATTCAGGTGTTTAGCCTTGGAAGGGTGGGAACATTTCAGCAGCAGATGGCCTGGGGTTCAGCCCACGTTTACTCACAGATACCTCGGCACGTTCCCCCAGCTTTGCAGTGAGGACGCTTGTTGCGAGGAGCATGCTGGCTGAATGGGAGATGATTCCACACCACTGACCAACTTCAGAATTGTTTGCAATTGGAGCAAGTGCCCTGAAACGGTTTTCCTCTGTGTAACTGGTGGGTTCTGTTCTTTTTTATCTTTTTTTCGTTTTTGGTTCAAAGTAGATTTTATTCCTCTTTTGTGTATTTACAGATATAAGCATGGAAATAATTTATTCATGTAAATACATGTATGTGAAGGGAAGAATATTTTTTCTGTTTTATTTTTTTAATTTTATTTTTTTATTTTGAATTTAATTTTATATTTTTATACAGCAGGTTGTTTTTGGTTATCTACTTTATACATATAAATGTATACATACCAATCCCAATATCTCAACTCCTCCCACCACCATCCCCAACAGCTTTCCCCCCTTGTTGTCCATACGTTTGTTGTATACATGTGTTGCTCTATTTCTGCCTTGCAAAACGGTTCATCTGTACAATTTTTCTAGGTTCCACATATATGCATTAATATACAAGATTTGTTTTTCTCTTTCTGACTTACTTCACTCTGTATGACAGTCTCTAGATCCATCAACGTCTCTACAAATGTCCCAATTTCATTCCTTTTTATGGCTTAGTAACATTCCAATTTATATATGTACCACATCTTTATGCACTCGTCTGTCTGTGGGCATTTAGGTTGCTTCCATTACCTGGATAGTGTAAATAGTGATGCAATGAACATTGTGGTGAATGTCTCTTTTTGATTTATGGTTTTGTCTGGGTATATGCCCAGTAGAGGGATTGCTGTATCATATGGTAACTCTATTCTTAGTTTTATAAGAAACTCCATAATGTTCTGCACAGTGACTGTATCAATTTACGTTCCCAACAATAGTGGAAGAGGATTCCTTATCTCCACACCGTTTCCAGCATTTGTTGTTTGTAGATTTTCTGATGATGCCCATTCTAATAGGTGTGAGGTGATACACCATGGATGAGTCTATTTCGTTGAGCAAAGAGTAGGTCTTGTTTATTACGTATTTGGCTTATGGAATGGTATGTGTGCTAATTTCAATCTGTTTTTATACAGCAGCCCAACTCAACTTTCCCCTTAAGCAAGCATAAGGTTTTTATCTAAATGTGAGACTCTGTTCGGTTTTGTAATTCAGTTTATGTGTAGCCAAGTTTACACTCCCTCTATTAGTGATAACTTATGATAATTATCTTTCTTTGTGTGACATATTTCTCTTAGAATCATCATAATTAAATCCACTCAATTTGCTGCTACAGGCCTGAAGACATTGATTTCACTGCTGAGTGATATTCCGATGTACGTAAGTAGCACAACTTCTTTATCCATTTTTTTCTTTCTGGGATATTTAATTTGTACTGGACTCGAGGTTCTTGTAAACACAGCAGCCCTAAATTTTGTGTTGGCTGTGTCTTGTTGATTTTAATTTTCCTAAGCTATAGGGCCAAAAGTGGAAGTGCCCTAGGCTCTGTAGCTTTGTTTTTTAGATGTTTCAGGATACACCATGAACATCTCCAGAGTGTCTGTTGGCAATTTACATCCCGCCCATCAGCATAACACGGCTCCCTGTTCTCCATGGCCTGTCCTGTGTTTCTGGTTTTTACACTTTATTCAGATGGCCTTTTTGACGAATGGGAAATGTGACTTCATTGTAGTGTGGATTTCCATTGCTGGAGTGCTTGGTTGGCCAAAATGTTCATATGCGTTTTTTCCTGAATATATTCAGGAAAAATGTATACGCACTTTTTGTCCATGTGCATCACTGTCAAAGATCTGCCGCTTTTCATATGCTTTAAATGCAATTCCAATCTACCTCTTGAAATAAGATTCCTGCAATTCTGCCTCGTTTTCAAGTCCTCTTTGCAGACTTACTTCGATATATTTTTGCCAATAGCTGTCATTTATCTCTGCACGTTTGTGAATTACAGTGCCCCTGAGCTCCTTTCTTAACTCGCTTCCTTGTAAGCTGGCCACAAAACTGCAGGTTTCATTCAGGCCGTAATCAGGGTCCGGCCCGGCAATCTGAGCCTTTGGTTAATTCCTCTTCCTGGTGGGAAATTAGAGTTAAATGTGCCCCTCCAGACACCTGCCTCACTCCCAGCCACATGGTGATGTGTGTCCTCAGGTTTGAGGCCATATGTGATGGGTTCCTCATCTTTTGATGTTGTGGCCCCACTGGTGTGTGGACACTCCTGCCTGGTTCCCATCCCCTTGGTGATGTGGGCCCTCTGGTGAGACTCTGATCCTGGTTGGGTTCCTCACACATCCGTGAGGTGAGCCCTCTTCTCTGAGGTCACTCCTGCCTGGCTGGCACAACCCGCCTTGTTGACTTCGGCACCCTGGTGGCAGTTGGAGCCTGCTGGGAGCCTCCTTCCCTCGGTGATGAGGCCCTCTGGCGTCAGGCCCTAACGGCGGGGTTCCCACATTTTCTGATATGTGCTAAGTGGTGCGAGGGCACTCCTGCCAGGTTCCCATCCTCATGAGCGTGTGGGCCTTCTGTTCTGAGGTCCTAACGGCTGGGTTGCTCACACTTTCATGATGTGGGCCCTCTGCTGTGAGGTCAATCCTGCCTGGCTGGCGCACGTCGCCTTGGCGACGTGGACCCTCTGGTGGCAGTTGGAGCGTGCTGGGGCCTCCTCCCCTCAGTGATGAGGGCCTTCTGGTGTCAGGCCCTAAGTGCTGGGCTCCACACATTTTCTGATGTGTGCCCAGTGGTGCGAGTCACTCCTGCCAGGTTCCCATCCCCATGGGCATGTGGGACTTCTGTTCTGTGGTCCCAAATGCTGGGTTGCTCACAGTTTCATGGTGTGGGCCCTTTGCTGTGTGTTCACTCTGGCCTGTATCCCATAGTGTCAGTGCTCTGGGCCTCCAGCTTGGAGTTTCCAACTTCTCGATTCCTCACCTTTTTTATTCTATGGGCCCTCGGTTGTGCGTCTCCTCCTGCATGCCTCACTCCCAGCCCCTTCGTGATGTGTGTCCCCTTGTTGGAGGCCACATGTGCTGTGTTCCTCACCTTTCTATAATGTGGCCACACTGGTGTGAGGACACTCTTGCCTGGTTCCCATTCCCTTGGTGATGTTGGCCCCACTGCTGTTAGGACAGTCTTGCCTCGTTCCCATCACCTTCGTGATGTTGGCCCTCTGGTGAGAGTCTGATCCTGGTTAGGTTCCTCACCCTTCTGTGAGTTGGGCCCTCTGCTCAGAGGTCACTCCTGCCTGGCTGGCACACCCCACCTTGGCAACGTCGGCCATATGGTGGCAGTTGGAGCCTGCTGGAAGCCTCCTCCCCTCGGTGATGAGGGTCCTCTGGCCTCAGGTCCTAACTGCTGGGTTCCCACATTTTCTGATTCGTGGAAGTGGGCCGAGGACACTCCTGTCAGGTTCCCATCCCCATAGGGATGTGGGCCTTCTTCTCTGAGGTCCCATCCGCCGGGTTGCTCACAGTTTCATGATGTGGGACCTCTGCTGTGAGTTCGCTGTGGCCTGGATCCCATAGACTCTGTGCTCTGGGCGGCCTACTGGCCGGTTCCAACTGCTGGATTCCTCACAACTTTTATTCTGTGGGCTCTGTTTTGTGAGGATACTCCTGCTTGCCTCACTCCTAGCCCCTTGGAGATGTGGGTCCCCTGTTTTAGGCCACATGTTCTGGGTTCCTCACCTTTCTATAATGTGGCCACACTGGTGTGAAGACCCTCCTGCCTGGTTCCGATCCCCTTGGTGATGTGGGCCCTCTGGTGAGAGTCTTATCCTGGTTGGTTTCCTCACCCTTCTGTGAGGTAGGCCCTCTGCGGTGAGGTCACTCCTGCCTGGCTGGCACACATCACCTTGGTGACGTGGGCCCTCAGTTGGGAGTTGGTGTCTGCTGCGAGTCTCCGTCCCTCGGTAATGAGGGCCCTCTTGCGTCAGACCCTAACTCCTGGGCTCCTAAAATTTGCAGATGTGCGACCTGTGGTGCGAGTACACTCCTGTGAGGTTCCCAACCCCATGGGAATTTGGGCCTTCTGCTCTGAGGTCCCAACGGCTGGGGTGCTCACAGTTTCATGATGAGGGCCCTCTGATGTGCGTTCATTCCGGCCTAGATCCCATAGTCTTGCTGCTCCTGGGCGCCTGCTGGGAGGTTCCAACTGCGGGATTCCTCACCTTTTTTATTCTATGGGCCCTCTGTTTTGAGGCTCCTCCTGCCTGCCTCAATCCCAGCTCCCTTGTGATGTGTGTCCTCTGGTTTGAGGCCACGTGTGCTGGGTCCCTCACTTTTTGGTGATGTGGCCCCACTAGTGTGAGGACACTCCTTCCTGGTTCCCATTCCCTTGGTGATGTGGGCCCTCTGGTGAAAATCTGATCCTCTTTGGTTCTTCACACTTCTGTGAGGTTGACCCTCTGCTCTGAGATCACTCCTGCCTGGTTGTCGCACTCCGCATTGGCGACGTCGCCCCTCTGGTAGCAGTCGGAGCTGGCTGGGAGCCACCGCCCCTCGGTGATGAGGGCCCTCTGGCATCAGGCACTAATTGCTGGGCTCCCCACATTTTTTCATGTGTGCCCACTCTTGCGATGACACTCCTGCTTGTTTCCCTTCCCCATGGGGATGTGGGCCTTCTGCTCTGAGGTCACAATGGCTGGGTTGCTTACAGAATCACAATGAGGGCCCTCTGTTGTGAGTTCATGCCGGCCTGGATCTCATAGACTCAGTGCTCTGGGCCGCCTGCTAGGAAGATCCAACTGCTGGTTTCCACACATTTTGTATACAATGGGACATGTGTTGTGAGGTTAATCCTGCCTGCCTCACTCCGAAACCCATGGTGATGTGGGTCCTCTGATTTGAGGCCACATGTGCTGGGTACCTCAACTTTTGATGATGTGGCCCCACAGGTGTGAGGACACTCCTGCCTGGTTCCCATCACCTTGGTGATGTGGGCCCTCTGGGGAGAGTCTGATCCTGGCTGGGTTCATTACCATTCTGTGCGGTGGGCCCTCTGATGTCAGGTCACTCCTGCCTGGCTAGCTCACATCGCCTTGGCGACGTGGGCCCTCTGTTGGCCACTGGAGCATGCTGGGAGCCTCCTACTCCCGTTAATGATGGCCCTGGAAAAAACGCATATGCACTTTTTGGCCAAGTGCTTCATTGACGAGGTTCTGCCACTTCTCTTATGCTTTCAGAGCAATTCACGTCTACCTCCTGAAATCAGATTCCGGCAATTCTGCCCCACTTTCAAGTCCTCTTCGCAGCCTTAATTCAATATATTTTTGTACAATTTCTGTCATTTATAAGTCTGCAGGTATGTGAATGACAGTGCCCCTGAGCTCCTTTCCTCAACTCGCTTTCTTGTGAGCTGGCCACAAAACCGCAGGATTGCTTCAGGCCCTAAACTTGTTCCAGCATGGCATGCTGAGCCTTTGGTTAATTCCTCTTCCTGTTGGGAAATGAGTGTTAAAATTGCCCGTGCATACTGGGCATATACCCTGAGAAAACCAAAATTCAAAAAGAGTCATGTACCAAAATGTTCATTGCAGCTCTATTTACAATAGCCCGGAGATGGAAAGAACCTAAGTGCCCATCATTGGACGAATGGATAAAGAAGATGTGGCACATATACACAATGGAATATTAATCAGCCTTAAAAAGAAATGAAACTGAGTTATTTGAAATGAGATGGATAGACCTAGAGTCTGTCATACAGAGTGAAGTAAGTCAGAAAGAAAAAGACAAATACCGTATGCTAACACATATATATGGAATTTAAAGGGAGAAAATGTCATGAAGAACCAAGGGATAAGACAGGAATAGAGGCGCAGACCTACTGAAGAACAGAATTGAGGATGTGGGGAAGGGGAAGGGTGAGTTTTGACAGGGCGAGAGAGTCATGGATATATACACACTAACAAACGTAGTAAGTTAGATAGCAAGGGGGAAGCAGCAACAAGGCACAGGGATATTAGCTCGGGGCGTTGGGACAGCCTGGAGGGGTGGGAGGGGGAGAGAGGGAGGGAGGGAGACACAAGACGGAAGACACATGGGAGTATATGTATTTGTATAGCTGATTCACTTTGTTATAAAGCAAAAACTAACACACCATTGTAAAGCAATTATACCCCAATAAAGATGTTAAAAAAAAAATTTGCCCGTGCACACACTTACAGATAGTCTCCCGTTGGTTCTCCGTATTCCTGTTCATCTTGCGCAGAAATTGCAAACAGTGCCAAACAGGAGGTTAAAGGCACTGACTCTCCAAATGGGGAGAGTGTAAGAAAAGGGTCTGGAATGGTGAACCTGAGTACCAGGGGACGAAAACTGACATGCATGTAAAAAGGTTTCCCAGTCACACGGTGGAGCATACTCTGGGTTTCCCATGCACATTTTAGCTGAAGGAAGAATCCCTTGAACCTGGAGAGTTGGGAACCATGGAATGGGTACCAGGCAGTATGACATCAAAGGGTCTGCATTTGCTCACTGAACCTCACCAATGCAATCAGCCCAAAGTGTCCAGCCTTATCTCTCACCCAGCTCTGGGTGTAGATGTGGTAAATCCAGGTTGCATCACAAGCCCTGTGTGAGTTATTTAAGAATTGTTCTCTATTTCACTGTCATTGTGTTTTGTTTTTGAAATTTTTTTTGATACTGGGATTTATCCGATTTTCAATGCTGCGTTAATGCCGCTGTACACACTCTTGATTCTCTTACAGAAACATATAAATCCATGGGTTTTAAGATTATTCCTAGTCAGGTATATTCCTAGGCGTTGAATAAGTGGTGTTGAGTCCATTGCGTTGAGCAAGGAGTAGGTCTTGTCTATTATATATTTGGCTTATGGAACGGTATCTGTGCTAATTTCAGTCTCTGGTTTTATGCAGCACCCCAACGCACCTTTCCCCATAAGCAAGCACAAGTAGGCTTTCTAAATTTGAGACCCTGTTCTGTTTTGTAATTCAGTTCATGTGTAGTCAAGTTTATATTCCGTGTATTAGTGATATCTTATGATGTTTCTTTTTCTGTGTGACTTATTTCACGTAGAATCACCATACATGAATGCGCTCACTATGCCACTACGGGCCTGATGACAGAGATTTAATTGCTGAGTGGTATTCCATTGTACATACGTACCACAACTTCTTAATCCATTGTATGCTCTCTGAGATATTTACCTGGTACTGTAAATGAGGTTCTTGTGAACAGAGAGGTCCCAAACTTTGAGGTGGCTATGTGTTTTTGATTTTAATTTCCCTAAGCTGTAGGACCATAAGTGGAAGTGCCATAGGCTGTGTTGCTTTGTTTCTCATGTGTTTCAGGAAACACATAACACTTCTCCAGAATGGCTGTTGGCAATTTACATCATATGCATCAGCATAATAAGGATCAATGTTCTCCATTGCCTGTCCTCCGTTTCTAGATTTAACAATTTTTTTAAATGGCCCTTTTGCCCTGGGGGGCACTGAGACTTCATTGTAGTGCAGATTTTTTTACAAGCTTGCTTGGTTGCTCAAAAAGGACGTATGCGTTTTTTCCTGAATATATTCAGGAAAAACGCATACGCCCTTTTTGGCCAAGTGCATCATTGTCGACGTTGTGCCTCTTCTCCTATGCTTTCAGGGCAATTCCAGTCTACCCCCTACAATCGTTTTCCTGAAATTCTGCCCCGCTTTCAAGTCCCCTTCGCAGGCTTACTTCAATATATTTTTGGAGGATAGCTGTCATTTATAACTCTGCAGGTTTGTGAATTACAGTGCCCCTGAGCTACTTTCTTCAACTCGCTTTCTTGTGAGCTGGGCACAAAACCGCAGGATTGCTTCAGGCCCTAATCTGTTTCCAGCAGTGCACACTGAGCCTTTGTTTTATTCCTCTTCCTGGTGGGCAATGAGTGTTACATTTGTCCGTGCAGACACCTACAACTAGTCTCTCATTGGTTCTCCCTATTCCTGTTCATCTTGCACAGAAATTGCAAACTGTGCCAAACAGGAGGTTAAAGGCACTGACTCTCCAAGCGGGGAGAGTGTTAGTAAAGCATCTGGAATGGTGAACCCGAGGACCAGGATACGAAAATTGAGATGCATTTTAAATCGTTTCCCAATCACACGGTGGACGATACTCTGGGTTTCCCATGCATGTTTTAGCTGGAGGAAGAATCCCTTGAACCTGGAGAGTTGGGACCCATGGAATGGGTACCATGCAGTATGACATCAAAGGGTCTGCATTTGCTCACCGAAACTCACCAATGCTATCAGTCTGAAGTGTCCAGCCTTATGTCTCAACCAGCTCTGGGTGTAGATGTGGTCAATCCCGTTTGCATCACATGCCCTGAGTGAATTATTTAAGAATGGCTCTCTATTTCACTGTCTTTGTGTTTTGTTTTCGAAATTTATTTTGATAATGGGATTTATCGGATTTTCACTGCTGCGTTTCGGCCGCTGTACACACGCTTGATTCTCTTACGGAGACATATATATCCTTGGGTTTTAAGATTTTTCCTAGTCAGGTATATTCCTAGGCGTTGAATATGTGGTGTTGGGTCCATTTCGTTGAGCAAGGAGTAGGTCTTGTCTATTACATATTTGGCTTATGGAAAGTTATCTGTGCTAATTTCAGTCTCTGGTTTTATGCAGCACCCCAACGCACCTTTCCCCATAAGCAAGCACTAGTTGGTTTTCTAAATTTGAGACCCTGTTCTGTTTTGTAATTCAGTTCATGTGTAGTTAAATTTACATTCCGTGTATCAGTGATATCTTATGATGTTTCTTTTTCTGTGTGACGTAGTTCACGTAGAATCACCGTACATGCATCCACTCACTATGCTGCTACGGGCCTGATGACACAGATTTCATTGCTGAGTGATATTGCATTGCACGTACGTGCCTCAACTTCTTTATCCATTTTTTGCTTTCTGGTATATTTACCTGGTACTGTAGACGAGCTTCTTGGGAACACAGCCGTCCCAAACTTTGGGGTGGCTGTCTGTTTTTGATTTTAATGTCCGTAAGCTATAGGACCATAAGTGGAAGTGCCATAGGCTGTGTTGCTTTGTTTCTTATGTGTTTCAGGAAACACCATACACTTCTCCAGGGTGGCTGCTGGCAATTTACATCCTGCCAATCAGCATAACAAGGCTCCCTGTTCTCCATATCCTGTCCTACCTTTCTGGATTTTACACTTTTTTCAGATGGCCCTTTTGCCCGGGGGGCAGTGAGACTTCATTGTAGTGCAGATTTCCTTTCAGGCTTGCTTGGTTGGCCAAAAAGGGCGTATGCGTTTTTTCCTGAATATATTCAGGATAAAACGCATACGCCGTTTTTGGCAAAGTGCATCATTGTCGACTTTGTGCCTCCTTTCCTATGCTTTCAGGGCAATTCCAGTCTACGCCCTGCAATCGTTTTCCTGAATTTCTGCCGCGCTTTCAAGTCCCCTTCGCAGGCTTACTTCAATATATTTTTGGAGGATAGCTGTCATTTATAACTCTGCAGGTTTGTGAATTACAGTGCCCCTGAGCTCCTTTCTTCAACTCGCTTTCTCGTGAGCTGGGCACAAAACCGCAGGAGTGCTTCAGGCCCTAATCTGTTTCCAGCAGGGCACGCTGAGCCTTTGTTTAATTCCTCTTCCTGGTCGGCAATGAGCGTTACATTTGCCCGTGCAGCCACCTACAGCTAGTCTCTCATTGGTTCTGCCTATTCCTGTTCATCTTGCACAGAAATTTCAAGCTGTGCCAAAGAGGAGGTTAAAGGCACTGACTCTCCAAGCGGGGAGAGTGTTAGTAAAGCATCTGGAATGGTGAACCCGAGGACCAGGATACGAAAACTGAGATGCATATTAAATCGTTTCCCAGTCACACGGTGGACGATACTCTGGGTTTCCCATGCATGTTTTAGCTGGAGGAAGAATGCCTTGAACCTGGAGAGTTGGGACCCATGGAATGGGTACCATGCAGTATGACTTCAAATGGTCTACATTTGCTCACCGAAACTCACCAATGCTATCAGCCTGAAGTGTCCAGCCTTATGTCTCAACCAGCTCTGGGTGTAGATGTGGTCAATCCCGGTTGCATCACATGCCCTGAGTGAATTATTTAAGAATTGCTCTCTATTTCACTGTCTTTGTGTTTTGTTTTCGAAATTTATTTTTATAATGGGATTTATCGGATTTTCACTGCTGCGTTTCGGCCGCTGTACACACGCTTGATTCTCTTACGGAGACATATATATCCATGGGTTTTAAGATTGTTACTAGTCAGGTATATTCCTAGGTGTTGAATATGTGGTGTTGGGTCCATTTCGTTGAACAAGGAGTAGGTCTTGTCTATTACATATTTGGCTTATGGAAAGTTATCTGAGCTAATTTCAGTCTCTGGTTTTATGCAGCACCCCAAGGCACCTTTCCCCATAAGCAAGCACTAGTTGGTTTTCTAAATTTGAGACCCTGTTCTGTTTTGTAATTCAGTTCATGTGTAGTCAAGTTTACATTCCGTGTATTAGTGATATCTTATGATGTTTCTTTTTCTGTGTGACGTAGTTCACGTAGAATCACCGTATCTGCATCCACTCACTATGCCGCTACGGGCCTGATGACACAGATTTAATTGCTGAGTGATATTGCATTGTACGTACGTGCCACAACTTCTTTATCCATTTTTTGCTTTCTGGGATATTTACCTGATACTGTAGACGAGCTTCTTGTGAACACAGCCGTCCCAAATATTGGGGTGGCTGTCTGTTTTTGATTTTAATTTCCGTAAGCTATAGGACCATACGTGAAAGTGCCATAGGCTGTGTTGCTTTGTTTCTTACGTGTTTCAGGAAACACCATACACTCCTCCAGGGTGGCTGCTGGCAATTTACATCCTGCCAATCAGCAAAACAAGGCTCCCTGTTCTCCATATCCTGTCCTACCTTTCTGGATTTTACACTTTTTTCAGATGGCCCTTTTGCCCAGGGCGCAGTGAGACTTCATTGTAGTGCAGATTTCCTTTACAGGCTTGCTTGGTTGGCCAAAAAGGGCGTATGCGTTTTTTCCTGAATATATTCAGGAAAAAACTGATACGCCCTTTTTGGCCAAGTGCATCATTGTCGACGTTGTGCCTCTTTTCCTATGCTTTGAGGGCAATTCCAGTCTACCCCCTGCAATGGTTTTCCTGAAACTCTGCCCCGCTTTCAAGTCCCCTTCGCAGGCTTACTTCAATATATTTTTGGAGGATAGCTGTCATTTATAACTCTGCAGGTTTGTGAATTACAGTGCCCCTGAGCTCCTTTCTTCAACTCGCTTTCTTGTGAGCTGGGCACAAAACCGCAGGATTGCTTCAGGCCCTAATCTGTTTCCGGCAGGGCACGCTGAGCATTTGGTTAATTTCTCTTCCTGTTGGGAAATGAGCGTTACATTTGCCCGTGCAGACACCTATAGCTAGTCTCTCATTAGTTCTCCCTATTCCTGTTCATCTTGCACAGAAATTGCAAGCTGTGCCAAAGAGGAGGTTAAAGGCACTGACTCTCCAAGCGGGGAGAGTGTTAGTAAAGCATCTGGAATGGTGAACCCGAGGACCAGGATACGAAAACTGAGATGCATTTTAAATCGTTTCCCAATCACACGGTGGACGATACTCTGGGTTTCCCATGCGTGTTTTAGCTGGAGGAAGAATGCCTTGAACCTGGAGAGTTGGGACCCATGGAATGGGTACCATGCAGTATGACTTCAAAGGGTCTGCATTTGCTCACCGAAACTCACTAACGCTATCAGCCTGAAGTGTCCAGCCTTATGTCTCAACCAGCTCTGGGTGTAGATGTGGTCAATCCCGGTTGCATCACATGCCCTGATTGAATTATTTAAGAATTGCTCTCTATTTCACTGTGTTTGTGTTTTGTTTTCGAAATTTATTTTGATAATGGGATTTTTCGGATTTTCACTGCTGCGTTTCGGCCGCAGTACACACGCTTGATTCTCTTACGGAGACATATATATCCGTGGGTTTTAAGATTCTCCCTAGTCAGGTATATTCCTAGCCGTTGAATATGTGGTGTTGGGTCCATTTCGTTGAGCAAGGAGTAGGTCTTGTCTATTACATATTTGGCTTATGGAAAGTTATCTGTGCTAATTTCAGTCTCTGGTTTCATGCAGCACCCCAAGGCACCTTTCCCCATAAGCAAGCACTAGTTTGTTTTCTAAATTTGAGACCCTGTTCTGTTTTGTAACTCAGTTCATGTGTAGTCAAGTTTACATTCCGTGTATTAGTGATATCTTATGATGTTTCTTTTTCTGTGTGACATAGTTCACGTAGAATCACCGTACCTGCATCCACTCACTATGCCGCTAAGGGCCTGATGACACAGATTTCATTGCTGAGTGATATTGCATTGCACGTACGTGCCACAACTTCTATATCCATTTTTTGCTTTCTGGGATATTTACCTGGTACTGTAGACGAGCTTCTTGGGAACACAGCCGTCCCAAACTTTGGGGTGGCTCTCTGTTTTTGATTTTAATTTCCCTAAGCAATAGGACCATAAGTGCAATTGCCATAGGCTGTGTTGCTTTATTTCTTACGTGTTTCAGGAAACACCATACAATTCTCCAGGGAGGCTGTTCACAATTTACATCCTGTCAATCAGCATAACAAGGCTCCCTGTTTTCCATATCCTCTCCTACATTTCTGGATTTTACACTTTTTTCAGATGGCCCTTTTGCCCGGGGGGCAGTGAGACTTCATTGTAGTGCAGATTTCCTTTACAGGCTTGCTTGGTTGGCCAAAAAGGGCGTATGCGTTTTTTCCTGAATATATTCAGGAAAAAACGCATATGCCCTTTTTGGCCAGCTGCATCATTATCGACGTTCTGCCTCTTTTCCTATGCTTTCAGGGCAATTCCAGTCTACCCCTTGCAATCGTTTTCCTGAAATTCTGCCCAGCTTTCACGTCCCCTTCGCAGGCTTACTTCAATATATTTTTGGAGGATAGCTGTCATTTATAACTCTGCAGGTTTGTGAATTACAGTGACCCTGAGCTCCTTTCTTCAACTCGCTTTCTTGTGAGCTGGGCACAAAACCGCAGGATTGCTTCAGGCCCTAATCTGTTTCCGGCAGGGCACGCAGAGCCTTTGTATAAATCCTTTTCCTGGTGGGCAATGAGCTTTACATTTGCCCGTGCAGACACCTACAGCTAGTCTCTCATTGGTTCTCCCTATTCCTGTTCATCTTGCACAGAAATTGCAAGCTGTGCCAAAGAGGAGGTTAAAGGCACTGACTCTCCAAGCGGGGAGAGTGTTAGTAAAGCATCTGGAATGGTGAACACGAGGACTAGGATACGAAAACTGAGATGCATTTTAAATCGTTTCCCAATCACACGGTGGACGATACTCTGGGTTTCCCATACATGTTTTAGCTGGAGGAAGAATCCCTTGAACCTGGAGAGTTGGGACCCATGGAATGGGTACCATGCAGTATGACTTCAAAGGGTCTGCATTTGATCACCGAAACTCACCAATGCTATCAGCCTGAAGTGTCCAGCCTTATGTCTCAACCAGCTCTGGGTGTAGATGTGGTCAATCCCGGTTGCATCACATGCCCTGAGTGAATTATTTAAGAATTGCTCTCTATTTCACTGTCTTTGTGTTTTGTTTTCGAAATTTATTTTGATAATGGGATTTATCGGATTTTCACTGCTGCGTTTCGGCCGCAGTACACACGCTTGATTCTCTTACGGAGACATATATATCCATGGGTTTTAAGATTCTTCCTAGTCAGGTATATTCCTAGGCGTTGAATATGTGGTGTTGGGGCCATTTCGTTGAGCAAGGAGTAGGTATTGTCTATTACATATTTGGCTTATGGAAAGTTATCTGTGCTAATTTCAGTCTCTGGTTTTATGCAGCACCCCAACGCACCTTTCCCCATAAGCAAGCACTAGTTGGTTTTCTAAATTTGAGACCCTGTTCTGTTTTGTAATTCAGTTCATGTGTAGTCAAGTTTACATTCCGTGTATTAGTGATATCTTATGATGTTTCTTTTTCTGTGTGACGTAGTTCACGTAGAATCACCGTACCTGCATCCACTCACTATGCCGCTACGGGCCTGATGACACAGATTTCATTGCTGAGTGATATTGCACTGTACGTACGTGCCACAACTTCTTTATCCATTTTTTGCTTTCTGGGATATTTACCTGATACTGTAGATGAGCTTCTTGTGAACACAGCCGTCCCAAATATTGGGGTGGCTGTCTGTTTTTGATTTTAATTTCCGTAAGCTATAGGACCATAAGTGGAAGTGCCATTGGCTGTGTTGCTTTGTTTCTTACGTGTTTCAGGAAACACCATACACTTCTCCAGTGTGGCTGCTGGCAATTTACATCCTGCCAATCAGCATAACCAGGCTCCCTGTTCTCCATATCCTGTCCTAACTTTCTGGATTTTACACTTTTTTCAGATGGCCCTTTTACCCGGAGGGCAGTGAGACTTCATTGTAGTGCAGATTTCCTTTACAGACTTGCTTGGTTGGCCAAAAAGGGCGTATGCGTTTTTTCCTGAATATATTCAGGAAAAAACGCATACGCCCTTTTTGGCCAAGTGCATCATTGTCGAAGTTCTGCCTTTTTTCCTATGCTTTCAGGGCAATTCCAGTCTACCCCCTGCAATCGTTTTCCTGAAATTCTGCCCCGCTTTCAAGTCCCCTTCGCAGGCTTACTTCAATATATTTTTGGAGGATAGCTGTCATTTATAACTCTGCAGGTTTGTGAATTACAGTGCCCCTGAGCTCCTTTCTTCAACTCGCTTTCTTGTGAGCAGGGCACAAAATCGCAGGATTGCTTCAGGCCCTAATCTGTTTCCGGCAGGGCATGCTGAGCCTTTGGTTAATTCCTCTTCCTGGTGGGAAATGAGCGTTACATTTCCCCGTGCAGACACCTACAGGTAGTCTCTCATTGGTTCTCCCTATTTCTGTTCATCTTGCACAGAAATTGCAAGCTGTGCCAAACAGGAGGTTAAAGGCACTGACTCTCCAAGCGGGGAGAGTGTTAGTAAAGCATCTGGAATGGTGAACACGAGGACCAGGATACGAAAACTGAGATGCATTTTAAATCGTTTCCCAATCACACGGTGGACCATACTGTGGGTTTCCCATGCATGTTTTAGCTGGAAGAAGAATCCCTTGAACCTGAAGTGTTTTGACCCATGGAATATGTACAATGCAGTATGACTTCAAAGGGTCTGCATTTGCTCACCGAAACTCACCAATGCTATCAGCCTGAAGTGTCCAGCCTTATGTCTCAACCAGCTCTGGGTGTAGATGTGGTCAATCCCGGTTGCATCACATGCCCAGAGTGAATTATTTAAGAATTGCTCTCTATTTCACTGTCTTTGTGTTTTGTTTTCGAAATTTATTTTGATAATGGGATTTATTGGATTTTCACTGCTGCGTTTCGCCCGCAGTACACACGCTTGATTCTCTTACGGAGACATATATATCCATGGGTTTTAAAATTGTTCCTAGTCAGGTATATTCCTAGGCGTTGAATATGTGGTGTTGGGTCCATTTCGTTGAGCAAGGAGTAGGTCTTGTCTATTACATATTTGGCTTATGGAAAGTTATCTGTGCTAATTTCAGTCTCTGGTTTTATGCAGCACCCCAAGGCACCTTTCCCCATAAGCAAGCACTAGTTGGTTTTCTAAATTTGAGACCCTGTTCTGTTTTGTAATTCAGTTCATGTGTAGTCAAGTTTACATTCCGTGTATTAGTGATATCTTATGATGTTTCTTTTTCTGTGTGACGTAGTTCACGTAGAATCACCGTACCTGCATCCACTCACTATGCCGCTACGGGCCTGATGACACAGATTTCATTGCTGAGTGATATTGCATTGCACGTACGTGCCACAACTTCTTTATCCATTTTTTGCTTTCTGGGATATTTACCTGGTATTGTAGACGAGTTTCTTGGGAACACAGCCGTCACAAACTTTGGGGTGGCTCTCTGTTTTTGATTTTAATTTCCCTAAGCAATAGGAACATAAGTGCAATTGCCATAGGCTGTGTTGCTTTATTTCTTACGTGTTTCAGGAAACACCATACACTTCTCCAGGGTGGCTGTTCACAATTTACATCCTGCCGATCAGCATAACAGGGCTCCCTGTTCTCCATATCCTGTCCTATCTTTCTGGATTTTACACTTGTTTCAGATGACCCTTTTGCCCGGGGGGGCAGTGAGATTTCATTGTAGTGCAGATTTCCTTTACAGGCTTGCTTGGTTGGCCAAAAAGTGCGTATGCGTTTTTTCCTTAATATATTCAGGAAAAAACGCATACACACTTTTTGGCCAAGTGCGTCATTGTCCACGTTGTGCCTCTTTTCCTATGCTTTCAGGGCAATTCCACTCTACCCCCTGCAATCTTTTTCCTGAAATTCTGCCCCGCTTTCAAGTTCCCTTCGCAGGCTTACTTCAATATATTTTTGGAGGATAGCTGTCATTTATAACTCTGCAGGTTTGTGAATTACAGTGCCCCTGAACTCCTTTCTTCAACTCGCTTTCTTGTGAGCTGGGCACAAAACCGCAGGATTGATTCAGGCCCTAATCTGTTTCCGGCAGGGCACGCTGAGCCTTTGGTTAATTCCTCTTCCTGGTGGTAACTGAGCGTTACATTTCCCCGTGCAGACACCTACAGCTAGTCTCTCATTGGTTCTCCCTATTTCTGTTCATCTTGCAAAGAAATTGCAAGCTGTGCCAAAGAGGAGGTTAAAGGCACTGACTCTCCAAGCGGGGAGAGTGTTAGTAAAGCATCTGGAATGGTGAACCCGAGGACCAGGATACGAAAACTGAGATGCATTTTAAATCGTTTCCCAATCACACGGTGGACGATACTCTGGGTTTCTCATGCATGTTATAGCCAGAAGAAGAATCCTTTGAACCTGTAGAGTTGGGACCCATGGAATGGGTACCATGCAGTATGACTTCAAAGGGTCTGCATTTGCTCACCGAAACTCACCAATGCTATCAGCCTGAAGTTTCCAGCCTTATGTCTCAACCAGCTGTGGGTGTAGATGTGGTCAATCCCGGTTGCATCACATGCCCTGAGTGAATTGTTTAAGAATTGCTCTCTATTTCACTGTCTTTTTGTTTTGTTTTTGAAATTTATTTTGATAATGGGATTTATCGGATTTTCACTGCTGCGTTTATGCCGGTGTACACACACTTGATTCTCTTACGGAGACATATAAATCCCTGGGTTTTAACATTCTTCCTAGTCAGGTATATTCCTAGGCGTTGAATATGTGGTGTTGGGTCCATTTCGTTGAGCAAGGAGTAGGTCTTGTCTATTACATATTTGGCTTATGGAATGTTATCTGTGCTAATTTCAGTCTCTGGTTTTATGCAGCATCCCAACGCACATTTCCCCATAAGAAAGCAGTAGTTGGTTTTCAAAATTTGAGACCCTGTTCTGTTTTGTAATTCAGTTCATGTGTAGTTAAATTTACATTCCGTGTATTAGTGATATCTTATGATGTTTCTTTTTCTGTGTGACGTAGTTCACTTAGAATCACTGTACCTGCATCCACTCACTATGCCGCTACGGGCCTGATGACACAGATTTAATTGCTGAGTGATATTGCATTGTACGTACGTGCCACAACTTCTTTATCCATTTTTTGCTTTCTGGGATATTTACCTGATACTGTAGACGAGCTTCTTGTGAACACAGCCGTCCCAAATATTGGGGTGGCTGTCTGTTTTTGATTTTAATTTCCGTAAGCTATAGGACCATAAGTGGAAGTGCCATAGGCTGTGCTGCTTTGTTTCTTACATGTTTCAGGAAACACCATACACTTCTCCAGGGTTGCTGCTGGCAATTTACATCCTGCCAATCAGCATAACAAGGCTCCCTGTTTTCCATATCCTGTCCTACCTTTCTGGATTTTACACTTTTTTCAGATGGCCCTTTTGCCCGGTGGGCAGTGAGACTTCATTGTAGTGCAGATTTCCTTTACAGGCTTGCTTGGTTGGCCAAAAAGGGCGTATGCGTTTTTTCCTAAATATATTCAGGAAAAAAAGCATACGCCCTTTTTGGCCAAGCGCATCATTGTCGAAGTTGTGCCTCTTTTCCTATGCTTTCAGGGCAATTCCAGTCTACCCCCTGCAATCGTTTTCCTGAAATTCTGCCCCGCTTTCAAGTCCCCTTCGCAGGCTTACTTCAATATATTTTTGGAGGATAGCTGTCATTTATAACTCTGCAAGTTTGTGAATTACAGTGCCCTTGAGCTCCTTTCTTCAACTCGCTTTCTTGTGAGCTGGGCACAAAACCGCAGGATTGCTTCAGGCCCTAATCTGTTTCCAGCAGGGCACACTGAGCCTTTGTTTAATTCCTCTTCCTGGTGGGCAATGAGCCTTACATCTGCCCGTGCAGACACCTACAGCTAGTCTCTCATTGGTTCTCCCTATTCCTGTTCATCTTGCACAGAAATTGCAAGCTGTGCCAAAGAGGAGGTTAAAGGCACTGACTCTCCAAGCGGGGAGAGTGTTAGTAAAGCATCTGGAATGGTGAACCCGAGGACCAGGATACGAAAACTGAGATGCATTTTAAATCGTTTCCCAATCACACGGTGGACGATACTCTGGGTTTCCCATGCATGTTTTAGCTGGAGGAAGAATCCCTTGAACCTGGAGAGTTGGGACCCATGGAATGGGTACCATGCAGTATGACTTCAAAGGGTCTGCATTTGCTCACCGAAACTCACCAACGCTATCAGCCTGAAGTGTCCAGCCTTATGTCTCAACCAGCTCTGGGTGTAGATGTGTTAAATCCCGGTTGCATCACATGCCCTGAGTGAATTATTTAAGAATTGCTCTCTATTTCACTGTCTTTGTGTTTTGTTTTCGAAATTTATTTTGATAATGGGATTTATCGGATTATCACTGCTGCGTATCGGCCGCCGTGCACACGCTTGATTCTCTTATGGAGACATATATATCCATGGGTTTTAAGATTATTCCTAGTCAGGTATATTCCTAGGCGTTGAATATGTGGTGTTGAGTCCATTTCGTTTAGCAAGGAGTAGGTCTTGTCTATTACATATTTGGCTTATGGAATGTTATCTGTGTTAATTTCAGTCTCTGGTTTTATGCAACACCCCGAGGCACCTTTCCCCATAAGCAAGCACTAGTTGGTTTTCTAAATTTGAGACCCTGTTCTGTTTTGTAATTCAGTTCATGTGTAGTCAAATTTACATTCCGTGTATTAGTGATATCTTATGATGTTTCTTTTTCTGTGTGACGTAGTTCACGTAGAATCACCGTACCTGCATCCACTCACTATGCCGCTACGGGCCTGATGACACAGATTTCATTGCTGAGTGATATTGCATTGTACGTACGTGCCACATCTTCTTTATCCATTTTTTGCTTTCTGGGATATTTACCTGGTACAGTAGACGAGCTTCTTGAGAACATAGCCGTCCCAAATTTTGGGGTGGCTCTCTGTTTTTGATTTTAATTTCCCTAAGGAATAGGACCATAAGTGCAATTGCCATAGGCTGTGTTGCTTTATTTCTTATGTGTTTCAGGAAACACCATACACTTCTCCAGGGTGGCTGTTGGCAATTTATATCCTGCCAATCAGCATAACAAGGCTCCCTGTTCTCCATATCCTGTCCTACCTTCCTGTATTTTACACTTTTTTCAGATGGCACTCTTGCCCGTGGGGCAGTGAGACTTCATTGTAGTGCAGATTTCCTTTGCAGGCTTGCTTGGTTGGCCAAAAAGGGCGTATGCGTTTTTTTCTGAATATATTCCTGAAGGGCATACGCCCTTTTTGGCCAAGTGCATCATTGTCGACGTTCTGCCTGTTTTCCTATGCTTTCAGGGCAATTCCAGTCTACCCCCTGCAATCGTTTTCCTGAAATTCTGCCCCGCTTTCAAGTCCCCTTCGCAGGCTTACTTCAATATATTTTTGGAGGATAGCTGTCATTTATAACTCTGCAGGTTTCTGAGTTACAGTGCCCCTGAGCTCATTTCTTCAACTCGCTTTCTTGTGAGCTGGGCACAAAACCGCAGGATTGCTTCAGGCCCTAATCTGTTTCCGGCAGGGCACACTGAGCCTTTGGTTAATTCCTCTTCCTGGTGGGAAATGAGCGTTACATTTGCGCGTGCAGACACCTATAGCTAGTCTCTCATTGGTTCTCCCTATTCCTGTTCATCTTGCACAGAAATTGCAAGCTGGGCCAAACAGGAGGTTAAAGGCACTGACTCTCCAAGCAGGGAGAGTGTTAGTAAAGCATCTGGAATGGTGAACCCGAGGACCAGGATACGAAAACTGAGATGCATTTTAAATCGTTTCCCAATAACACGGTGGACCATACTGTGGGTTTCACATGCATGTTTTAGCTGGAGGAAGAATCCCTTGATCCTGAAGATTTGGGACCCATGGAATAGGTACCATGCAGTATGACTTCAAAGGGTCTGCATTTGCTCACCGAAACTCACCAATGCTATCAGCCTGAAGTGTCCAGCCTTATGTCTCAACCAGCTCTGGGTGTAGATGTGGTCAATCCCGGTTGCATCACATGCCCTGAGTTAATTATTTAAGAATTGCTCTCTATTTCACTGTCTTTGTGTTTTGTTTTCGAAATTTATTTTGATAATGGGATTTATCGGATTTTCACTGCTGCGTATCGGCCGCTGTACACACGCTTGATTCTCTTACGGAGACATATATATCCATGGGTTTTAAGATTCTTCCTAGTCAGGTATATTCCTAGGCGTTGAATATGTGGTGTTGAGTCCATTTCGTTGAGCAAGGAGTAGGTCTTGTCTATTACATATTTGGCTTATGGAATGTTCTCTGTGTTAATTTCAGTCTCTGGTTTTATGCAGCACCCCGAGGCACCTTTCCCAATAAGCAAGCACAAGTTGGTTTTCTAAATTTGAGACCCTGTTCTGTTTTGTAATTCAGTTCATGTGTAGTCAAATTTATATTCCGTGTATTAGTGATATCTTATGATGTTTCTTTTTCTGTGTGACGTAGTTCACGTAGAATCACCGTACCTGCATCCACTCACTATGCCGCTACGGGCCTGATGACACAGATTTCATTGCTGTGTGATAGTGCATTGTACGTACGTGCCACAACTTCTTTATCCATTTTTTGCTTTCTGGGATATTTACCTGATACTGTAGATGAGCTTCTTGTGAACACAGCCGTCCCAAATATTGGGGTGGCTGTCTGTTTTTGATTTTAATTTCTGTAAGCTATAGGACCATTAGTGGAAGTGCCATAGGCTGTGTTGCTTTGTTTCTTACGTGTTTCAGGAAACACCATACACTTCTCCAGGCTGGCTGCTGGCAATTTACATCCTGCCAATCAGCATAACAAGGCTCCCTGTTCTCCATATCCTGTCCTACCTTCCTGTATTTTACACTTTTTTCAGATGGCCCTTTTGCCGGGGGGCAGTGAGACTTCATTGTAGTGCAGATTTCCTTTATAGGCTTGCTTGGTTGGCCAAAAAGGGCGTATGCGTTTTTACCTGAATATATTCAGGAAAAAACGCATACGCCCTTTTTGGCCAAGTGCATCATTGTCGACGTTCTGCCTCTTTTCCTATGCTTTCAGGGCAATTCCAGTCTACCCCCTGCAATCGTTTTCCTGAAATTCTGCCCCGCTTTCAAGTCCCCTTCGCAGGCTTACTTCAATATATTTTTGGAGGATAGCTGTCAATTATAACTCTGCAGGTTTGTGAATTACAGTGCCCCTGAGCTCCTTTCTTCAACTCGCTTTCTTGTGAGCTTGGCACAAAACCGCAGGATTGCTTCAGGCCCTAATCTGTTTCCAGCAGTGAACACTGAGCCTTTGTTTAATTCCTCTTCCTGGTGGGAAATGAGTGTTACATTTGGCCGTGCAGACACCTACATCTAGTCTCTCATTGGTTCTCCCTATACCTGATCATCTTGCACAGAAATTGCAAACTGTGCCAAACAGGAGGTTAAAGGCACTGACTCTCCATGTGGGGAGAGTGTTAGTAAAGCGTCTGGAATGGTGAACACGAGGACAAGGATACGAAAACTGAGATGCATTTTAAATCGTTTCCCAATCACACGGTGGACGATACTCTGGGTTTCCCATGCATGTTTTAGCTGGAGGAAGAATCCCTTGAACCTGAAGAGTTGGGACCCATGGAATAGGTACCATGCAGTATGACTTCAAAGGGTCTGCATTTGCTCACCGAAACTCACCAATGCTATCAGCCTGAAGTGTCCAGCCTTATGTCTCAACCAGCTCTGGGTGTAGATGTGGTCAATCCCGGTTGCATCACATGCCCTGAGTGAATAATTTAAGAATTGCTCTCTATTTCACTGTCTTTGTGTTTTGTTTTCGAAATTTATTTTGATAATGGGATTTATCGGATTTTCACTGCTGCTTTTCGGCCGCTGTACACACGCTTGATTCTCTTACGGAGACATATATATCCATGGGTTTTAAGATTATTCCTTGTCAGGTATATTCCTAGGCGTTGAATATGTGGTGTTGGGTCCATTTCGTTGAGCAAGGAGTAGGTCTTGTCTATTACATATTTGGCTTATGGAAAGTTATCTGAGCTAATTTCAGTCTCTGGTTTTATGCAGCAACCCAAGGCCCCTTTTCTGATAAGAAAGCACTAGTTGGTTTTCTAAATTTGAGACCCTGTTCTGTTTTGTAATTCAGTTCATGTGTAGTCAAATTTACATTCCGTGTATTAGTGATATCTTATGATGTTTCTTTTTCTGTGTGACGTAGTTCACGTAGAATCACCGTACCTGCATCCACTCACTATGCCTCTACGGGCCTGATGACACAGATTTCATTGCTGAGTGATATTGCATTGTACGTACGTGCCACATCTTCTTTATCCATTTTTTGCTTTCTGGGATATTTACCTGGTACTGTACACGAGCTTCTTGGGAACACAGCCGTCCCAAATTTTGAGGTGGCTCTCTGTTTTTGATTTTAATTTCCCTAAGGAATAGGACCATAAGTGCAATTGCCATAGGCTGTGTTGCTTTATTTCTTATGTGTTTCAGGAAACACCATACACTTCTCCAGGGTGGCTGTTGGCAATTTATATCCTGCCAATCAGCATAACAAGGCTCCCTGTTCTCCATATCCTGTCCTACCTTTCTGGATTTTACACTTTTTTCAGATGGCACTCTTGCCCGTGGGGCAGTGAGACCTCATTGTAGTGCAGATTTCCTTTGCAGGCTTGCTTGCTTGGCCAAAAAGGGCGTATGCGTTTTTTCCTGAATATATTCAGGAAAAAACGTATACGCCCTTTTTGGCCAAGTGCATCATTGTCGACGTTCTGCCTCTTTTCCTATGCTTTCAGGGCAATTCCAGTCTACCCCCTGCAATCGTTTTCCTGAAATTCTGACCCGCTTTCAAGTCCCCTTCGCAGGCTTACTTCAATATATTTTTGGAGGATAGCTGTCATTTATAACTCTGCAGGTTTGTGAGTTACAGTGCCCCTGAGCTCATTTCTTCAACTCGCTTTCTTGTGAGCTGGGCACAAAACCGCAGGATTGCTTCAGGCCCTAATCTGTTTCCAGCAGGGCATGCTGCGCCTTTGGTTAATTCCTCTTCCTCGTGGGAAATGAGCGTTATATTTGCCCGTGCAGACACCTACAGCTAGTCTCTCATTGGTTCTCCCTATTCCTGTTCATCTTGCACAGAAATTGCAAGCTGTGCCAAACAGGAGGTTAAAGGCACTGACTCTCCAAGCAGGGAGAGTGTTAGTAAAGCATCTGGAATGGTGAACCCGAGGGCCAGGATACGAAAACTGAGATGCATTTTAAATCGTTTCCCAATCACACTGTAGACCATACTGTGGGTTTCCCATGCATGTTTTAGCTGGAGGAAGAATCCCTTGAACCTGAAGAGTTGGGACCCATGGAATAGGTACCATGCAGTATGATTTCAAAGGGTCTCCATTTGCTCACTGAAACTCACCAATGCTATCAGCCTGAAGTGTCCAGCCTTTTGTCTCAACCAGCTTTGGGTGTAGATGTGTTAAATCCCGGTTGCATCACATGCCCTGATTGAATTATTTAAGAATTGCTCTCTATTTCACTGTCTTTGTGTTTTGTTTTCAAAATTTATTTTGATAATGGGATTTATCGGATTTTCACTGCTGCGTATCGGCCGCTGTACACACGCTTGATTCTCTTACGGAGACATATATATCCATGGGTTTTAAGATTATTCCTAGTCAGGTATATTCCTAGGCGTTGAATATGTGGTGTTGAGTCCATTTCGTTGAGCAAGGAGTAGGTCTTGTCTATCACATATTTGGCTTATGGAATGTTATCTGTGTTAATTTCAGTCTCTGGTTTTATGCAGCACCCCGAGGCACCTTTCCCCATAAGCAAGCACTAGTTGGTTTTCTAAATTTGAGACCCTGTTCTGTTTTGTAATTCAGTTCATGTGTAGTCAAATTTACATTCCGTGTATTAGTGATACCTTATGATGTTTCTTTTTCTGTGTGACCTAGTTCACGTAGAATCACCGTACCTGCATCCACTCACTATGCCGCTACGGGCCTGATGACACAGATTTCATTGCTGAGTGATATTGCATTGTACGTACGTGCCACAACTTCTTTATCCATTTTTTGCTTTCTGGGATATTTACCTGGTACAGTAGACGAGCTTCTTGGGAACACAGCCGTCCCAAATTTTGGGGTGGCTCTCTGTTTTTGATTTTAATTTCCCTAAGGAATAGGACCAAAAGTGCAATTGCCATAGGCTGTGTTGCTTTATTTCTTATGTGTTTCAGGAAACACCATACACTTCTCCAGGGTGGCTGTTGGCAATTTATATCCTGCCAATCAGCATAACAAGGCTCCCTGTTCTCCATATCCTGTCCTACCTTTCTGAATTTTATACTTTTTTCAGATGGCACTCTTGCCCGTGGGGCAGTGAGACTTCATTGTAGTGCAGATTTCCTTTGCAGGCTTGCTTGGTTGGCCAAAAAGGGCGTATGCGTTTTTTCCTGAATATATTCAGGAAAAAACGCATACGCCCTTTTTGGCCAAGTGCATCATTGTCGACGTTCTGCCTGTTTTCCTATGCTTTCAGGGCAATTCCAGTCTACCCCCTGCAACCGTTTTCCTGAAATTCTGCCCCGCTTTCAAGTCCCCTTCGCAGGCTTACTTCAATATATTTTTGGAGGATAGCTGTCATTTATAACTCTGCAGGTTTGTGAGTTACAGTGCCCCTGAGCTCATTTCTTCAACTCGCTTTCTTGTGAGCTGGGCACAAAACCACAGGATTGCTTCAGGCCCTAATCTGTTTCCGGCAGGGCACGCTGAGCCTTTGGTTATTACCTCTTCCTGGTCTGAAATGAGCGTTACATTTGCCCGTGCAGACACCTATAGCTAGTCTCTCATTGGTTCTCCCTATTCCTATTCATCTTGCACAGAAATTGCAAGCTGGGCCAAACAGGAGGTTAAAGGCACTGAGTCTCCAAGCAGGGAGAGTGTTAGTAAAGCATCTGGAATGGTGAACCCGAGGACCAGGATACGAAAACTGAGATGCATTTTAAATCGTTTCCCAATCACACGGTGGACCATACTGTGGGTTTCACATGCATGTTTTAGCTGGAGGAAGAATCCCTTGATCCTGAAGAGTTGGGACCCATGGAATAGGTACCATGCAGTATGACTTCAAAGGGTCTGCATTTGCTCACCGAAACTCACCAATGCTATCAGCCTGAAGTGTCCAGCCTTATGTCTCAACCACCTCTGGGTGTAGATGTGGTCAATCCCGGTTGCATCACATGCCCTGAGTGAATTATTTAAGAATTGCTCTCTATTTCACTGTCTTTGTGTTTTGTTTTCGAAATTTATTTTGATAATGGGATTTATCGGATTTTCACGGCTGCGTTTATGCCGCTGTACACACGCTTGATTCTCTTACGGAGACATATATATCCATGGGTTTTAAGATTCTTCCTAGTCAGGTATATTCCTAGGCGTTGAATATGTGGTGTTGAGTCCATTTCGTTGAGCAAGGAGTAGGTCTTGTCTATTACATATTTGGCTTATGGAATGTTCTCTGTGTTAATTTCAGTCTCTGGTTTTATGCAGCACCCCGAGGCACCTTTCCCCATAAGCAAGAACTAGTTGGTTTTCTAAATTTGAGACCCTGTTCTGTTTTGTAATTCAGTTCATGTGTAGTCAAGTTTACATTCCGTGTATTAGTGATATCTTATAATGTTTCTTTTTCTGTGTGACGTAGTTCACGTAGAATCACCGTACCTGCATCCACTCACTATGCCGCTACGGGCCTGATGAGACAGATTTCATTGCTGAGAGATATTGCATTGTACGTACGTGCCACAACTTCTTTATCCATTTTTTGCTTTCTGGGATATTTACCTGATACTGTAGACGAGCTTCTTGTGAACACAGCCGTCCCAAATATTGGGGTGGCTGTCTGTTTTTGATTTTAATTTCCGTAAGCTATAGGACCATAAGTGGAAGTGCCATAGGCTGTGTTGCTTTGTTTCTTACGTGTTTCAGGAAACACCATACACTTCTCCAGGGTGGCTGCTGGCAATTTACATCCTGCCAATCAGCATAACAAGGCTCCCTGTTCTCCATATCCTGTCCTACCTTTCTGGATTTTACACTTTTTTCAGATGGCCCTTTTGCCCGGGGGGCAGTGAGACTTCATTGTAGTGCAGATTTCCTTTACAGGCTTGCTTGGTTGGCCAAAAAGGGCGTATGCGTTTTTTCCTGAATATATTCAGGAAAAAACGCATACGCAATTTTTGGCCAAGTGCATCATTGTCGACGTTCTGCCTCTTTTCCTATGCTTTCAGGGCAATTCCAGTCTACCCGCTGCAATCATTTTCCTGAAATTCTGCCCCGCTTTCAAGTCCCCTTCGCAGGCTTACTTCAATATATTTTTGGAGGATAGCTGTCATTTATAACTCTGCAGGTTTGTGAATTACAGTGCCCCTGAGCTCCTTTCTTCAACTCGCTTTCTTGTGAGCTGGGCACAAAACCACAGGATTGCTTCAGGCCCTAATCTGTTTCCGGCAGGGCATGCTGAGCCTTTGGTTAATACCTCTTCCTGGTGGGAAATGAGCATTACATTTGCCCGAGCAGACACCTACAGCTAATCTCTCATTGGTTCTCCCTATTCCTGTTCATCTTGCACAGAAATTGCAAGCTGTGCCAAAGAGGAGGTTAAAGGCACTGACTCTCCAAGCGGGGAGAGTGTTAGTAAAGCATCTGGAATGGTGAACCCGAGGACCAGGATACGAAAACTGAGATGCATTTTAAATCGTTTCCCAATCACACGGTGGACGATACTCTCGGTTTCCCATGCATGTTTTAGCTGGAGGAAGAAACCCTTGAACCTGGAGAATTGGGACCAATTGAATGGGTACCATGCAGTATGACTTCAAAGGGTCTGCATTTGCTCACCGCAACTCACCAACGCTATCAGCCTGAAGTGTCCAGCCTTATGTCTCAACCAGCTCTGGGTGTAGATGTGGTCAATCCCGGTTGCATCACATGCCCTGAGTGAATTAGTTAAGAATTGCTCTCTATTTCACTGTCTTTGTGTTTTGTTTTCGAAATTTATTTTGATAATGGGATTTATCGGATTTTCACTGCTGCGTTTCGGCCGCTGTACACACGCTTGATTCTCTTACGGAGACATATATATCCATGGGTTTTAAGATTCTTCCTAGTCAGGTATATTCCTAGGCGTTGAATATGTGGTGTTGGGTCCATTTCGGTTAGCAAGGAGTAGGTCTTGTCTATTACATATTTGGCTTATGGAAAGTTATCTGTGCTAATTTCAGTCTCTGGTTTTATGTAGCACCCCAACGCACCTTTCCCCATAAGCAAGCACTAGTTGGTTTTCTAAATTTGAGACCCTGTTCTGTTTTGTAATTCAGTTCATGTGTAGTCAAGTTTACATTCCGTGTATTAGTGATATCTTATGATGTTTCTTTTTCTGTGTGACGTAGTTCACGTAGAATCACCGTACCTGCATCCACTCACTATGCCGCTACGGGCCTGATGACACAGATTTCATTGCTGAGTGATATTGCATTGTACGTACGTGCCACAACTTCTTTATCCATTTTTTGCTTTCTGGGATATTTACCTGATACTGTAGACGAGCTTCTTGTGAACACAGCCGTCCCAAATATTGGGGTGGCTGTCTGTTTTTGATTTTAATTTCCGTAAGCTATAGGACCATAAGTGGAAGTGCCATAGGCTGTGTTGCTTTGTTTCTTACGTGTTTCAGGAAACACCATACACTTCTCCAGGGTGGCTGCTGGCAATTTACATCCTGCCAATCAGCATAACAAGGCTCCCTGTTCTCCATATCCTGTCCTACCTTTCTGGATTTTACACTTTTTTCAGATGGCCCTTTTGCCCGGGGGGCAGTGAGACTTCATTGTAGTGCAGATTTCCTTTACAGGCTTGCTTGGTTGGCCAAAAAGGGCGTATGCGTTTTTTCCTGAATATATTCAGGAAAAAACGCATACACAATTTTTGGCCAAGTGCATCATTGTCGACGTTCTGCCTCTTTTCCTATGCTTTCAGGGCAATTCCAGTCTACCCCCTGCAATCGTTTTCCTGAAATTCTGCCCCGCTTTCAAGTCCCCTTCGCAGGCTTACTTCAATATATTTTTGGAGGATAGCTGTCATTTATAACTCTGCAGGTTTGTGAATTACAGTGCCCCTGAGCTCCTTTCTTCAACTCGCTTTCTTGTGAGCTGGGCACAAAACCGCAGGATTGCTTCAGGCCCTAATCGGTTTCCGGCAGGGCATGCTGAGCCTTTGGTTAATTCCTCTTCCTGGTGGGAAATGAGCATTACATTTGCCCGAGCAGACACCTACAGCTAATCTCTCATTGGTTCTCCCTATTCCTGTTCATCTTGCACAGAAATTGCAAGCTGTGCCAAAGAGGAGGTTAAAGGCACTGACTCTCCAAGCGGGGAGAGTGTTAGTAAAGCATCTGGAATGGTGAACCCGAGGACCAGGATACGAAAACTGAGATGCATTTTAAATCGTTTCCCAATCACACGGTGGACGATACTCTGGGTTTCCCATGCATGTTTTAGCTGGAGGAAGAAACCCTTGCACCTGGAGAATTGGGACCAATTGAATGGGTACCATGCAGTATGACTTCAAAGGGTCTGCATTTGCTCACCGAAACTCACCAAAGCTATCAGCCTGAAGTGTCCAGCCTTATGTCTCAACCAGCTCTGGGTGTAGATGTGGTCAATCCCGGTTGCCTCACATGCCCTCAGTGAATTAGTTAAGAATTGCTCTCTATTTCACTGTCTTTGTGTTTTGTTTTCGAAATTTATTTTGATAATGGGATTTATCGGATTTTCACTGCTGCGTTTCGACCGCTGTACACACGCTTGATTCTCTTATGGAGACATATATATCCATGGGTTTTAAGATTCTTCCTAGTCAGGTATATTCCTAGGCGTTGAATATGTGGTGTTGGGTCCATTTCGTTGCGCAAGGAGTAGGTCTTGTCTATTACATATTTGGCTTATGGAAAGTTATCTGTGCTAATTTCAGTCTCTGGTTTTATGCAGCACCCCAACGCACCTTTCCCCATAAGCAAGCACTAGTTGGTTTTCTAAATTTGAGACCCTGTTCTGTTTTGTAATTCAGTTCATGTGTAGTCAAGTTTATATTCCGTGTATCAGTCATATCTTATGATGTTTCTTTTTCTGTGTGACGTAGTTCACGTAGAATCACCGTACCTGCATCCACTCACTATGCCGCTACGGGCCTGATGACACAGATTTCATTGCTGAGTGATATTGCATTGTACGTACGTGCCACAATTTCTTTATCCATTTTTTGCTTTCTGGGATATTTACCTGATAATGTAGACGAGCTTCTTGTGAACACAGCCGTCCCAAATATTGGGGTGGCTGTCTGTTTTTGATTTTAATTTCCGTAAGCTATAGGACCATAAGTGGAAGTGCCATAGGCTGTGTTGCTTTGTTTCTTACGTGTTTCAGGAAACACCATACACTTCTCCAGGGTGGCTGCTGACAATTTACATCCTGCCAATCAGCATAACAAGGCTCCCTGTTCTCCATATCCTGTCCTACCTTTCTGGATTTTACACTTTTTTCAGATGGCCCTTTTGCCTGCGGGGCAGTGAGACTTCATTGTAGTGCAGATTTACTTTACAGGCTTGCTTGGTTGGCCAAAAAGGGCGTATGCGTTTTTTCCTGAATATATTCAGGAAAAAACGCATACGCCCTTTTTGGCCAAGTGCATCATTGTCGAGGTTCTGCCTCTTTTCCTATGCTTTCAGGGCAATTCCAGTCTACCCCCTGCAATCGTTTTCCTGAAATTCTGCCCCGCTTTCAAGTCCCCTTCGCAGGCTTACTTCAATATATTTTTGGAGGATGGCTGTCATTTATAACTCTGCAGGTTTGTGAATTACAGTGCCCCTGAGCTCCTTTCTTCAACTCGCTTTCTTGTGAGCTGGGCACAAAACCGCAGGATTGCTTCAGGCCCTAATCTGTTTCCAGCAGGGCATGCTGAGCCTTTGGTTAATTCCTCTTCCTGGTAGGAAATGAGCGTTACATTTGCCCGTGCAGACACCTACAGCTAGTCTCTCATTGGTTCTCCCTATTCCTGTTCATCTTGCACAGAAATTGCAAGCTGTGCCAAAGAGGAGGTTAAAGGCACTGACTCTCAAAGCAGGGAGAGTGTTAGTAAAGCATCTGTAATGGTGAACACGAAGACCAGGATACGAAAACTGAGATGCATTTTAAATCGTTTCCCAATCACACGGTGTACGATACTCTGGGTTTCCCGTGCATGTTTTAGCTGGAGGAAGAATCCCTTGAACCTGGAGAGTTGGGACCCATGGAATGGGTACCATGCAGTATGACTTCAAAGGGTCTGCATTTGCTCACCGAAACTCACCAATGCTATCAGCCTGAAGTGTCCAGCCTTATGTCTCAACGAGCTCTGGGTGTAGATGTGGTCAATCCCGGTTGCAACACATGCCCTGAGTGAATTATTTAAGAATTGCTCTCTATTTCACTGTCTTTGTGTTTTGTTTTCGAAATTTATTTTGATAATGGGATTTATCGGATTTTCACTGCTGCGTTTATGACACTGTACACCCGCTTGATTCTCTTACGGAGACATATAATTCCATGGGTTTTAAGATTCTTCCTAGTCAGGTATATTCCTAGGCGTTGAATATGTGGTGTTGAGTCCATTTTGTTGAGCAAGGAGTAGGTCTTGTCTATTACATATTTGGCTTATGGAATGTTATCTGTGGTAATTTCAATCTCTGGTTTTATGCAGCACCCCGAGGCACCTTTCCCCATAAGCAAGCACTAGTTGGTTTTCTAAATTTGAGACCGTGTTCTGTTTGTAATTCAGTTCATGTGTAGTCAAGTTTACATTCCGTGTATTAGTGATATCTTATGATGTTTCTTTTTCTGTGTGACGTAGTTCACGTAGAATCACCGTACCTGCATCCACTCACTATGCCGCTACGGGCCTGATGACACAGATTTCATTGCTGAGTGATATTGCATTGCACGTACGTGCCACAACTTCTTTATCCATTTTTTGCTTTCTGGGATATTTACCTGGTACTGTAGACGAGCTTCTTGGGAACACAGCCGTCCCAAACTTTGGGGTGGCTCTGTGTTTTTGATTTTAATTTCCCTAAGCAATAGGACCATAAGTGCAATTGCCATAGGCTGTGTTGCTTTATTTCTTATGTGTTTCAGGAAACACCATACACTTCTCCAGGGTGGCTGCTGGCAATTTACATCCTGTCAATCAGCATAACATGGCTCCCTGTTCTCCATATCCTGTCCTACCTTTCTGGATTTTCCTGAATATATTCAGGAAAAAACGCATACGCCCTTTTTGGCCAAGTGCATCATTGTCGACGTTCTGCCTCTTTTCCTATTTTTTTAGGGCAATTCCAGTCTACCCCCTGCAATCGTTTTCCTGAAATTCTGCCCCGCTTTCAAGTCCCCTTCGCAGGCTTACTTCAATATATTTTTGGAGGATAGCTGTCATTTATAACTCTGCAGGTTTGTGAATTACAGTGCCCCTGAGCTCCTTTCTTCAACTCGCTTTCTTGTGAGCTGGGCACAAAACCGCAGGATTGCTTCAGGCCCTAATCTGTTTCCGGCAGGGCATGCTGAGCCTTTGGTTAATTCCTCTTCCTGGTGGGAAATGAGCATTACATTTGCCCATGCAGACACCTACAGCTAGTCTCTCATTGGTTCTCCCTAATCCTGTTCATCTTGCACAGAAATTGCAAGCTGTGCCAAAGAGGAGGTTAAAGGCACTGACTCTCCAAGCGGGGAGAGTGTTAGTAAAGCATCTGGAATGGTGAACCCGAGGCCCAGGATACGAAAACTGAGATGCATTTTAAATCGTTTCCCAATCACACGGTGGACGATACTCTGGGTTTCCCATGCATGTTTTAGCTGGAGGAAGAAACCCTTGAACCTGGAGAATTGGGACCAATTGAATGGTTACCATGCAGTATGACTTCAAAGGTTCTGCATTTGCTCACCGAAACTCACCAATGCTATCAGCCTGACGTGTCCAGCCTTATGACTCAACCAGCTCTGGGTGTAGATGTGGTCAATCCCGGTTGCATCACCTGCCCTGAGTGAATTATTTAAGAATTGCTCTCTATTTCACTGTCTTTGTGTTTTGTTTTCGAAATTTATTTTGATAATGGGATTTATCGGATTTTCACTGCTGCGTTTCGGCCGCTGTACACACGCTTGATTCTCTTACGGAGACATATATATCCATGGATTTTAAGATTCTTCCTAGTCAGGTATATTCCTAGGCGTTGAATATGTGGTGTTGGGTCCATTTCGGTTAGCAAGGAGTAGGTCTTGTCTATTACATATTTGGCTTATGGAAAGTTATCTGTGCTAATTTCAGTCTCTGGTTTTATGTAGCACCCCAACGCACCTTTCCCCATAAGCAAGCACTAGTTGGTTTTCTAAATTTGAGACCCTGTTCTGTTTTGTAATTCAGTTCATGTGTAGTCAAGTTTACATTCCGTGTATTAGTGATATCTTATGATGTTTCTTTTTCTGTGTGACGTAGTTCACGTAGAATCACCGTACCTGCATCCACTCACTATGCCGCTACGGGCCTGATGACACAGATTTCATTGCTGAGTGATATTGCATTGTACGTACGTGCCACAACTTCTTTATCCATTTTTTGCTTTCTGGGATATTTACCTGATACTGTAGACGAGCTTCTTGTGAACACAGCCGTCCCAAATATTGGGGTGGCTGTCTGTTTTTGATTTTAATTTCCGTAAGCTATAGGACCATAAGTGGAAGTGCCATAGGCTGTGTTGCTTTGTTTCTTACGTGTTTCAGGAAACACCATACACTTCTCCAGGGTGGCTGCTGGCAATTTACATCCTGCCAATCAGCATAACAAGGCTCCCTGTTCTCCATATCCTGTGCTACCTTTCTGGATTTTACACTTTTTTCAGATGGCCCTTTTGCCCGGGGGGCAGTGAGACTTCATTGTAGTGCAGATTTCCTTTACAGGCTTGCTTGGTTGGCCAAAAAGGGCGTATGCGTTTTTTCCTGAATATATTCAGGAAAAAACGCATACGCCCTTTTTGGCCAAGTGCATCATTGTCGACGTTCTGCCTCTTTTCCTATGCTTTCAGGGCAATTCCAGTCTACCCCCTGCAATCGTTTTCCTGAAATTCTGCCCCGCTTTCAAGTCCCCTTCGCAGGCTTACTTCAATATATTTTTGGAGGATGGCTGTCATTTATAACTCTGCAGGTTTGTGAATTACAGTGCCCCTGAGCTCCTTTCTTCAACTCGCTTTCTTGTGAGCTGGGCACAAAACCGCAGGATTGCTTCAGGCCCTAATCTGTTTCCGGCAGGGCATGCTGAGCCTTTGGTTAATTCCTCTTCCTGGTAGGAAATGAGCGTTACATTTGCCCGTGCAGACACCTACAGCTAGTCTCTCATTGGTTCTCCCTATTCCTGTTCATCTTGCACAGAAATTGCAAGCTGTGCCAAAGAGGAGGTTAAAGGCACTGACTCTCCAAGCGGGTAGAGTGTTAGTAAAGCATCTGGAATGGTGAACCCGAGGACCAGGATACGAAAACTGAGATGCATTTTAAATCGTTTCCCAATCACACGGTGAACGATATTCTGGGTTTCCCATGCATGTTTTAGCTGGAGGACGAATCCCTTGAACCTGGAGAGTTGGGACCCATGGAATGGGTACCATGCAGTATGACTTCAAAGGGTCTGCATTTGCTCACCGAAACTCACCAATGCTATCAGCCTGACGTGTCCAGCCTTATGACTCAACCAGCTCTGGGTGTAGATGTGGTCAATCCCGGTTGCATCACCTGCCTGAGTGAATTATTTAAGAATTGCTCTCTATTTCACTGTCTTTGTGTTTTGTTTTCGAAATTTATTTTGATAATGGGATTTATCGGATTTTCACTGCTGCGTTTATGACACTGTACACACGCTTGATTCTCTTTCGGAGACATATAAATCCATGGGTTTTAAGATTCTTCCTAGTCAGGTATATTCCTAGGCGTTGAATATGTGGTGTTGGGTCCATTTCGTTTAGCAAGGAGTAGGTCTTGTCTATTACATATTTGGCTTATGGAAAGTTATCTGTGCTAATTTCAGTCTCTGGTTTTATGTAGCACCCCAACGCACCTTTCCCCATAAGCAAGCACTAGTTGGTTTTCTAAATTTGAGACCCTGTTCTGTTTTTAATTCAGTTCATGTGTAGTCAAGTTTACATTCCGTGTATTGGTGATATCTTATGATGTTTCTTTTTCTGTGTGACGTAGTTCACGTAGAATCACCGTACCTGCATCCACTCACTATTTCGCTACGGGCCTGATGACACAGATTTCATTGCTGAGTGATATTGCATTGTACGTACGTGCCACAACTTCTTTATCCATTTTTTGCTTTCTGGGATATTTACCTGATACTGTAGACGAGCTACTTGTGAACACAGCCGTCCCAAATATTGGGGTGGCTGTCTGTTTTTGATTTTAATTTCCGTAAACTATAGGACCATAAGTGGAAGTGCCATAGGCTGTGTTGCTTTGTTTCTTACATGTTTCAGGAAACACCATACACTTCTCCAGGTTGGCTGCTGGCAATTTACATCCTGCCAATCAGCATAACAAGGCTCCCTGTTCTCCATATCCTGTCCTACCTTTCTGGATTTTACACTTTTTTCAGATGGCCCTTTTGCCCGGGGGGCAGTGAGACTTCATTGTAGTGCAGATTTCATTTACAGGCTTGCTTGGTTGGCCAAAAAGGGCGTATGCGTTTTTTCCTGAATATATTCAGGAAAAAACGCATACGCCCTTTTTGGCCAAGTGCATCATTGTCGACGTTCTGCCTCTTTTCCTATGCTTTTAGGGCAATTCCAGTCTACCCCTTGCAATCGTTTTCCTGAAATTCTGCCCCGCTTTCAAGTCCCCTTCGCAGGCTTACTTCAATATATTTTTGGAGGATAGCTGTCATTTATAACTCTGCAGGATTGTGAATTACAGTGCCCCTGAGCTCCTTTCTTCAACTCGCTTTCTTGTGAGCTGGGCACAAAACCGCAGGATTGCTTCAGGCCCTAATCTGTTTCCGGCAGGGCATGCTGAGCCTTTGGTTAATTCCTCTTCCTGGTGTGAAATGAGCATTACATTTGCCCGAGCAGACACCTACAGCTAATCTCTCATTGGTTCTCCCTATTCCTGTTCATCTTGCACAGAAATTGCAAGCTGTGCCAAACAGGAGGTTAAAGGCACTGACTCTCCAAGCGGGGAGAGTGTTAGTAAAGCATCTGGAATGGTGAACCCGAGGACCAGGATACGAAAACTGAGATGCATTTTAAATCGTTTCCCAATCACACGGTGGACGATACTCTGGGTTTCCCATGCATGTTTTAGCTGGAGGAAGAAACCCTTGAACCTGGAGAATTGGGACCAATTGAATGGTTACCATGCAGTATGACTTCAAAGGGTCTGCATTTGCTCACCGAAACTCACCAATGCTATCAGCCTGACGTGTCCAGCCTTATGACTCAACCAGCTCTGGGTGTAGATGTGGTCAATCCCGGTTGCATCACCTGCCCTGAGTGAATTATTTAAGAATTGCTCTCTATTTCACTGTCTTTGTGTTTTGTTTTCGAAATTTATTTTGATAATGGGATTTATCGGATTTTCACTGCTGCGTTTCGGCCGCTGTACACACACTTGATTCTCTTACGGAGACATATATATCCATGGGTTTTAAGATTCTTCCTAGTCAGGTATATTCCTAGGCGTTGAATATGTGGTGTTGGGTCCATTTCGTTGAGCAAGGAGTAGGTCTTTTCTATTACATATTTGGCTTATGGAAATTTATCTGTGCTAATTTCAGTCTCTGGTTTTATGCAGCACCCCAACGCACCTTTCCCCATAAGCAAGCACTAGTTGGTTTTCTAAATTTGAGACCCTGTTCTGTTTTGTAATTCAGTTCATGTGTAGTCAAGTTTACATTCCGTGTATTAGTGATATCTTATGATGTTTCTTTTTCTGTGTGACGTAGTTCACGTAGAATCACCGTACCTGCATCCAGTCACTATGCCGCTACGGGCCTGATGACACAGATTTCATTGCTGAGTGATAATTCATTGTACGTACGTGCCACAACTTCTTTATCCATTTTTTGCTTTCTGGGATATTTACCTGATACTGTAGACGAGCTTCTTGTGAACACAGCCGTCCCAAATATTGGGGTGGCTGTCTGTTTTTGATTTTAATTTCCGTAAGCTATAGGACCATAAGTGGAAGTGCCATAGGCTGTGTTGCTTTGTTTCTTACGTGTTTCAGGAAACACCATACACTTCTCCAGGGGGGCTGCTGGCAATTTACATCCTGCCAATCAGCATAACAAGGCTCCCTGTTCTCCATATCCTGTCCTACCTTTCTGGATTTTACACTTTTTTCAGATGGCCCTTTTGCCCGGGGGGCAGTGAGACTTCATTGTAGTGCAGATTTCCTTTACAGGCTTGCTTGGTTGGCCAAAAAGGGCGTATGCGTTTTTTCCTGAATATATTCAGGAAAAAACGCATACGCCCTTTTTGGCCAAGTGCATCATTGTCGATGTTCTGCCTCTTTTCCTATGCTTTCAGGACAATTCCAGTCTACCCCCTGCAATCGTTTTCCTGAAATTCTGCCCCGCTTTCAAGTCCCCTTCGCAGGCTTACTTCAATATATTTTTGGAGGATGGCTGTCATTTATAACTCTGCAGGTTTGTGAATTACAGTGCCCCTGAGCTCCTTTCTTCAACTCGCTTTCTTGTGAGCTGGGCACAAAACCGCAGGATTGCTTCAGGCCCTACTCTGTTTCCGGCAGGGCATGCTGAGCCTTTGGTTAATTCCTCTTCCTGGTAGGAAATGAGCGTTACATTTGCCCGTGCAGACACCTACAGGTAGTCTCTCATTGGTTCTGCCTATTCCTGTTCATCTTGCACAGAAATTGCAAGCTGTGCCAAAGAGGAGGTTAAAGGCACTGACTCTCCAAGCGGGGAGAGTGTTAGTAAAGCATCTGGAATGGTGAACACGAGGACCAGGATACGAAAACTGAGATGCATTTTAAATCGTTTCCCAATCACACGGTGGACGATACTCTGGGTTTCCCGTGCATGTTTTAGCTGGAGGAAGAATCCCTTGAACCTGGAGAGTTGGGACCCATGGAATGGGTACCATGCAGTATGACTTCAAAGGGTCTGCATTTGCTCACCGAAACTCACCAATGCTATCATCCTGAAGTGTCCAGCCTTATGTCTCAACGAGCTCTGGGTGTAGATGTGGTCAATCCCGGTTGCATCACATGCCCTGAGTGAATTATTTAAGAATTGCTCTCTATTTCACTGTCTTTGTGTTTTATTTTCGAAATTTATTTTGATAATGGGATTTATCGGATTTTCACTGCTGCGTTTATGACACTGTACACACGCTTGATTCTCTTTCGGAGACATATAAATCCATGGGTTTTAAGATTCTTCCTAGTCAGGTATATTCCTAGGCGTTGAATATGTGGTGTTGGGTCCATTTCGTTTAGCAAGGAGTAGGTCTTGTCTATTACATATTTGGCTTATGGAAAGTTATCTGTGCTAATTTCAGTCTCTGGTTTTATGTAGCACCCCAACGCACCTTTCCCCATAAGCAAGCACTAGTTGGTTTTCTAAATTTGAGACCCTGTTCTGTTTTTAATTCAGTTCATGTGTAGTCAAGTTTACATTCCGTGTATTGGTGATATCTTATGATGTTTCTTTTTCTGTGTGACGTAGTTCACGTAGAATCACCGTACCTGCATCCACTCACTATTTCGCTACGGGCCTGATGACACAGATTTCATTGCTGAGTGATATTGCATTGTACGTACGTGCCACAACTTCTTTATCCATTTTTTGCTTTCTGGGATATTTACCTGATACTGTAGACGAGCTACTTGTGAACACAGCCGTCCCAAATATTGGGGTGGCTGTCTGTTTTTGATTTTAATTTCCGTAAACTATAGGACCATAAGTGGAAGTGCCATAGGCTGTGTTGCTTTGTTTCTTACATGTTTCAGGAAACACCATACACTTCTCCAGGGTGGCTGCTGGCAATTTACATCCTGCCAATCAGCATAACAAGGCTCCCTGTTCTCCATATCCTGTCCTACCTTTCTGGATTTTACACTTTTTTCAGATGGCCCTTTTGCCCGGGGGGCAGTGAGACTTCATTGTAGTGCAGATTTCATTTACAGGCTTGCTTGGTTGGCCAAAAAGGGCGTATGCGTTTTTTCCTGAATATATTCAGGAAAAAACGCATACGCCCTTTTTGGCCAAGTGCATCATTGTCGACGTTCTGCCTCTTTTCCTATGCTTTTAGGGCAATTCCAGTCTACCCCTTGCAATCGTTTTCCTGAAATTCTGCCCCGCTTTCAAGTCCCCTTCGCAGGCTTACTTCAATATATTTTTGGAGGATAGCTGTCATTTATAACTCTGCAGGATTGTGAATTACAGTGCCCCTGAGCTCCTTTCTTCAACTCGCTTTCTTGTGAGCTGGGCACAAAACCGCAGGATTGCTTCAGGCCCTAATCTGTTTCCGGCAGGGCATGCTGAGCCTTTGGTTAATTCCTCTTCCTGGTGTGAAATGAGCATTACATTTGCCCGAGCAGACACCTACAGCTAATCTCTCATTGGTTCTCCCTATTCCTGTTCATCTTGCACAGAAATTGCAAGCTGTGCCAAACAGGAGGTTAAAGGCACTGACTCTCCAAGCGGGGAGAGTGTTAGTAAAGCATCTGGAATGGTGAACCCGAGGACCAGGATACGAAAACTGAGATGCATTTTAAATCGTTTCCCAATCACACGGTGGACGATACTCTGGGTTTCCCATGCATGTTTTAGCTGGAGGAAGAAACCCTTGAACCTGGAGAATTGGGACCAATTGAATGGTTACCATGCAGTATGACTTCAAAGGGTCTGCATTTGCTCACCGAAACTCACCAATGCTATCAGCCTGACGTGTCCAGCCTTATGACTCAACCAGCTCTGGGTGTAGATGTGGTCAATCCCGGTTGCATCACCTGCCCTGAGTGAATTATTTAAGAATTGCTCTCTATTTCACTGTCTTTGTGTTTTGTTTTCGAAATTTATTTTGATAATGGGATTTATCGGATTTTCACTGCTGCGTTTCGGCCACTGTACACACACTTGATTCTCTTACGGAGACATATATATCCATGGGTTTTAAGATTCTTCCTAGTCAGGTATATTCCTAGGCGTTGAATATGTGGTGTTGGGTCCATTTCGTTGAGCAAGGAGTAGGTCTTTTCTATTACATATTTGGCTTATGGAAATTTATCTGTGCTAATTTCAGTCTCTGGTTTTATGCAGCACCCCAACGCACCTTTCCCCATAAGCAAGCACTAGTTGGTTTTCTAAATTTGAGACCCTGTTCTGTTTTGTAATTCAGTTCATGTGTAGTCAAGTTTACATTCCGTGTATTAGTGATATCTTATGATGTTTCTTTTTCTGTGTGACGTAGTTCACGTAGAATCACCGTACCTGCATCCAGTCACTATGCCGCTACGGGCCTGATGACACAGATTTCATTGCTGAGTGATAATTCATTGTACGTACGTGCCACAACTTCTTTATCCATTTTTTGCTTTCTGGGATATTTACCTGATACTGTAGACGAGCTTCTTGTGAACACAGCCGTCCCAAATATTGGGGTGGCTGTCTGTTTTTGATTTTAATTTCCGTAAGCTATAGGACCATAAGTGGAAGTGCCATAGGCTGTGTTGCTTTGTTTCTTACGTGTTTCAGGAAACACCATACACTTCTCCAGGGGGGCTGCTGGCAATTTACATCCTGCCAATCAGCATAACAAGGCTCCCTGTTCTCCATATCCTGTCCTAACTTTCTGGATTTTACACTTTTTTCAGATGGCCCTTTTGCCCGGTGGGCAGTGAGACTTCATTGTAGTGCAGATTTCCTTTACAGGCTTGCTTGGTTGGCCAAAAAGGGCGTATGCGTTTTTTCCTGAATATATTCAGGAAAAAACGCATACGCCCTTTTTGGCCAAGTGCATCATTGTCGACGTTCTGCCTCTTTTCCTATGCTTTCAGGACAATTCCAGTCTACCCCCTGCAATCGTTTTCCTGAAATTCTGCCCCGCTTTCAAGTCCCCTTCGCAGGCTTACTTCAATATATTTTTGGAGGATGGCTGTCATTTATAACTCTGCAGGTTTGTGAATTACAGTGCCCCTGAGCTCCTTTCTTCAACTCGCTTTCTTGTGAGCTGGGCACAAAACCGCAGGATTGCTTCAGGCCCTACTCTGTTTCCGGCAGGGCATGCTGAGCCTTTGGTTAATTCCTCTTCCTGGTAGGAAATGAGCGTTACATTTGCCCGTGCAGACACCTACAGGTAGTCTCTCATTGGTTCTGCCTATTCCTGTTCATCTTGCACAGAAATTGCAAGCTGTGCCAAAGAGGAGGTTAAAGGCACTGACTCTCCAAGCGGGGAGAGTGTTAGTAAAGCATCTGGAATGGTGAACACGAGGACCAGGATACGAAAACTGAGATGCATTTTAAATCGTTTCCCAATCACACGGTGGACGATACTCTGGGTTTCCCGTGCATGTTTTAGCTGGAGGAAGAATCCCTTGAACCTGGAGAGTTGGGACCCATGGAATGGGTACCATGCAGTATGACTTCAAAGGGTCTGCATTTGCTCACCGAAACTCACCAATGCTATCATCCTGAAGTGTCCAGCCTTATGTCTCAACGAGCTCTGGGTGTAGATGTGGTCAATCCCGGTTGCAACACATGCCCTGAGTGAATTATTTAAGAATTGCTCTCTATTTCACTGTCTTTGTGTTTTGTTTTCGAAATTTATTTTGATAATGGGATTTATCGGATTTTCACTGCTTCGTTTATGACACTGTACACCCGCTTGATTCTCTTACGGAGACATATAAATCCATGGGTTTTAAGATTCTTCCTAGTCAGGTATATTCCTAGGCGTTGAATATGTGGTGTTGAGTCCATTTTGTTGAGCAAGGAGTAGGTCTTGTCTATTACATATTTGGCTTATGGAATGTTATCTGTGGTAATTTCAATCTCTGGTTTTATGCAGCACCCCAAGGCACCTTTCCCCATAAGCAAGCACTAGTTGGTTTTCTAAATTTGAGACCCTGTTCTGTTTTGTAATTCAGTTCATGTGTAGTCAAGTTTACATTCCGTGTATTAGTGATATCTTATGATGTTTCTTTTTCTGTGTGACGTAGTTCACGTAGAATCACCGTACCTGCATCCACTCACTATGCCGCTACGGTCCTGATGACACAGATTTCATTGCTGAGTGATATTGCATTGCACGTACGTGCCACAACTTCTTTATCCATTTTTTGCTTTCTGGGATATTTACCTGGTACTGTAGACGAGCTTCTTGGGAACACAGCCGTCCCAAACTTTGGGGTGGCTCTCTGTTTTTGATTTTAATTTCCCTAAGCAATAGGACCATAAGTGCAATTGCCATAGGCTGTGTTGCTTTATTTCTTATGTGTTTCAGGAAACAACATACACTTCTCCAGGGTGGCTGCTGGCAATTTACATCCTGTCAATCAGCATAACAAGGCTCCCTGTTCTCCATATCCTGTCCTACCTTTCTGGATTTTCCTGAATATATTCAGGAAAAAACGCATACGCCCTTTTTGGCCAAGTGCATCATTGTCGACGTTGTGCCTCTTTTCCTATGCTTTCACGGCAATTCCAGTCTACCCCCTTCAATCGTTTTCCTGAAATTCTGCCCCGCTTTCAAGTCCCCTTCGCAGGCTTATTTCAATATATTATTGGAGGATAGCTGTCAATTATAACTCTGCAGGTTTGTGAATTACAGTGCCCCTGAGCTCCTTTCTTCAACTCGCTTTCTTGTGAGCTTGGCAAAAAACCGCAGGATTGCTTCAGGCCCTAATCTGTTTCCAGCAGTGAACACTGAGCCTTTGTTTAATTCCTCTTCCAGGTGGGAAATGGGTGTTACATTTGGCCGTGCAAACACCTACATCTAGTCTCTCATTGGTTCTCCCTATTCCTGATCATCTTGCACAGAAATTGCAAACTGTGCCAAACAGGAGGTTAAAGGCACTGACTCTCCATGCGGGGAGAGTGTTAGTAAAGCGTCTGCAATGGTGAACCCGAGGATAAGGATACGAAAACTGAGATGCATTTTAAATCGTTTCGCAATCACACGGTGGACGATACTCTGTGTTTCCCATGCATGTTTTAGCTGGAGTAAGAATCCCTTGAACCTGAAGAGTTGGGACCCATGGAATAGGTACCATGCAGTATGACTTCAAAGGGTCTGCATTTGCTCACCGAAACTCACCAATGCTATCAGCCTGAAGTGTCCAGCCTTATGTCTCAACCAGCTCTGGGTGTAGATGTGGTCAATCCCGGTTGCATCACATGCCCTGAGTGAATTATTTAAGAATTGCTCTCTATTTCACTGTCTTTGTGTTTTGTTTTCGAAATTTATTTTGATAATTGGATTTATCGGATTTTCACTGCTGCGTTTCGGCCGCTGTACACACGCTTGATTCTCTTACGGAGACATATATATCCATGGGTTTTAAGATTATTCCTAGTCAGGTATATTCCTAGGCGTTGAATATGTGGTGTTGAGTCCATTTCGTTGAGCAAGGAGTAGGTCTTGTCTATTACATATTTGGCTTATGGAATGTTATCTGTGCTAATTTCAGTCTCTGGATTTATGCAGCACCCCAAGGCACCTTTCCCCATAAGCAAGCACTATTTGGTTTTCTAAATTTGAGACCCTGTTCTCTTTTGTAATTCAGTTCATGTGTAGTCAAGTTCACATTCCGTGTATTAGTGATATCTTATGATGTTTCTTTTTCTGTGTGACATAGTTCACGTAGATCACCGTACCTGCATCCACTCACTATGCCGCTACAGGCCTGGGGACACAGATTTCATTGCTGAGAGATACTGCATTGCACGTACGTGCCACAACTTCTTTATCCATTTTTTGCTTTCTGGGATATTTACCTGATACTGTAGGCGAGCTTCTTGTGAACACAGCCGTCCCAAATATTGGGGTGGCTGTCTGTTTTTGATTTTAATTTCCGTAAGCTATAGGACCATAAGTGGAAGTGCCATAGGCTGTGTTGCTTTGTTTCTTACGTGTTTCAGGAAACACCATACACTTCTCCAGGGTGGCTGCTGGCAATTTACATCCTGCCAATCAGCATAACAAGGCCCCCTGTTCTCCATATCCTGTCCTACCTTTCTGGATTTTCCTGAATATATTCAGGAAAAAACGTATACGCCCTTTTTGGCCAAGTGCATCATTGTCGACGTTGTGCCTCTTTTCCTATGCTTTCAGGGCAATTCCAGTCTACCCCCTTCAATCGTTTTCCTGAAATTCTGCCCCGCTTTCAAGTCCCCTTCGCAGGCTTACTTCAATATATTTTTGGAGGATAGCTGTCAATTATAACTCTGCAGGTTTGTGAATTACAGTGCCCCTGAGCTCCTTTCTTCAACTCGCTTTCTTGTGAGCTTGGCACAAAACCGCAGGATTGCTTCAGACCCTAATCTGTTTCCAGCAGTGAACACTGAGCCTTTGTTTAATTCCTCTTCCTGGTGGGAAATGAGTGTTACATTTGGCCGTGCAGACACCTACAGCTAGTCTCTCATTGGTTCTCCCTATTCCTGTTCATCTTGCACAGAAATTGCAAACTGTGCCAAACAGGAGGTTAAAGGCACTGACTCTCCAAGCGGGGAGAGTGTTAGTAAAGCATATGGAATGGTGAACCCGAGGACCAGGATACGAAAACTGAGATGCATTTTAAATCGTTTCCCAATCACACGGTGGACGATACTCTGGGTTTCCCATGCATGTTTTATCTGGAGGAAGAATCCCTTGAACCTGGAGAGTTGGGACCCATGGAATGGGTACCATGCAGTATGACTTCAAAGGGTCTGCATTTGCTCACCGAAACTCACCAATGCTATCAGCCTGAAGTGTCCAGCCTTATGTCTCAACCAGCTCTGGGTGTAGATGTGCTCAATCCCGGTTGCATCACCTGCCCTGAGTGAATTATTTAAGAATTGCTCTCTATTTCACGGTCTTTGTGTTTTGTTTTCGAAATTTATTTTGATAATGGGATTTATCAGATTTTCACTGCTGCGTTTCGGCCGCTGTACACACGCTTGATTCTCTTCAGGAGACATATATATCCATGGGTTTTAAGATTCTTCCTAGTCAGGTATATTCCTAGGCGTTGAATTTGTGGTGTTGAGTCCATTTCGTTGAGCAAGGAGTAGGTCTTGTCTATTACATATTTGGCTTATGGAATGTTATCTGTGCTAATTTCAGTCTCTGGATTTATGCAGCACCCCAAGGCACCTTTCCCCATAAGCAAGCACTATTTGGTTTTCTAAATTTGAGACCCTGTTCTGTTTTGTAATTCAGTTCATGTGTAGTCAAGTTTACATTCCGTGTATTAGTGATATCTTATGATGTTTCTTTTTCTGTGTGACGTAGTTCACGTAGATCACCATACCTGCATCCACTCACTATGCCGCTACGGGCCTGAGGACACAGATTTCATTGCTGAGTGATACTGCATTGCACGTACGTGCCACAACTTCTTTATCCATTTTTTGCTGTCTGGGATATTTACCTGATACTGTAGGCGAGCTTCTTGTGAACACAGCCGTCCCAAATATTGGGGTGGCTGTCTGTTTTTGATTTTAATTTCCGTAAGCTATAGGACCATAAGTGGAAATGCCATAGGCTGTGTTGCTTTGTTTCTTACGTGTTTCAGGAAACACCATACACTTCTCCAGGGTGGCTGCTGGCAATTTACATCCTGCCAATCAGCATAACAAGGCTCCCTGTTCTCCATATTCTGTCCTACCTTTCTGGATTTTCCTGAATATATTCAGGAAAAAACGCATACGCCCTTTTTGGCCAAGTGCATCATTGTCGACGTTCTGCCTCTTTTCCTATGCTTTCAGGGCAATTCCAGTCTACCCCCTTCAATCGTTTTCCTGAAATTCTGCCCCGCTTTCAAGTCCCCTTCGCAGGCTTACTTCAATATATTTTTGGAGGATAGCTGTCAATTATAACTCTGCAGGTTTGTGAATTACAGTGCCCCTGAGCTCCTTTCTTCAACTCGCTTTCTTGTGAGCTTGGCACAAAACCGCAGGATTGCTTCAGGCCCTAATCTGTTTCCAGCAGTGAACACTGAGCCTTTGTTTAATTCCTCTTCCTGGTGGGAAATGAGTGTTACATTTGGCCGTGCAGACACCTACAGCTAGTCTCTCATTGGTTCTCCCTATTCCTGTTCATCTTGCACAGAAATTGCAAACTGTGCCAAACAGGAGGTTAAAGGCACTGACTCTCCTAGCGGGGAGAGTGTTAGTAAAGCGTCTGGAATGGTGAACCCGAGGACAAGGATACGAAAACTGAGATCCATTTTAAATCGTTTCCCAATCTCATGGTGTACCATACTCTGTGTTTCCCATGCATGTTTTAGCTGAAGGAAGAATCCCTTGAACCTGGAGAGTTGGGACCCATTGAATGGGTACCATGCAGTATGACTTCAAAGGGTCTGCATTTGCTCAGCGAAACTCACCAATGCTATCATCCTGAAGTGTCCAGCCTTATGTCTCAACCAGCTCTGGGTGTAGATGTGGTCAATCCCGGTTGCATCACATGCCCTGAGTGAATTATTTAAGAATTGCTCTCTATTTCACGGTCTTTGTGTTTTGTTTTCGAAATTTATTTTGATAATGGGATTTATCGGATTTTCACTGCTGCGTTTCGGCCGCTGTACACATGCTTGATTCTCTTCGGGAGACATATATATCCATGGGTTTTAAGATTCTTCCTAGTCAGGTATATTCCTAGGCGTTGAATATGTGGTGTTGGGTCCATTTCGTTGAGCAAGTAGTAGGTCTTGTCTATTACATATTTGGCTTATGGAAAGTTATCTGTTCTAATTTCAGTCTCTGTTTTTATGCAGCACCCCAAGGCACCTTTCCCAATAAGCAAGAACTAGTTGGTTTTCTAAATTTGAGACCCTGTTCTGTTTTGTAATTCAGTTCATGTGTAGTCAAGTTTACATTCCGTGTATTAGTGATATCTTATGATGTTTATTTTTCTGTGTGACGTAGTTCACGTAGAATCACCGTACCTGCATCCACTCACTATGCCGCTACGGGCCTGATGACACAGATTTCATTGCTGAGTGATATTTCATTGTACGTACGTGCCACAACTTCTTTATCCATTTTTTGTTTTCTGGGACATTTACCTGATACTGTAGACGAGCTTCTTGTGAACACAGCCGTCCCAAATATTGGGGTGGCTGTCTGTTTTTGATTTTAATTTCCGTAAGCTATAGGACCATAAGTGGAAGTGCCATAGGCTGTTTTGCTTTGTTTCTTACGTGTTTCAGGAAACACCATACACTTCTCCAGGGTGGCTGCTGGCAATTTACATCCTGCCAATCAGCATAACAAGGCTCCCTGTTCTCCATATCCTGTCCTACCTTTCTGGATTTTACACTTTTTTCAGATGGCCCTTTTGCCCGGAGGGCAGTGAGACTTCATTGTAGTGCAGATTTCCTTTACAGGCTTGCTTGGTTGGCCAAAAAGGGCGTATGCGTTTTTTCCTGAATATATTCAGGAAAAAACGCATACGCAATTTTTGGCCAAGTGCATCATTGTCGACGTTCTGCCTCTTTTCCTATGCTTTCAGGGCAATTCCAGTCTACCCCCTGCAATCGTTTTCCTGAAATTCTGCCCCGCTTTCAAGTCCCCTTCGCAGGCTTACTTCAATATATTTTTGGAGGATAGCTGTCATTTATAACTCTGCAGGTTTGTGAATTACAGTGCCCCTGAGCTCCTTTCTTCAACTCGCTTTCTTGTGAGCTGGGCACAAAACCGCAGGATTGCTTCAGGCCCTAATCGGTTTCCGGCAGGGCATGCTGAGCCTTTGGTTAATTCCTCTTCCTGGTGGGAAATGAGCATTACATTTGCCCGAGCAGACACCTACAGCTAATCTCTCATTGGTTCTCCCTATTCCTGTTCATCTTGCACAGAAATTGCAAGCTGTGCCAAAGAGGAGGTTAAAGGCACTGACTCTCCAAGCGGGGAGAGTGTTAGTAAAGCATCTGGAATGGTGAACCCGAGGACCAGGATACGAAAACTGAGATGCATTTTAAATCGTTTCCCAATCACACGGTGGACGATACTCTGGGTTTCCCATGCATGTTTTAGCTGGAGGAAGAAACCCTTGAACCTGGAGAATTGGGACCAATTGAATGGGTACCATGCAGTATGACTTCAAAGGGTCTGCATTTGCTCACCGAAACTCACCAACGCTATCAGCCTGAAGTGTCCAGCCTTATGTCTCAACCAGCTCTGGGTGTAGATGTGGTCAATCCCGGTTGCATCACATGCCCTGAGTGAATTAGTTAAGAATTGCTCTCTATTTCACTGTCTTTGTGTTTTGTTTTCGAAATTTATTTTGATAATGGGATTTATCGGATTTTCACTGCTGCGTTTCGGCCGCTGTACACACGCTTGATTCTCTTACGGAGACATATATATCCATGGGTTTTAAGATTCTTCCTAGTCAGGTATATTCCTAGGCGTTGAATATGTGGTGTTGGGTCCATTTCGGTTAGCAAGGAGTAGGTCTTGTCTATTACATATTTGGCTTATGGAAAGTTATCTGTGCTAATTTCAGTCTCTGGTTTTATGTAGCACCCCAACGCACCTTTCCCCATAAGCAAGCACTAGTTGGTTTTCTAAATTTGAGACCCTGTTCTGTTTTGTAATTCAGTTCATGTGTAGTCAAGTTTACATTCCGTGTATTAGTGATATCTTATGATGTTTCTTTTTCTGTGTGACGTAGTTCACGTAGAATCACCGTACCTGCATCCACTCACTATGCCGCTACGGGCCTGATGAGACAGATTTCATTGCTGAGTGATATTGCATTGTACGTACGTGCCACAACTTCTTTATCCATTTTTTGCTTTCTGGGATATTTACCTGATACTGTAGACGAGCTTCTTGTGAACACAGCCGTCCCAAATATTGGGGTGGCTGTCTGTTTTTGATTTTAATTTCCGTAAGCTATAGGACCATAAGTGGAAGTGCCATAGGCTGTGTTGCTTTGTTTCTTACGTGTTTCAGGAAACACCATACACTTCTCCAGGGTGGCTGCTGGCAATTTACATCCTGCCAATCAGCATAACAAGGCTCCCTGTTCTCCATATCCTGTCCTACCTTTCTGGATTTTACACTTTTTTCAGATGGCCCTTTTGCCCGGAGGGCAGTGAGACTTCATTGTAGTGCAGATTTCCTTTACAGGCTTGCTTGGTTGGCCAAAAAGGGCGTATGCGTTTTTTCCTGAATATATTCAGGAAAAAACGCATACGCAATTTTTGGCCAAGTGCATCATTGTCGACGTTCTGCCTCTTTTCCTATGCTTTCAGGGCAATTCCAGTCTACCCCCTGCAATCGTTTTCCTGAAATTCTGCCCCGCTTTCAAGTCCCCTTCGCAGGCTTACTTCAATATATTTTTGGAGGATAGCTGTCATTTATAACTCTGCAGGTTTGTGAATTACAGTGCCCCTGAGCTCCTTTCTTCAACTCGCTTTCTTGTGAGCTGGGCACAAAACCGCAGGATTGCTTCAGGCCCTAATCGGTTTCCGGCAGGGCATGCTGAGCCTTTGGTTAATTCCTCTTCCTGGTGGGAAATGAGCATTACATTTGCCCGAGCAGACACCTACAGCTAATCTCTCATTGGTTCTCCCTATTCCTGTTCATCTTGCACAGAAATTGCAAGCTGTGCCAAAGAGGAGGTTAAAGGCACTGCCTCTCCAAGCGGGGAGAGTGTTAGTAAAGCATCTGGAATGGTGAACCCAAGGACCAGGATAAGAAAACTGAGATGCATTTTAAATCGTTTCCCAATCACACGGTGGACGATACTCTGGGTTTCCCATGCATGTTTTAGCTGGAGGAAGAAACCCTTGAACCTGGAGAATTGGGACCAATTGAATGGGTACCATGCAGTATGACTTCAAAGGGTCTGCATTTGCTCACCGAAACTCACCAACGCTTTCAGCCTGAAGTGTCCAGCCTTATGTCTCAACCAGCTCTGGGTGTAGATGTGGTCAATCCCGGTTGCATCACATGCCCTGAGTGAATTAGTTAAGAATTGCTCTCTATTTCACTGTCTTTGTGTTTTGTTTTCGAAATTTATTTTGATAATGGGATTTATCGGATTTTCACTGCTGCGTTTCGGCCGCTATACACACGCTTGATTCTCTTACGGAGACATATATATCCATGGGTTTTAAGATTCTTCCTAGTCAGGTATATTCCTAGGCGTTGAATATGTGGTGTTGGGTCCATTTCGGTTAGCAAGGAGTAGGTCTTGTCTATTACATATTTGGCTTATGGAAAGTTATCTGTGCTAATTTCAGTCTCTGGTTTTATGTAGCACCCCAACGCACCTTTCCCCATAAGCAAGCACTAGTTGGTTTTCTAAATTTGAGACCCTGTTCTGTTTTGTAATTCAGTTCATGTGTAGTCAAGTTTACATTCCGTGTATTAGTGATATCTTATGATGTTTCTTTTTCTGTGTGACGTAGTTCACGTAGAATCACCGTACCTGCATCCACTCACTATGCCGCTACGGGCCTGATGACACAGATTTCATTGCTGAGTGATATTGCATTGTACGTACGTGCCACAACTTCTTTATCCATTTTTTGCTTTCTGGGATATTTACCTGATACTGTAGACGAGCTTCTTGTGAACACAGCCGTCCCAAATATTGGGGTGGCTGTCTGTTTTTGATTTTAATTTCCGTAAGCTATAGGACCATAAGTGGAAGTGCCATAGGCTGTGTTGCTTTGTTTCTTACGTGTTTCAGGAAACACCATACACTTCTCCAGGGTGGCTGCTGGCAATTTACATCCTGCCAATCAGCATAACAAGGCTCCCTGTTCTCCATATCCTGTCCTACCTTTCTGGATTTTACACTTTTTTCAGATGGCCCTTTTGCCCGGAGGGCAGTGAGACTTCATTGTAGTGCAGATTTCCTTTACAGGCTTGCTTGGTTGGCCAAAAAGGGCGTATGCGTTTTTTCCTGAATATATTCAGGAAAAAACGCATACGCAATTTTTGGCCAAGTGCATCATTGTCGACGTTCTGCCTCTTTTCCTATGCTTTCAGGGCAATTCCAGTCTACCCCCTGCAATCGTTTTCCTGAAATTCTGCCCCGCTTTCAAGTCCCCTTCGCAGGCTTACTTCAATATATTTTTGGAGGATAGCTGTCATTTATAACTCTGCAGGTTTGTGAATTACAGTGCCCCTGAGCTCCTTTCTTCAACTCGCTTTCTTGTGAGCTGGGCACAAAACCGCAGGATTGCTTCAGGCCCTAATCGGTTTCCGGCAGGGCATGCTGAGCCTTTGGTTAATTCCTCTTCCTGGTGGGAAATGAGCATTACATTTGCCCGAGCAGACACCTACAGCTAATCTCTCATTGGTTCTCCCTATTCCTGTTCATCTTGCACAGAAATTGCAAGCTGTGCCAAAGAGGAGGTTAAAGGCACTGCCTCTCCAAGCGGGGAGAGTGTTAGTAAAGCATCTGGAATGGTGAACCCAAGGACCAGGATAAGAAAACTGAGATGCATTTTAAATCGTTTCCCAATCACACGGTGGACGATACTCTGGGTTTCCCATGCATGTTTTAGCTGGAGGAAGAAACCCTTGAACCTGGAGAATTGGGACCAATTGAATGGGTACCATGCAGTATGACTTCAAAGGGTCTGCATTTGCTCACCGAAACTCACCAACGCTATCAGCCTGAAGTGTCCAGCCTTATGTCTCAACCAGCTCTGGGTGTAGATGTGGTCAATCCCGGTTGCATCACATGCCCTGAGTGAATTAGTTAAGAATTGCTCTCTATTTCACTGTCTTTGTGTTTTGTTTTCGAAATTTATTTTGATAATGGGATTTATCGGATTTTCACTGCTGCGTTTCGGCCGCTATACACACGCTTGATTCTCTTACGGAGACATATATATCCATGGGTTTTAAGATTCTTCCTAGTCAGGTATATTCCTAGGCGTTGAATATGTGGTGTTGGGTCCATTTCGGTTAGCAAGGAGTAGGTCTTGTCTATTACATATTTGGCTTATGGAAAGTTATCTGTGCTAATTTCAGTCTCTGGTTTTATGTAGCACCCCAACGCACCTTTCCCCATAAGCAAGCACTAGTTGGTTTTCTAAATTTGAGACCCTGTTCTGTTTTGTAATTCAGTTCATGTGTAGTCAAGTTTACATTCCGTGTATTAGTGATATCTTATGATGTTTCTTTTTCTGTGTGACGTAGTTCACGTAGAATCACCGTACCTGCATCCACTCACTATGCCGCTACGGGCCTGATGACACAGATTTCATTGCTGAGTGATATTGCATTGTACGTACGTGCCACAACTTCTTTATCCATTTTTTGCTTTCTGGGATATTTACCTGATACTGTAGACGAGCTTCTTGTGAACACAGCCGTCCCAAATATTGGGGTGGCTGTCTGTTTTTGATTTTAATTTCCGTAAGCTATAGGACCATAAGTGGAAGTGCCATAGGCTGTGTTGCTTTGTTTCTTACGTGTTTCAGGAAACACCATACACTTCTCCAGGGTGGCTGCTGGCAATTTACATCCTGCCAATCAGCATAACAAGGCTCCCTGTTCTCCATATCCTGTCCTACCTTTCTGGATTTTACACTTTTTTCAGATGGCCCTTTTGCCCGGGGGGCAGTGAGACTTCATTGTAGTGCAGATTTCCTTTACAGGCTTGCTTGGTTGGCCAAAAAGGGCGTATGCGTTTTTTCCTGAATATATTCAGGAAAAAACGCATACGCAATTTTTGGCCAAGTGCATCATTGTCGACGTTCTGCCTCTTTTCCTATGCTTTCAGGGCAATTCCAGTCTACCCCCTGCAATCGTTTTCCTGAAATTCTGCCCCGCTTTCAAGTCCCCTTCGCAGGCTTACTTCAATATATTTTTGGAGGATAGCTGTCATTTATAACTCTGCAGGTTTGTGAATTACAGTGCCCCTGAGCTCCTTTCTTCAACTCGCTTTCTTGTGACCTGGGCACAAAACCGCAGGATTGCTTCAGGCCCTAATCTGTTTTCATCAGGGCACGCTGAGCCTTTGTTTAATTCCTCTGCCTGGTCGGCATTGATCGTTACATTTGCCCGTGCAGACACCTACAGCTAGTCTCTCATTGGTTCTCCATATTCCTGTTCATCTTGCACAGAAATTGCAAGCTGTGCCAAACAGGAGGTTAAAGGCACTGACTCTCCAAGCGGGGAGAGTGTTAGTAAAGCATCTGGAATGGTGAACCCGAGGACCAGGATACGAAAACTGAGATGCATTTTAAATCGTTTCCCAATCACACGGTGGACGATACTCTGGGTTTCCCATGCATGTTTTAGCTGGAGGAAGATTCCCTTGAACCTGGAGAGTTGGGACCCATGGAATGGGTACCATGCAGTATGACTTCAAAGGGTCTGCATTTGCTCACCGAAACTCACCAATGCTATTAGCCTGAAGTGTCCAGCCTTATGTCTCAACCAGCTCTGGGTGTAGATGTGGTCAATCCCGGTTGCATCACATGCCCTGAGTGAATTAGTTAAGAATTGCTCTCTATTTCACTGTCTTTGTGTTTTGTTTTCGAAATTTATTTTGATAATGGGATTTATCGGATTTTCACTGCTGCGTTTATGACACTGTACACACGCTTGATTCTCTCTCGGAGACATTTAAATCTATGGGTTTTAAGATTCTTCCTAGTCAGGTATATTCCTAGGCGTTGAATATGTGGTGTTGGGTCCATTTCGTTTAGCAAGGAGTAGGTCTTGTCTATTACATATTTGGCTTATGGAAAGTTATCTGTGCTAATTTCAGTCTCTGGTTTTATGTAGCACCCCAACGCACCTTTCCCCATAAGCAAGCACTAGTTGGTTTTCTAAATTTGAGACCCTGTTCTGTTTTTAATTCAGTTCATGTGTAGTCAAGTTTACATTCCGTGTATTAGTGATATCTTATGATGTTTCTTATTCTGTGTGACGTAGTTCACGTAGAATCACCGTACCTGCATCCACTCACTATGCCGCTATGGACCTGATGACACAGAGTTGATTGCTGAGTGATATTGCATTGTACGTACGTGCCACAACTTCTTTATCCATTTTTTGCTTTCTGGCATATTTACCTGATACTGTAGACGAGCTACTTGTGAACACAGCCGTCCCAAATATTGGGGTGGCTGTCTGTTTTTGATTTTAATTTCCGTAAACTATAGGTCCATAAGTGGAAGTGCCATAGGCTGTGTTGCTTTGTTTCTTACGTGTTTCAGGAAACACCATACACTTCTCCAGGGTGGCTGCTGGCAATTTACATCCTGCCAATCAGCATAACAATGCTCCCTGTTCTCCATATCCTGTCCTACCTTAATGTATTTTACACTTTTTTCAGATGGCCCTTTTGCCCGGGGGGCAGTGAGACTTCATTGTAGTGCAGATTTCCTTTACAGGCTTGCTTGTTTGGCCAAAAAGGGCGTATGCGTTTTTTCCTGAATATATTCAGGAAAAAACGCATACGCCCTTTTTGGCCAAGTGCATCATTGTCGACGTTCTGCCTCTTTTCCTATGCTTTTAGGGCAATTCCAGTCTACCCCCTGCAATCGTTTTCCTGAAATTCTGCCCCGCTTTCAAGTCCCCTTCGCAGGCTTACTTCAATATATTTTTGGAGCATAGCTGTCATTTATAACTCTGCAGGTTTGTGAATTACAGTGCCCCTGAGCTCCTTTCTTCAACTCGCTTTCTTGTGAGCTGGGCACAAAACCGCAGGATTGCTTCAGGCCCTAATCTGTTTCCGGCAGGGCATGCTGAGCCTTTGGTTAATTCCTCTTCCTGGTGGGAAATGAGCATTACATTTGCCCGAGCAGACACCTACAGCTAATCTCTCATTGGTTCTCCCTATTCCTGTTCGTCTTGCACAGAAATTGCAAGCTGTGCCAAAGAGGAGGTTAAAGGCACTGACTCTCCAAGCGGGGAGAGTGTTAGTAAAGCATCTGGAATGGTGAACCCGAGGACCAGGATACGAAAACTGAGATGCATTTTAAATCGTTTCCCAATCACACGGTGGACAATACTCTGGGTTTCCCATGCATGTTTTAGCTGGAGGAAGAAACTCTTGAACCTGGAGAATTGGGACCAATTGAATGGGTACCATGCAGTATGACTTCAAAGGGTCTGCATTTGCTCACCAAAACTCACCAAAGCTATCAGCCTGAAGTGTCCAGCCTTATGTCTCAACCAGCTCTGGGTGTAGATGTGGTCAATCCCGGTTGCATCACCTGCCCTGAGTGAATTATTTAAGAATTGCTCTCTATTTCACTGTCTTTGTGTTTTGTTTTCGAAATTTATTTTGATAATGGGATTTATCGGATTTTCACTGCTGCGTTTCGGCCGCTGTACACACGCTTGATTCTCTTACGGAGACATATATATCCATGGGTTTTAAGATTCTTCCTAGTCAGGTATATTCCTAGGCGTTGAATATGTGGTGTTGGGTCCATTTCGTTGAGCAAGGAGTAGGTCTTGTCTATTACATATTTGGCTTATGGAAAGTTATCTGTGCTAATTTCAGTCTCTGGTTTTATGCAGCACCCCAATGCACCTTTCCCCATAAGCAAGCACTAGTTGGTTTTCTAAATTTGAGACCCTGTTCTGTTTTGTAATTCAGTTCATGTGTAGTCAAGTTTACATTCCGTGTATTAGTGATATCTTATGATGTTTCTTTTTCTGTGTGACGTAGTTCACGTAGAATCACCGTACCTGCATCCACTCACTATGCCGCTACGGGCCTGATGACACAGATTTCATTGCTGAGTGATATTGCATTGTACGTACGTGCCACAACTTCTTTATCCATTTTTTGTTTTCTGGGACATTTACCTGATACTGTAGACGAGCTTCTTGTGAACACAGCCGTCCCAAATATTGGGGTGGCTGTCTGTTTTTGATTTTAATTTCCGTAAGCTATAGGACCATAAGTGGAAGTGCCATAGGCTGTGTTGCTTTGTTTCTTACGTGTTTCAGGAAACACCATACACTTCTCCAGGGTGGCTGCTGGCAATTTACATCCTGCCAATCAGCATAAAAAGGCTCCCTGTTCTCCATATCCTGTCCTACATTTCTGGATTTTACACTTTTTTCAGATGGCCCTTTTGCCCGGGGGGCAGTGAGACTTCATTGTAGTGCAGATTTCCTTTACAGGCTTGCTTGGTTGGCCAAAAAGGGCGTATACGTTTTTTCCTGAATATATTCAGGAAAAAACGCATACGCCCTTTTTGGCCAAGTGCATCATTGTCGATGTTCTGCCTCTTTTCCTATGCTTTCAGGGCAATTCCAGTCTACCCCCTGCAATCGTTTTCCTGAAATTCCGCCCCGCATTCAAGTACCCTTCGCAGGCTTACTTCAATATATTTTTGGAGGATGGCTGTCATTTATAACTCTGCAGGTTTGTGAATTACAGTGCCCCTGAGCTCCTTTGTTCAACTCGCTTTCTTGTGAGCTGGGCACAAAACCGCAGGATTGCTGCAGGCCCTAATCTGTTTCCGGCAGGGCATGCTGAGCCTTTGGTTAATTCCTCTTCCTGGTAGGAAATGAGCGTTACATTTGCCCGTGCAGACACCTACAGCTAGTCTCTCATTGGTTCTCCCTATTCCTGTTCATCTTGCACAGAAATTGCAAGCTGTGCCAAAGAGGAGGTTAAAGGCACTGACTCTCCAAGCGGGGAGAGTGTTAGTAAAGCATCTGGAATGGTGAACCCGAGGACCAGGATACGAAAACTGAGATGCATTTTAAATCGTTTCCCAATCACACGGTGGACGATATTCTGGGTTTCCCATGCATGTTGTAGCTGGAGGGAGATTCCCTTGAACCTGGAGAGTTGGGACCCATGGAATGGGTACCATGCAGTATGACTTCAAAGGGTCTGCATTTGCTCACCGAAACTCACCAATGCTATCAGCCTGAAGTGTCCAGCCTTATGTCTCAACCAGCTCTGGGTGTAGATGTGGTCAATCCCGGTTGCATCACATGCCCTGAGTGAATTATTTAAGAATTGCTCTCTATTTCACTGTCTTTGTGTTTTGTTTTCGAAATTTATTTTGATAATGTGATTTATCGGATTTTCACTGCTGCGTTTTGGCCGCTGTACACACGCTTGATTCTCTTACGGAGACATATATATCCATGGGTTTTAAGATTCTTCCTAGTCAGGTATATTCCTAGGCGTTGAATATGTGGTGTTGGGTCCATTTCGTTGAGCATGGAGTAGGTCTTGTCTATTACATATTTAGCTTATGGAAAGTTATCTGTGCTAATTTCAGTCTCTGGTTTTATGCAGCACCCCAACGCTCCTTTCCCCATAAGCAAGCACTAGTTGGTTGTCTAAATTTGAGACCCTGTTCTGTTTTGTAATTCAGTTCATGTGTAGTCAAGTTTACATTCCGTGTATTAGTGATATCTTATGATGTTTCTTTTTCTGTGTGACGTAGTTCACGTAGAATCCCCGTACCTGCATCCACTCACTATGACGCTACGGGCCTGATGACCCAGATTTCATTGCTGAGTGATATTGCATTGTACGTACGTGGCACAACTTCTTTATCCATTTTTTGCTTTCTGGGATATTTACCTGATACTGTAGACGAGCTTCTTGTGAACACAGCCGTCCCAAATATTGGGGTGGCTGTCTGTTTTTGATTTTAATTTCCGTAAGCTATAGGACCATAAGTGGAAGTGCCATAGGCTGTGTTGCTTTGTTTCTTACGTGTTTCAGGAAACACCATACACTTCTCCAGGGTGTCTGCTGGCAATTTACATCCTGCCAATCAGCATAACAAGGCTCCCTGTTCTCCATATCCTGTCCTACCTTTCTGGATTTTACACTTTTTTCAGATAGCCCTTTTGCCCGGGGGGCAGTGAGACTTCATTGTAGTGCAGATTTCCTTTACAGGCTTGCTTGGTTGGCCAAAAAGGGCGTATGCGTTTTTTCCTGAATATAATCAGGAAAAAACGCATACGCCCTTTTTTGACCAAGTGCATCATTGTAGACGTTGTGCCTCTTTTCCTATGCTTTCAGGGCAATTGCAGTCTACCCCCTGCAATCGTTTTCCTGAAATTCTGCCCCACTTTCAAGTCCCCTTCGCAGGCTTACTTCAATATATTTTTGGAGGATAGCTGTCACTTATAACTCTGCAGGTTTGTGAATTACAGTGCCCCTGAGCTCCTTTCTTCAACTCGCTTTCTTGTGAGCTGGGCACAAAACCGCAGGATTGCTTCAGGCCCTAATCTGTTTCAGGCAGGGCACGCTGAGCCTTTGGTTAATTCCTCTTCCTGGTGGGCCATGAGCGTTACATTTGCCCGTGCAGACACCTACAGCTAGTCTCTCATTGGTTCTCCCTATTCCTGTTCATCTTGCACAGAAATTGCAAATTGTGCCAAACAGGAGGTTAAAGGCCCTGACTCTCCAAGTGGGGAGAGTGTTAGTAAAGCGTCTGGAACGGTGAACCCGAAGACAAGGATACGAAAACTGACATGCATTTTAAATCGTTTCCCTATCTCACGGTGGACCATATTCTGTGTTTCCCATGCATGTTTTAGCTGAAGGAAGAATCCCTTGAACCTGGAGAGTTGGGACCCATGTAATGGATACCATGCAGTATGACTTCAAAGGGTCTGCCTTTGCTCACCGAAACTCACCAATGCTATCAGCCTGAAGTGTCCAGCCTTATGTCTCAACCAGCTCTGGGTGTAGATGTGGTCAATCCCGGTTGCATCACATGCCCTGAGTGAATTATTTAAGAATTGCTCTCTATTTCACTGTCTTTGTGTTTTGTTTTCGAAATTTATTTTGATAATGGGATTTATCAGATTTTCACTGCTGCGTTTCGGCCGCTGTACACACGCTTGATTCTCTTACGGAGACATATATATCCATGGGTTTTAAGATTCTTCCTAGTCAGGTATATTCCTAGGCGTTGAATATGTGGTGTTGGGTCCATTTCGTTGAGCAAGGAGTAGGTCTTGTCTATTACATATTTGGCTTATGGAACGTTATCTGTGCTAATTTCAGTCTCTGGTTTTATGCAGCACCCCAACGCGCCTTTCCCCATAAGCAAGCACTAGTTGGTTTTCTAAATTTGAGACCCTGTTCTCTTTTGTAATTCAGTTCATATGTAGTCAAGTTTACATTCCGTGTATTAGTGATATGTTATGATGTTTTTTTTTCTGTGTGACGTAGTTCACGTAGAATCACCGTACCTGCATCCACTCACTATGCCGCTACGTGCCAGATGACACAGATTTCATTGCTGAGTGATATTGCATTGTACGTACGTGCCACAACTTCTTTATCCATTTTTTGCTTTCTGGGATATTTATCTGATACTGTAGACGAGCTTCTTGGGAACACAGCCGTCCCAAATATTGGGGTGGCTGTCTGTTTTTGATTTTAATTTCCGTAAGCTAAAAGACCATAAGTGGAAGTGCCATAGGCTATTTTGCTTTGTTTCTTACGTGTTTCAGAAAACACCATACACTTCTCCAGGGAGGCTGCTGGCAATTTACATCCTGCCAATCAGCATAACAAGGCTCCCTGTTATCCATATCCTGTCCTACCTTTCTGGATTTTACACTTTTTTCAGATGGCCCTTATGCCCGGGGGGCAGTGAGACTTCATTGTACTGCAGATTTACATTACAGGCTTGCTTGGTTGGCCAAAAAGGGCGTATGCGTTTTTTCCTGAATATATTCAGGAAAAAACGCATACGCCCTTTTTGGCCAAGTGCATCATTGTCGACGTTCTACCTCTTTTCCTATGCTTTCATGGCAAATCCAGTCTACCCCCTGAAATCGTTTTCCTGAAATTCTGCCCCGCTTTCAAGTCCCCTTCGCAGGCTTACTTAAATATATTTTTGGAGGATAGCTGTCATTTATAACTCTCCAGGTTTGTGAATTACAGTGCCCCTGAGCTCCTTTCTTCAACTCGCTTTCTTGTGAGCTGTGCACAAAACCGCAGTATTGCTTCAGGCCCTAATCTGTTTCCGGCAGGGCACGCTGAGCCTTTGGTTAATTCCTCTTCCTGGTGGGAAATGAGCATGACATTTGCCCGTGCAGACACCTATAGCTAGTCTCTCATTGGTTCTCCCTATTCCTGTTCATCTTGCACAGAAATTGCAAGCTGTGCCAAAGAGGAGGTTAAAGGCACTGACTCTCCAAGCGGGGAGAGTGTTATTAAAGCATCTGGAATGGTGAACCCGACGACCAGGATACGAAAACTGAGATGCATTTTAAATCGTTTCCCAATCACACGGTGGACGATATTCTGGGTTTCCCATGCATGTTTTAGCTGGAGGAATAATCCCTTGAACCTGGAGAGTTGGGACCCATGGAATGGGTACCATGCAGTATGACTTCAAAGGGTCTGCATTTGCTCACCAAAACTCACCAATGCTATCAGCCTGAAGTGTCCAGCCTTATGTCTCAACCAGCTCTGGGTGTAGATGTGGTCAATCCCGGTTGCATCACATGCCCTGAGTGAATTATTTAAGAATTGCTCTCTATTTCACTGTCTTTGTGTTTTGTTTTCGAAATTTATTTTGATAATGGGATTTATCGGATTTTCACTGCTGCGTTTCGGCCGCTGTACACACGCTTGATTCTCTTACAGAGACATATATATCCATGGGTTTTAAGATTCTTCCTAGTCAGGTATATTACTAGGCGTTGAATATGTGGTGTTGAGTCCATTTCGTTGAGCAAGGAGTTGGTCTTGTCTATTACATATTTGGCTTATGGAATGTTATCTGTGCTAATTACAGTCTCTGGTTTTATGCAGCACCCCAAGGCACCTTTCCCCATAAGCAAGCACTAGTTGGTTTTCTAAATTTGAGACCCTGTTCTCTTTTGTAATTCAGTTCATGTGTCGTCAAGTTTACATTCCGTGTATTAGTGATATCTTATGATGTTTCTTTTTCTGTGTGACGTAGTTCACGTAGAATCACCGTACCTGCATCCACTCACTATGCCGCTACGGGCCTGATGACACAGATTTCATTGCTGAGTGATACTGCATTGCACGTACGTGCCACAACTTCTTTATCCATTTTTTGCTTTCTGGGATATTTACCTGGTACTGTAGACGAGCTTCTTGGGAACACAGCCATCCCAAAATTTGGGGTGGCTCTCTGTTTTTGATTTTAATTTCCCTAAGGAATAGGACCATAAGTGCAATTGCCATAGGCTGTGTTGCTTTATTTCTTACGTGTTTCAGGAAACACCATACACTTCTCCAGGGTGGCTGTTCACAATTTACATCCTGCCAATCAGCATAACAAGGCTCCCTGTTCTCCATATCCTGTCCTATCTTTCTGGATTTTACACTTTTTTCAGATGGCCCTCTTGCCCGGGGGGCAGTGAGACTTCATTGTAGTGCAGATTTCCTTTACAGGCTTGCTTGGTTGGCCAAAAAGGGCGTATGCGTTTTTTCCTGAATATATTCAGGAAAAAACGCATACGCCCTTTTTGGCCAAGTGCATCATTGTCGACGTTCTGCCTCTTTTCCTATGCTTTCAGGGTAATTCCAGTCTACCCCCTGCAATCGTTTTCCTGAAATTCTGCCCCGGTTTCAAGTCCCCTTCGCAGGCTTACTTCAATATATTTTTGGAGGATAGCTGTCATTTATAACTCTGCAGGTTTGTGAATTACAGTGCCACTGAGCTCCTTTCTTCAACTCGCTTTCTTGTGAGCTGGGCACAAAACCGCAGGATTGCTTCAGGCCCTAATCTGTTTCCGGCAGGGCACACTGAGCCTTTGGTTAATTCCTCTTCCTGTTGGGCAATGAGCGTTACATTTGCCCGTGCAGACACCTACAGGTAGTCTCTCATTGGTTCTCCCTATTCCTGTTCATCTTGCACAGAAATTGCAAGCTGTGCCAAAGAGGAGGTTAAAGGCACTGACTCTCCAAGCGGGGAGAGTGTTAGTAAAGCATCGGGAATGGTGAACCCGAGGACCAGGATACGAAAACTGAGATGCATTTTAAATCGTTTCCCAATCACACGGTGGATGATACTCTTGGTTTCCCATGCATGTTTTAGCTGGAGGAAGAATCCCTTGAACCTGGAGAGTTGGGACCCATGGAATGTGTACCATGCAGTATGACTTCAAAGGGTCTGCATTTGCTCACCGAAACTCACCAATGCTATCAGCTTGAAGTGTCCAGCCTTATGTCTCAATCAGCTCTGGGTGTAGATGTGGTCAATCCCGGTTGCATCACATGCCCTGAGTGAATTATTTAAGAATTGCTCTCTATTTCACTGTCTTTGTGTTTTGTTTTCGAAATTTATTTTGATAATGGGATTTATCGGATTTTCACTGCTGCGTTTCGGCCGCTGTACAAACGCTTGATTCTCTTACGGAGACATATATATCCATGGTTTTAAGATTCTTCCTAGTCAGGTATATTACTAGGCGTTGAATATGTGGTGTTGAGTCCATTTCGTTGAGCAAGGAGTTGGTCTTGTCTATTACATATTTGGCTTATGGAATGTTATCTGTGCTAATTACAGTCTCTGGTTTTATGCAGCACCCCAAGGCACCTTTCCCCATAAGCAAGCACTAGTTGGTTTTCTAAATTTGAGACCCTGTTCTCTTTTGTAATTCAGTTCATGTGTCGTCAAGTTTACATTCCGTGTATTAGTGATATCTTATGATGTTTCTTTTTCTGTGTGACGTAGTTCACGTAGAATCACCGTACCTGCATCCACTCACTATGCCGCTACGGGCCTGATGACACAGATTTCATTGCTGAGTGATACTGCATTGCACGTACGTGCCACAACTTCTTTATCCATTTTTTGCTTTCTGGGATATTTACCTGGTACTGTAGACGAGCTTCTTGGGAACACAGCCATCCCAAAATTTGGGGTGGCTCTCTGTTTTTGATTTTAATTTCCCTAAGGAATAGGACCATAAGTGCAATTGCCATAGGCTGTGTTGCTTTATTTCTTACGTGTTTCAGGAAACACCATACACTTCTCCAGGGTGGCTGTTCACAATTTACATCCTGCCAATCAGCATAACAAGGCTCCCTGTTCTCCATATCCTGTCCTATCTTTCTGGATTTTACACTTTTTTCAGATGGCCCTCTTGCCCGGGGGGCAGTGAGACTTCATTGTAGTGCAGATTTCCTTTACAGGCTTGCTTGGTTGGCCAAAAAGGGCGTATGCGTTTTTTCCTGAATATATTCAGGAAAAAACGCATACGCCCTTTTTGGCCAAGTGCATCATTGTCGACGTTCTGCCTCTTTTCCTATGCTTTCAGGGTAATTCCAGTCTACCCCCTGCAATCGTTTTCCTGAAATTCTGCCCCGGTTTCAAGTCCCCTTCGCAGGCTTACTTCAATATATTTTTGGAGGATAGCTGTCATTTATAACTCTGCAGGTTTGTGAATTACAGTGCCACTGAGCTCCTTTCTTCAACTCGCTTTCTTGTGAGCTGGGCACAAAACCGCAGGATTGCTTCAGGCCCTAATCTGTTTCCGGCAGGGCACACTGAGCCTTTGGTTAATTCCTCTTCCTGTTGGGCAATGAGCGTTACATTTGCCCGTGCAGACACCTACAGGTAGTCTCTCATTGGTTCTCCCTATTCCTGTTCATCTTGCACAGAAATTGCAAGCTGTGCCAAAGAGGAGGTTAAAGGCACTGACTCTCCAAGCGGGGAGAGTGTTAGTAAAGCATCCTGAATGGTGAACCCGAGGACCAGGATACGAAAACTGAGATGCATTTTAAATCGTTTCCCAATCACACGGTGGACGATACTCTGGGTTTCCCATGCATGTTTTAGCTGGAGGAAGAATCCCTTGAACCTGGAGAGTTGGGACCCATGGAATGGGTACCATGCAGTATGACTTCAAAGGTTCTGCATTTGCTCACCGAAACTCACCAATGCTATCAGCTTGAAGTGTCCAGCCTTATGTCTCAACCAGCTCTGGGTGTAGATGTGGTCAATCCCGGTTGCATCACATGCCCTGAGTGAATTATTTAAGAATTGCTCTCAATTTCACTGTCTTTGTGTTTTGTTTTCGAAATTTATTTTGATAATGGGATTTATCGAATTTTCACTTCTGCGTTTCGGCCGCTGTACCCACGCTTGATTCTCTTACGGTGACATATAAATCCATGGGTTTTAAGATTCTTCCTAGTCAGGTATATTCCTAGGCGTTGAATATGTGGTGTTGGGTCCATTTCATTGAGCAAGGAGTAGGTCTTGTCTATTATATATTTGGCTTATGGAAAGTTATCTGTGTTAATTTTAGTCTCTGGTTTTATGCAGCACCCCAAGGCACCTTTCCCCATAAGCAAGCACTAGTTGGTTTTCTAAATTTGAGACCCTGTTCTGTTTTGTAATTCAGTTCATGTGTAGTCAAGTTTACATTCCGTGTATTAGTGATATCTTATGATGTTTCTTTTTCTGTGTGACGTAGTTCACGTAGAATCACCGTACCTGCATCCACTCACTATGCCGCTCCGGGCCTGATGACACAGATTTCATTGCTGAGTGATATTGCATTGCACGTACGTGCCACAACTTCTTTATCCATTTTTTGCTTTCTGGGATATTTACCTGGTACTGTAGACGAGCTTATTGGGAACACAGCCATCCCAAAATTTGGGGTGGCTCTCTGTTTTTGATTTTAATTTCCCGAAGGAATAGGACCATAAGTGCAATTGCCATAGGCTGTGTTGCTTTATTTCTTACGTGTTTCAGGAAACACCATACATTTCTCCAGGGTGGCTGTTCACAATTTACATCCTGCCAATCAGCATAACAAGGCTCCCTGTTCTCCATATCCTGTCCTACCTTTCTGGATTTTACACTTTTTTCAGATGGCCCTTTTGCCCGGGGGGCAGTGAGACTTCATTGTAGTGCAGATTTCCTTTACAGGCTTGCTTGGTTGGCCAAAAAGGGCGTATGCGTTTTTTCCTGAATATATTCAGGAAAAAACGCATACGCCCTTTTTGGCCAAGTGCATCATTGTCGACGTTCTGCCTCTTTTCCTATGCTTTCAGGGTAATTCCAGTCTACCTCCTGCAATCGTTTTCCTGAAATTCTGCCCCGCTTTCAAGTCCCCTTCGCAGGCTTACTTCAATATATTTTTGGAGGATAGCTGTCATTTATAACTCTGCAGGTTTGTGAATTACAGTGCCCCTGAGCTCCTTTCTTCAACTCGCTTTCTTGTGAGCTGGGCACAAAACCGCAGGATTGCTTCAGGCCCTAATCTGTTTCCGGCAGGGCACACTGAGCCTTTGGTTAATTCCTCTTCCTGTTGGGAAATGAGCATTACATTTGCCCGTGCAGACACCTACAGCTAGTCTCTCATTGGTTCTCCCTATTCCTGTACATCTTGCACAGAAATTGCAAGCTGTGCCAAACAGGAGGTTAAAGGCACTGACTCTCCAAGCAGGGAGAGTGTTAGTAAAGCATCTGGAATGGTAAACCCGAGGACCAGGATACGAAAACTGAGATGCATTTTAAATCGTATCCCAATCACACGGTGGACCATACTGTGGGTTTCCCATGCATGTTTTAGCTGGAGGAAGAATCCCTTGAACCTGAAGAGTTGGGACCAATAGAATAGGTACCGTGCAGTATGACTTCAACGGGTCTGCATTTGCTCACCGAAACTCACCAATGCTATCAGCCTGAAGTGTCCAGCCTTATGTTTCAACCAGCTCTGGGTGTAGATATGGTCAATCCCAGTTGCATCACATGCCCTGAGTGAATTATTTAAGAATTGCTCTCTATTTCACTGTCTTTGTGTTTTGTTTTCGAAATTTATTTTGATAATGGGATTTATCGGATTTTCACTGCTGCGTTTCGGCCGCTGTACACACGCTTGATTCTCTTATGGAGACATATATATCCATGGGTTTTAAGATTCTTCCTAGTCAGGTATATTCCTAGGCGTTGAATATGTGGTGTTGGGTCCATTTCATTGAGCAAGGAGTAGGTCTTGTCTATTACATATTTGGCTTATGGAAAGTTATCTGTGCTAATTTCAGTCTCTGGTTTTATACAGCACCCCAACGCACCTTTCCCCATAGGCAAGCACTAGTTGGTTTTCTAAATTTGAGACCCTGTTCTGTTTTGTAATTCAGTTCATGTGTAGTCAAGTTTACATTCCGTGTATTAGTGATATCTTATGATGTTTCTTTTTCTGTGTGACGTAGTTCACGTAGGATCACCGTACCTGCATCCACTCACTATGCCGCTACGGGCCTGATGACACAGATTTCATTGCTGAGTGATATTGCATTGCACGTACGTGCCAAAACTTCTTTATCCATTTTTTGCTTTCTGGGATATTTACCTGATACTGTAGACGACCTTCTTGTGAACACAGCCGTCCCAAATATTGGGGTGGCTGTCTGTTTTTGATTTTAATTTCCGTAAGCTATAGGACCATAAGTGGAAGTGCCATAGGCTGTGTTGCTTTGTTTCTTACGTGTTTCAGAAAACACCATACACTTCTCCAGGTTGGCTGCTGGCAATTTACATCCTGTCAATCAGCATAACAAGGCTCCCTGTTCTCCATATCCTGTCCTACCTTTCTGGATTTTACACTTTTTTCAGATGGCCCTTTTACCCGGGGGCAGTGAGACTTCATTGTAGTGCAGATTTCTTTACAGGCTTGCTTGGTTGGCCAAAAAGGGCGTATGCGTTTTTTCCTGAATATATTCAGGAAAAAACGCATACGCACTTTTTGGCCAAGTGCATCATTGTCGACGTTCTGCCTCTTTTCCTATGCTTTCAGGGCAATTCCTGTCTACCCCCTGCAATCGTTTTCCTGAAATTCTGCCCCGCTTTCAAGTCCCCTTCGCAGGCTTACTTCAATATACTTTTGGAAGATAGCTGTCATTTATAACTCTGCAGGTTTGTGAATTACAGTGCCCCTGAGCTCCTTTCTTCAACTCGCTTTCTTGTGAGCTGGGCACAAAACCGCAGGATTGCTTAAGGCCCTAATCTGTTTCCAGCAGGGCACACTGAGCCTTTGTTTAATTCCTCTTCCTGGTGGGCAATGAGCGTTACATTTGCCCGTACAGACACCTACAGCTAGTCTCTCATTGGTTCTCCCTATTCCTGTTCATCTTGCACAGAAATTGCAAGCTGTGCCAAAGAGGAGGTTAAAGGCACTGACTCTGCAAGCGGGGAGAGTGTTAGTAAAGCATCTGGAATGGTGAACCCGAGGACCAGGATACGAAAACTGAGATGCATTTTAAATCGTTTCCCAAACACACAGTGGACGATACTCTGGGTTTCCCATGCATGTTTTAGCTGGAGGAAGAATCCCTTGAACCTGGAGAGTTGGGACCCATGGAATGGGTACCATGCAGTATGACTTCAAAGGGTCTGCATTTGCTCACCGAAACTCACCAATGCTATCAGCCTGAAGTGTCCAGCCTTATGTCTCAACCAGCTCTGGGTGTAGATGTGGTCAATGCCGGTTGCATCACATGCCCTGAGTGAATTATTTAAGAATTGCTCTCTATTTTACTGTCTTTGTGTTTTGTTTTCGAAATTTATTTTGATAATGGGATTTATCGGATTTTCACTGCTGCGTTTCGGCCGCTGTACAAATGCTTGATTCTCTTACGGAGACATATATATCCATGGGTTTTAAGATTCTTCCTAGTCAGGTATATTCCTAGGCATTGAATATGTGGTGTTGGGTCCATTTCGTTGAGCAAGGAGTAGGTCTTGTCTATTATATATTTGGCTTATGGAAAGTTATCTGTGCTAATTTCAGTCTCTGGTTTTATGCAGCACCCCAACGCACCTTTCACCATAAGCAAGCACTGGTTGGTTTTCTAAATTTGAGACCCTGTTCTGTTTTGTAATTCAGTTCATGTGTAGTCAAGTTTACATTCCGTGTATTAGTGATATGTTATGATGTTTCTTTTTCTGTGTGACATAGTTCACGTAGAATCACCGTACCTGCAACCATTCACTATGCCGCTACGGGCCTGATGACACAGATTTCATTGCTGAGTGATACTGCATTGCACGTACGTGCCACAACTTCTTTATCCATTTTTTGCTTTCTGGGATATTTACCTGATACTGTAGACGAGCTTTTTGGGAACACAGTCGTCCCTAACTTTGGGGTGGCTCTCTGTTTTTGATTTTAATTTCCCTAAGGAATAGGACCATAAGTGCAATTGCCATAGGCTGTGTTGCTTTATTTCTTACGTGTTTCAGGAAACACCATACACTTCTCCAGGGTGGCTGTTCACAATTTACATCCTGCCAATCAGCATAACAAGGCTCCCTGTTCTCCATATCCTGTCCTAACTTTCTGGATTTTACACTTTTTTCAGATGGCCCTTTTGCCCGGGGGGCAGTGAGACTTCATTGTAGTGCAGATTTCCTTTTCAGGCTTGCTTGGTTGGCCAAAAAGGGCGTATGCGTTTTTTCCTAAATATATTCAGGAAAAAACGCATACGCCCTTTTTGGCCACGTGCATCATTGTCGACGTTGTGCCTCTTTTCCTATGCTTTCAGGGCAATTCCAGTCTACCCCCTGCAATCGTTTTCCTGAAATTCTGCCCCGTTTTCAAGTCCCCTTCGCAGGTTTACTTCAATATATTTTTGGAGGATAGCTGTCATTTATAACTCTGCAGGTTTGTGAATTACAGTGCCACTGAGCTCCTTTCTTCAACTCTCTTTCTTGTGAGCTGGGCACATAACTGCAGGATTGTTTCAGGCCCTAATCTGTTTCCAGCAGGGCACACTGAGCCTTTGTTTAATTCCTCTTCCTGGTGGGCAATGAGCGTTACATTTGCCCGTGCAGACACCTACAGGTAGTCTCTCATTGGTTCTCCCTATTCCTGTTCATCTTGCACAGAAATTGCAAGCTGTGCCAAAGAGGAGGTTAAAGGCACTGACTCTCCAAGCGGGGAGAGTGTTAGTAAAGCATCTGGAATGGTGAACGCGAGGACCAGGATACGAAAACTGAGATGCATTTTAAATCATTTGCCAATCACACGGTGGACGATACTCTGGGTTTCCCATGCATGTTTTAGCTGGAGGAAGAATCCCTTGAACCTGAAGAGTTGTGACCCATGGAATGAGTACCATGCAGTATGACTTCAAAGGGTCTGCATTTGCTCACCGAAACTCACCAATGCTATCAGCCTGAAGTGTCCAGCCTTATGTCTCAACCAGCTCTGGGTGTAGATGTGGTCAATCCCGGTTGCATCACATGCCCTGAGTGAATTATTTAAGAATTGCTCTCTATTTCACTGTCTTTGTGTTTTGTTTTTGAAATTTATTTTGATAATGGGATTTATCGGATTTTCACTGCTGCGTTTCGGCCGCTGTAAACACGCTTGATTCTCTTACGGAGACATATATATCCATGGGTTTTAAAATTCTTCCTAGTCAGGTATATTCCTAGGCATTGAATATGTGGTGTTGAGTCCATTTCGTTGAGCAAGGAGTAGGTCTTTTCTATTACATATTTGGCTTATGGAATGTTATCTGTGCTAATTTCAGTCTCTGGATTTATGAAGCACCCCAAGGCACCTTTCCCCATAAGCAAGCACTAGTTGGTTTTCTAAATTTGAGACCCTGTTCTGTTTTGTAATTCAGTTCATGTGTAGTCAAGTTTACATTCCGTGTATTAGTGATATCTTATGATGTTTCTTTTTCTGTGTGACGTAGTTCACGTAGAATCACCGTACCTGCATCCACTCACTATGCCGCTACGTACCTGATGACACAGATTTCATTGCTGAGTGATACTGCGTTGCACGTACGTGCCACAACTTCTTTATCCATTTTTTGCTTTCTGGGATATTTACCTGGTACTGTAGACGAGCTTCTTGGGAACACAGCCGTCTCAAACTTTGGGGTGGCTCTCTGTTTTTGATTTTAATTTCCCTAAGGAATAGGACCATAAGTGCAATTGCCATAGGCTGTGTTGCATTATTTCTTACGTGTTTCAGGAAATACCATACACTTCTCCAGGGTGGCTGTTCACAATTAACATCCTGCCAATCAGCATAACAAGGCTCCCTGTTCTCCATATCCTGTCCTACCTTTCTGGATTTTACACTTTTTTCAGATGGCCCTTTTGCCCGGTGGGCAGTGAGATTTCATTGTAGTGCAGATTTCTTTTACAGGCTTGCTTGGTTGGCCAAAAAGGGCGTATGCGTTTTTTCCTGAATATATTCAGGAAAAAACGCATACGCCCTTTTTGGCCAAGTGCATCATTGTCGACATTCTGCCTCTTTTCCTATGCTTTCAGGGCAATTCCAGTCTACCCCCTGCAATCGTTTTCCTGAAATTCTGCCCCGCTTTCAAGTCCCCTTCGCAGGCTTACTTCAATATACTTACGGAAGATAGCTGTCATTTATAACTCTGCAGGTTTGTGAATTACAGTGCCCCTGAGCTCCTTTCTTCAACTCGCTTTCTTGTGTGCTGGGCACAAACCCGCAGGATTGCTTCAGGCCCTAATCTGTTTCAAGCAGGGCACACTGAGCCTTTGTTTAATTCCTCTTCCTTGCGGGCAATGAGCGTTACATTTGCCCGTGGAGACACCTACAGCTAGTCTCTCATTGGTTCTCCCTATTCCTGTTCATCTTGCACAGAAATTGCAAGCTGTGCCAAAGAGGAGGTTAAAGGCACTGACTCTCCAAGCGGGGAGAGTGTTAGTAAAGCATCTGGAATGGTGAACCCGAGGACCAGGATACGAAAACTGAGATGCATTTTAAATCGGTTCCCAATCACACGGTGGACGATACTCTGGGTTTCCCATGCATGTTTTAGCTGGAGGAAGAATCCCTTGAACCTGGAGAGTTGGGAACCATGGAATGGGTACCATGCAGTATGACTTCAAAGGGTCTGCATTTGCTCACTGAAACTCACCAATGCTATCAGCCTGAAGTGTCCAGCCTTATGTCTCAACCAGCTCTGGGTGTAGATGTGGTCAATCCCGGTTGCATCACATGCCCTGAGTGAATTATTTAAGAATTGCTCTCTATTTCACTGTCTTTGTGTTTTGTTTTCGAAATTTATTTTGATAATGGGATTTATCGGATTTTCACTGCTGCGTTTCCGCTGCAGTACACACGCTTGATTCTCTTATGGAGACATATATATCCATGGGTTTTAAGATTCTTCCTAGTCAGGTATATTCCTAGGCGTTGAATATGCGGTGTTGGGTCCATTTCGTTGAGCAAGGAGTAGGTCTTGTCTATTACATATTTGGCTTATGGAATGTTATCTGTGCTAATTTCAGTCTCTGGTTTTATGCAGCACCCCAAGGCACCTTTCCCCATAAGCAAGCAGTGGTTGGTTTTCTAAATTTGAGACCCTGTTCTGTTTTGTAGTTCAGTTCATGTGTAGTCAAGTTTACATTCCGTGTATTAGTGATAACTTATGATGTTTCTTTTTCTGTGTGACGTAGTTCACGTAGAATCACCGTACCTGCATCCACTCATTATGCTGCTACGGGCCTGATGACACAGATTTCATAGCTGAGTGATATTGCATTGCACGTACGTGCCACAACTTCTTTATCCATTTTTTGCTTTCTGGGATATTTACCTGGTACTGCAGACGAGCTTCTTGGGATCCAGGCGTCCCAAACTTTGGGGTGGCTCTCTGTTTTTCATTTTAATTTCCCTAAGCAATAGGACCATAAGTGCAATTGCCATAGGCTGTGTTGCTTTGTTTCTTATGTGTTTCAGGAAACACCATACACTTCTCCAGGGTGGCTGCTGGCAATATACATCCTGCCAATCAGCATAACAAGGCACCCTGTTCTCCATATCCTGTCCTACCTTTCTGGATTTTACACTTTTTTCAGATGGCCCTTTTGCCCAGGGGGCAGTGAGACTTCATTGTACTGCAGATTTCCTTTACAGGCTTGCTTGGTTGGCCAAAAAGGGCGTATGCGTGTTTTCCTGAATATATTCAGGAAAAAACGCATACGCCCTTTTTGGCCAAGTGCATCATTGTCGATGTTGTGCCTCTTTTCCTATGCTTTCAGGGCAATTCCTGTCTACCCCCTGCAATCGTTTTCCTGAAATTCTGCCCCGATTTCAAGTCCCCTTCGCATGTTTACTTCAATATATTTTTGGAGGATAGCTGTCATTTATAACTCTTCAGGTTTGTGAATTACAGTGCTCCTGATCTCCTTTCTTCAACTCGCTTTCTTGGGAGCTGGGCACAAAACCGCAGGATTGCTGCAGGCCCTAATCTGTTTCCTGCAGGGCACACTGAGCCTTTGGTTAATTCCTCTTCCTGGTGGGAAATGAGCTTTACATTTGCCCGTGCAGACACCTACAGCTAGTCTCTCATTGGTTCTCCCTATTCCTCTTCATCTTGCACAGAAATTGCAAGCTGTGCCAAACAGGAGGTTAAAGGCACTGACTCTCCAAGCGGGGAGAGTGTTAGTAAAGCATCTGGAATGGTGAACCCGAGGACCAGGATATGAAAACTGAGATGCATTTTAAATCGTTTCCCAATCACACGGTGGACGATACTCTGGGTTTCCCGTGCATGTTTTAGCTGGAGGAAGAATGCCTTGAACCTGGAGAGTTGGGACCCATGGAATGGGTACCATGCAGTATGACTTCAAAGGGTCTGCATTTTCTCACTGAAACTCACCAATGCTATCAGCCTGAAGTGTCCAGCCTTATGTCTCAAACAGATCTGGGTGTAGATGTGGTCAATCCCGGTTGCATCACATGCCCTGAGTGAATTAGTTAAGAATTGCTATTTCACTGTCTTTGTGTTTTGTTTTCGAAATTTATTTTGATAATGGGATTTATCGGATTTTCACTGCTGCGTTTCGGCCGCAGTACACACGCTTGATTCTCTTATGGAGACATATATATCCATGGGTTTTAAGATTATTCCTAGTCAGGTATATTCCTAGGCGTTGAATATGTGGTGTTGGGTCCATTTCGTTGAGCAAGGAGTAGGTCTTGTCTATTACATATTTGGCTTATGGAAAGTTATCTGTGCTAATTTTAGTCTCTGGTTTTATGCAACACCCCAAGGCACCTTTCCCCATAAGCAAGCACTAGTTGGTTTTCTAAATTTGAGACCCTGTTCTGTTTTGTAATTCAGTTCATGTGTAGTCAAGTTTACATTCTGTGTATTAGTGATATCTTATGATGTTTCTTTTTCTGTGTGACGTAGTTCACGTAGAATCACCGTACCTGCATCCACTCACTATGCCGCTTCGGGCCTGATGACACAGATTTCATTGCTGAGTGATATTGCATTGTACGTACGTGCCACAACGTCTTTATCCATTTTTTGCTTTCTGGGATATTTACCTGATACTGTAGACGAGCTTCTTGTGAACACAGCCGTCCCAAATATTGGGGTGGCTGTCTGTTTTTGATTTTAATTTCCTTAACTATAGGACCATAAGTGGAAGTGCCATAGGCTGTGTTGCTTTGTTTCTTACGTGTTTCAGGAAACACCATACACTTCTCCAGCGTGACTGCTGGCAATTTACATCCTGCCAATCAGCATAACAAGGCTCCCTGTTCTCCATATCCTGTCCTACCTTTCTGGATTTTACACTTTTTTCAGATGGCCCTTTTGCCCGGGGGGCAGTGAGACTTCATTGTAGTGCAGATTTCCTTTACAGTCTTGCTTGGTTGGCCAAAAAGGGCGTATGCATTTTTTCCTGAATATATTCAGGAAAAAACGCATACGCCCTTTTTGGCCAAGTGCATCATTGTCGACGTTCTGCCTCTTTTCCTATGCTTTCAGGGCAATTCCAGTCTACCCCCTGCAATCGTTTTCCTGAAATTCTACCCCGCTTTCAAGTCGCCTTCGCAGGCTTACTTCAATATATTTTTGGAGGATAGCTGTCATTTATAACTCTGCAGGTTTGTGAATTACAGTGCCCCTGAGCTCCTTTCTTCAACTCGGTTTCTTGTGAGCTGGGCACAAAACCGCAGGATTGCTCCAGGCCCTAATCTGTTTTCAGCAGGGCACGCTGAGCCTTTGTTTATTTCCTCTTCCTGGTCGGCAATGAGCGTTACATTTGCCCGTGCAGACACCTACAGCTAGTCTCTCATTGGTTCTCCCTATTCCTGTTCATCTTGCACAGAAATTGCAAGCTGTGCCAAACAGGAGGTTAAAGGCACTGACTCTCCAAGCTGGGAGAGTGTTAGTAAAGCGTCTGGAATGGTGAACCCGAGGACCAGGATACGAAAACTGAGATGCATTTTAAATCGTTTCCCAATCACATGGGGGACCATACTGTGGGTTTCCCATGCATGATTTAGCTGGAGGAAGAATCCCTTGAACCTGAAGAGTTGGGACCCATGGAATACGTACCATGCAGTATGACTTCAAAGGGTCTGCATTTGCTCACCGAAACTCACCAATGCTATCAGCCTGAAGTGTCCAGCCTTATGTCTCAACCAGCTCTGGGTGTAGATGTGGTCAATCCCGGTTGCATCACATGACCTGAGTGAATTATTTAAGAATTGCTCTCTATTTCACTGTCTTTGTGTTTTGTTTTCGAAATTTATTTTGATACTGGGATTTATCGGATTTTCACTGCTGCGTTTATGCCGCTGTACAGACGCTTGATTCTCTTACGGAGACATATAAATCCATGGGTTTTAAGATTCTTCCTAGTCAGGTATATTCCTAGGCGTTGAATATGTGGTGTTGAGTCCATTTCGTTGAGCAAGGAGTAGGAATTGTCTATTAAATATTTGGCTTATGGAATGTTATCTGTGCTAATTTCAGTCTCTGGTTTTATGCAGCACCCCAAGGCACCTTTCCCCATAAGCAAGCACTAGTTGGTTTTCTAAATTTGAGACCCTGTTCTGTTTTGTAATTCAGTTCATGTGTAGTCAAGTTTCCATTCCGTGTATTTGTGATATCTTATGATGTTTCTTTTTCTGTGTGACGTAGTTCACGTAGAATCACCGTACCTGCATCCACTCACTATGCCGCTACGGGCCTGATGACACAGATTTCATTGCTGAGTGATATTGCATTGCACGTACGTGCCACAACTTCTTTATCCATTTTTTGCTTTCTGGGATATATACCTGGTACTGTAGACGAGCTTCTTGGGAACACAGCCGTCCCAAACTTTGGGGTGGCTCTCTGTTTTTGATTTTAATTTCCCTAAGCAATAGGACCATAAGTGCAATTGCCATAGGCTGTGTTGCTTTATTTCTTAGGTGTTTCAGGAAACACCATACACTTCTCCAAGGTGGCAGTTCAAAATTTACATCTTGCCCATCAGCATAACAAGGCTCCCAGTTCTCCATATCCTGTCCTACCTTTCTGGATTTTACACTTTTCTCAGATGGCCCTTTTGCCCGGTGGGGGGGGGGCAGTGAGATTTCATTGTAGTGCAGATTTCCTTTACAGGCTTGCTTGGTTGGCCAAAAAGGGCGTAGGCATTTTTTCCTGAATATATTCAGGAAAAAACGCCTACGCCCTTTTTGGCCAAGTGCATCATTGTCGACGTTGTGCTTCTTTTCCTATGCTTTCAGGGCAATTCCAGTCTAACCCCTGCAATCGTTTTCCTGAAAGTCTGCCCCGCTTTCAAGTCCCCTTCGCAAGCTTACTTCAATATATTTTTGGAGGATAGCTGTCATTTATAACTCTGCAGGTTTGTGAATTACAGTGCCCCTGAGCTCCTTTCTTCAACTCGCTTTCTTGTGAGCTGGGCACAAAACCGCAGGATTGCTTCAGGCCCTAATCTGTTCCCAGCAGGGCACACTGAGCCTTTGTTTAATTCCTCTTCCTGGTGGGCAATGAGCGTTACATTTGCCCGTGCAGACACCTACAGCTAGTCTCTCATTGGTTCTCCCTATTCCTGTTCATCTTGCACAGAAATTGCAAGCTGTGCCAAAGAGGAGGTTAAAGGCACTGACTCTCCAAGCGGGGAGAGTGTTAGTAATCCGTCTGGAATGGTTAACCCGAGGACAAGGATACGAAAACTGAGATCCATTTTAAATCGTTTCCCAATCTCATGGTGTAGCATACTCTGTGTTTTCCATGCATGTTTTAGCTGAAGGAAGAATCCCTTGAACCTGGAGAGTTGGGACCCATGGAATGGGTACCATGCAGTATGACTTCAAAGGGTCTGCATTTGCTCACCGAAACTCACCAATGCTATCAGCCTGAAGTGTCCAGCCTTATGTCTCAACCAGCTCTGGGTGTAGATGTGGTCAATGCCGGTTGCATCACATGCCCTTAGTGAATTATTTAAGAATTGCTCTCTATTTCACTGTCTTTGTGTTTTGTTTTTGAAATTTATTTTGATAATGGGATTTAGCGGATTTTCACTGCTGCGTTTATGCCGCTGTACACACGCTTGATTCTCTTACGGAGACATATATATCCATGGGTTTTAAGATTCTTCCTAGTCAGGTATATTCCTAGGCGTTGAATATGTGGTGTTGGGTCCATTTCGTTGAGCAAGGAGTAGGTCTTGTCTATTACATATTTGGCTTATGGAAAGTTATCTCTGCTAATTTCAGTCTCTGGTTTTATGCAGCACCCCAAGGCACCTTTCCCCATAAGCAAGCACTAGTTGGTTTTCTAAATTTGAGACCCTGTTCTGTTTTGTAATTCAGTTCATGTGTAGTCAAGTTTACATTCCGTGTATTAGTGATATCTTATGATGTTTCTTTTTCTGTGTGACGTAGTTCACGTAGAATCACCGTAACTGCATCCACTCACTATGCCGCTACGGGCCTGATGACACAGATTTCATTGCTGAGTAATATTGCATTGCACGTACGTGCCACAACTTCTTTATCCATTTTGTGCTTTCTGGGATATTTACCTGATACTGTAGACGAGCTTCTTGTGAACACAGCCGTCCCAAATATTGGGGTGGCTGTCTGTTTTTTATTTTAATTTCCGTAAGCTATAGGACCATAAGTGGAAGTGCCATAGGCTGTGTTGCCTTGTTTCTTACGTGTTTCAGGAAACACCATACACTTCTCCAGGGTGGCTGCTGGCAATTTACATCCTGCCAATCAGCATAACAAGGCTCCCTGTTCTCCATATCCTGTCCTACCTTTCTGGATTTTACACTTTTCTCAGATGGCCCTTTTGCCCAGGGGGGGGCAGTGAGATTTCATTGTAGTGCAGATTTCCTTTACAGGCTTGCTTGGTTGGCCAAAAAGGGCGTATACGTTTTTTCCTGAATATATTCAGGAAAAAACGCATACGCCCTTTTGGGCCAAGTGCATCATTTTCGACGTTGTGCCTCTTTTCCTATGCTTTCAGGGCAATTCCAGTCTACCCCCTGCAATCGTTTTCCTGAAATTCTGCCCCGCTTTCAAGTCCCCTTCGCAGGCTTACTTCAATATATTTTTGGAGGATAGCTGTCATTTATAACTCTGCAGGTTTGTGAATTACAGTGCCCCTGAACTCCTTTCTTCAACTCGCTTTCTTGTGAGCTGGGCACAAAACCGCAGGATTGCTTCAGGCCCTAATCTGTTTCCAGCAGGGCCCACTGAGCCTTTTTTAATTCCTCTTCCTGGTGGGCAATGAGCGTTACATTTGCCCGTGCAGACACCTACAGCTAGTCTCTCATTGGTTCTCCCTATTCCTGTTCATCTTGCACAGATATTGCAAGCTGTGCCAAACAGGAGGTTAAAGGCACTGACTCTCTAAGCGGGGAGAGTGTTAGTAAAGCATCTGGAATGGTGAACCCGAGGACCAGGATACGAAAACTGAGATGCATTTTAAATCGTTTCCCAATCACACGGTGGACGATACTCTGGGTTTCCCATGCATGTTTTAGCTGGAGGAAGAATCCCTTGAACCTGGAGAGTTGGGACCCATGGAATGGGTACCATGCAGTATGACTTCAAAGGGTCTGCATTTGCTCACCAAAACTCACCAATGCTATCAGCCTGAAGTGTCCAGCCTATGTCTCAACCAGCTCTGGGTGTAGATGTGGTAAATCCCGGTTGCATCACATGCCCTGATTGAATTATTTAAGAATTGCTCTCTATTTCACTGTCTTTGTGTTTTGTTTTCGAAATTTATTTTGATAATGGGATTTATCGGATTTTCACTGCTGCGTTTTGGCCACTGTACACACACTTGATTCTCTTACGGAGACATATATATCCATGGGTTTTAAGATTCTTCCTAGTCAGGTATATTCCTAGGCGTTGAATATGTGGTGTTGGGACCATTTCGTTGAGCAGGAGTAGGTCTTGTATATTACATATTTGGCTTATGGGAAGTTATCTGGGCTAATATCAGTCTCTGGTTTTATGCAGCACCCCAATGCACCTTTCCCCATAAGCAAGCAGTAGTTGGTTTTCTAAATTTGAGACCCTGTTCTGTTTTGTAATTCAGTTCATGTGTAGTCAAGTTTACATTCCGTGTATTAGTGATATCTTATGACATTTCTTTTTCTGTGTGACGTAGTTCACGTAGAATCACCGTAACTGCATCCACTCACTATGCCGCTACGGGCCTGATGACACAGATTTCATTGCTGAGTGATATTGCATTGCACGTACGTGCCACAACTTCTTTATCCATTTTTGCTTTCTGGGATAATTACCTGATACTGTAGACGAGGTTCTTGTGAACACAGCTGTCCAAAATATTGGGGTGGCTGTCTGTTTTTGATTTTAATTTCCGTAAGCTATAGGACCATAAGTGGAAGTGCCATAGGCTGTGTTGCTTTGTTGCTTACGTGTTTCAGGAAACACCATACACTTCTCCAGGGTGGCTGCTGGCAATTTACATCCTGCCAATCAGCATAACAAGGCTCCCTGTTCTCCATATCCTGTCCTACCTTTCTGGATTTTACACTTTTTTCAGGTGGCCCTTTTGCCCGGGGGGCAGTGAGACTTCATTGTAGTGAAGATTTCCTTAACAGGCTTGCTTGGTTGGCCAAAAAGGGCGTATGCGTTTTTTCCTGAATATATTCAGGAAAAAATGCATACGCACTTTTTGGCCAAGTGCACCATTGTCGACGTTCTGCCTCTTTTCCTATGCTTTCTGGGCAATTCCAGTCTACCCCCTGCAATCGTTTTCCTGAAATTCTGCCCCGCTTTCAAGTCCCCTTCGCAGGCTTACTTCAATATATTTTTGGAGGATAGCTGTCATTTATAACTCTGCAGGTTTGTGAATTACAGTGCCCCTGAGCTCCTTTCTTCAACTCGCTTTCTTGTGAGCTGGGCACAAAACCGCAGGATTGCTTCAGGCCCTAATCTGTTTCTGGCAGGGCACGCTGAGCCTTTGGTTAATTCCTCTTCCTGGTGGAAATGAGCCTTACATTTGCCCGTGCAGACACCTATATCTAGTCTCTCATTGGTTCTCCCTATTCCTGTTCATCTTGCACAGAAATTGCAAGCTGTGCCAAACAGGAGGTTAAAGGCACTGACTCTCCAAGCGGGGAGAGTGTTAGTAAAGCATCTGGAATTGTGAACCCGAGGACAAGGATACGAAAACTGAGATGCATTTTAAATCGTTTCCCAATCACACGGTGGACGATACTCTGGGTTTCCCATGCATGTTTTAGCTGGAGGAAGAATCCCTTGAACCTGGAGAGTTGGGACCCATGGAATGGGTACCATGCAGTATGACTTCAAAGGGTCTGCATTTGCTCACCGAAACTCACCAATGCTATCAGCCTGAAGTGTCCAGCCTTATGTCTCAACCAGCTCTGGGTGTAGATGTGGTCAATCCCGGTTGCATCACATGCCCTGAGTGAATTATATAAGAATTGCACTCTGTTTCACTGTCTTTGTGTTTTGTTTTCGAAATTTATTTTGATAATGGGATTTATCAGATTTTCACTGCTGCGTTTCGGCCGCTGTACACATGCTTAATTCTCTTATAGAGACATATATATCCATGGGTTTTAAGATTCTTCCTAGTCAGGTATATTACTAGGCGTTGAATATGTGGTGTTGGGACCATTTCGTTGAGCAAGGAGTAGGTCTTGTATATTACATATTTGGCTTATGGAAAGTTATCTGTGCTAATTTCAGTCTCTGGTTTTATGCAGCACCCCAACACACCTTTCCCCATAAGCAAGCACTAGTTGGTTTTCTAAATTTGAGACCCTGTTCTGTTTTGTAATTCAGTTCATGTGTAGTCAAGTTTACATTCCGTTTATTAGTGATATCTTATGACATTTCTTTTTCTGTGTGACCTAGTTCACATAGAATCACAGTACCTGCATCCACTCACTATGCCGCTACGGGCCTGATGACACAGATTTCATTGCTGAGTGATATTGCATTGTACGTACGTGCCACAACTTCTTTATCCATTTTTTGCTTTCTGGGATATTTACCTGATACTGTAGACGAGCTTCTTGTGAACACAGCCGTCCCAAATATTGGGGTGGCTGTCTGTTTTTGATTTTAATTTCCGTAAGCTATAGGACCATAAGTGGAAGTGCCATAGGCTGTGTTGCTTTGTTGCCTAAGTGTTTCAGGAAACACCATACACTTCTCCAGGGTGGCTGCTGGCAATTTACATCCTGCCAATCAGCATAACAAGGCTCCCTGTTCTCCATATCCTGTCCTACCTTTCTGGATTTTACACTTTTATCAGATGGCCCTTTTGCCCTGGGGGCAGTGAGAGTTCATTGTAGTGCAGATTTCATTTACAGGCTTGCTTGGTTGGCCAAAAAGTGCGTATGCGTTTTTTCCTGAATATATTCAGGAAAAAATGCATACGCCCTTTTTGGCGAAGTGCATCATTGTCGACGTTCTGCCTCTTTTCCTATGCTTTCAGCGCAATTCCAGTCTGCCCCCTGCAATCGTTTTCCTGAAATTCTGCCCCGCTTTCAAGTCCCCTTTGCAGGCTTACTTCAATATATTTTTGGAGGATAGCTGTCATTTATAACTCTGCAGGTTTGTGGATTACAGTGCCCCTGAGCTCCTTTCTTCAACTCGCTTTCTTGTGAGCTGGTCACAAAACCGCAGGATTGCTTCAGGCCCTAATCTGTTTCCGGCAGGGCACGCTGAGCCTTTGGTTAATTCCTCTTCCTGGTGGGAAATGAGCCTTACATATTCCCGTGCAGACACCTATAGCTAGTCTCTCATTGGTTTTCCCTATTCCTGTTCATCTTGCGCAGAAATTGCAAGCTGTGCCAAACAGGAGGTTAAAGGCACTGACTCTCCAAGCGGGGAGAGTGTTAGTAAACCGTCTGGAATGGTGAACCGGAGGACCAGGATACGAAAACTGAGATGCATTTTAAATCGTTTCCTAATCACACGGTGGACCATACTCGGCGTTTCCCACGCATGTTTTAGCTGAAGAAAGAATCCCTTGAACCTGGAGAGTTGAGACCCTTGGAATGGGTACCATGCAGTATGACTTCAAAGGATCTGCATTTGTTCACCGAAACTCACCAATGCTATCAGCCTGAAGTGTCCAGCCTTATGTCTCAACCAGCTCTGGGTGTAGATGTGGTAAATCCAAGTTGCATCACATGCCCTGAGTGAATTATTTAAGAATTGCTACCTATTTCACTGTCATTGTGTTTTGTTTTTGAAATTTATTTTGATAATGGGATTTATCGGATTTTCACTGCTTCGTTTATGCCGCTGTACACGCGCTTGATTCTCTTACGGAGACATATAAGTCCATGGGTTTTAAGATTCTCACTAATCCGGTATATTCTTAGGCATTGAATATGGCGTGTTGAGTCCATTTCGTTGAGCAAGGAGTAGGTCTTGAGTATTACATATTTGGCTTATGGAATGGTATCTGTGCTAATTTCAATCTCTGGTTTTATGCAGCACCCCAACTCACCTTTCCCCTTAAGGAAGCAGAAGTTGGTTTTCTTAATTTGAAACCCTCTTCTCTTTTGTAATTCAGTTCATGTGTAGCCATGTTAACATTCCACGTGTTAGTGATATCTTATGTCTTTTTCTTTTTGAATTATGTGACTTCGAATGATCACACGTAACTCCTCTGGAGTTTTTATAACTGGCCATATTTCATTGATTTCCAGGCTGAGTAATATTCCACTCTACATAAGAACCACATCTCTGTCCGTTTTTTCTCTGCAGATACATTTAAGTTATATCCTAGTCGAGGATCTTTTAAACAGAGAGGTGGTAAACATTGGGGTGCCTGTGTCCTCTCGATTTTTGTTTTTCCCAAGATATACGTCCATGAGTGCAAGTGCCCTGTGCTCGGTAGCTCATTTTTTAGATGCTTTAGTAAACACAATAGACTTATCCAGAGTGACCGTTGGCAATATACATTTCCACTATAAGACTCACAGGGCTCCCTTTTCTCCTTGCCCTGTCCTGCAATTCTGGTGTTTACACTTTATGAGGACGGCTCTTCTGACTGATGCAAAGTGATATGTTTTGTAGTATTGATTTCCAGTGCCCACCTGTTTGGTTGGCTAAAAAAGTGTATGCCCTTTTCTTGAATATATACAGAAAAAGACGCATACACCCTTTTTGGCCAACTGCAATGTTGGCAATGTTCAGCCCCTTTTCTTTTGCTTAATGGCGAGTCCTTTCTACCTCTTCCAATCCCTTTCCTGCCATTCTCCGTTGCTTACAAGTCCTTTTCTCTGACTTTCCTCAAGACATTTTTCAGTGATAGATATTTTCAATTCTGCAGTTTCGTGAATTTTAGTGCCCCTGAGTTCCATTTTCCAACTTGTGTTTATGGGAACTGGCCACAAAGCATCAGGATTCCTCAAGCCCTATTCTGTTTCCATGGGCAACCCTAGCCTTTGGTCAATTCGTCTTCCTGATTGGAAATTAGAGTGGCATGTGCCTGTCCGAACACCTAGGACTTGTCTCTCATTGTTCCTCCTCCTTCTGCTTCATCTTCTGGACAAATTCCAAACTGTATGCAACAGGATGTTGACAGTGCTGACATCTCCAAGTGGGGAGACTGTTAGTAAAGACGCTGGAGTGGTGAACCCTAGCACCAAGAGATGAGGAGATGAGATGCCTTTTCCAAACTTTTCCCGATCAGACGGTATACCATCCTCTGGGTGTGACAGGCATGTTTTAGGTGTAGGAAGGGTCCCATTCATGTGAGGAGAACACCAGGGGATTTTAAATATCAGTGTCTCTCCGCAACCCAAACTGGGGAATTTTTTAAGCTACGGCTACACATATGTTCATTAAGGGCCTTGGGAAGTAGGCAGAGTCCAAACTTTAGATGATTGAAGTCTTCAGGGTCAGAAGCACTCACCACTGTCTTCCCTTAGATTCCATTTTTACTGTCATTGATGGATGATGTCAATAAAAATATCTGTTCTTTTTCAGATCATTTCCCCTTATAGGTTATTGCAAAATATTGAGTGTAGTTCCCTGTGCTATACAGTAGTTCCTTGCTGATGATTTCATACATAGCAGTGTGTATGTGTTAATCCCAAACTGTTAATTTATCCCTCCTCCTACCATTTCCCTTTGGTAATAATAAATTATAAGATTTTATGCTTCTCAGAAATGGGGGAGCTGAAAGAGAGGTATCATTTTCAATGCAAAAGCATTTAAAACAAGATTGAAGCTTTAACCAAGATTATTAGATGTACATCCTTGGAAAGAAATCACTTTGTTTCTCTAATATTGACCTGACAAAGAAGACAAACCTTTTCACTGAACTTGCTTATAAGAAAGTGATGGAAATATCAAATGGAAGTGTTAGAAACATCTTATTTTACCCGAGCCTTATACACTGTTCTATGTTAATTACAGTTTGGCTCACACATCTGTTCATTGAAGTTACAATGTTCTCAATTTCTGTTACTGATCCTCCAGAGTGGACGCCAACAAGTGTCCCCCTGCCCAGTGTCATTGGAGCCAATAGATCGAGACTGAGTTTGGTTCAAAAGCAAAGGAAACTTTATATTTTGATCAGAGAATGGAGAGGTGCTACCCTGTGGGCTGTGGGCTGGGCTGCTGTGTAGAGATCCTGTCAGAGTCACTGGGAGGGAGGGGGCTGAGCTCTCGAGGACCTGGTTGGCTGCAGCTCAGGCTCTATGTCACGGAGTCTGAACTGGGCCCCAGGAGCTGAAGTGTCATCGAGCCATTCTGCTCTAGGAAATCTGGTCTGAAGTGCCGGGTGTGGAACCTCTGTATGCGGGACACTAGGAGCACCTGAAATTAGACAAAGCACAAAGGATAAAAATGGTTAGACTTTATTTTATTGCCCAGATTCTATTTTTATCTCCCAGGCATTTTTAAGGGGCTTTGCCTGGGACAAACTTCTCTTCTGCCTTTTGTCCCTTTCCTCATTCTTGGAGTGCTGCGGGTGCAGACCCTTCTTCTGTAACTGCTGAGTGCTGAGTTAGGAGGCTTCATACCCGTGGGCGAGGGTCAGAACTTCTCCCCAGCAGCCTCCAGGTGACGTTGATTGTCCCCAGGCCTCCTGCCTCCCTGCTCGTCCACCTGAGCACCAGTATTGGAAGTGTTATAGATTCTAATGACCTTTAAGGGTCCAGAAAGGAGATGTGCAGTGGCGCTGTGAGGTCCAGTTTCACTCCACCCCACATTTGTTCGGCCACCTTAGGCTGACCGTTTCTGCCAGCCTAGATGCTCTGACTGACCGTTTCTGCCAGCCTAGATGCTCTGACCAACAGTCTGCGCTTTCTTCCATTAGGCCCCTGAATTAACGTAAAAACAGCACCAGGTGTCAGGATCCTGCCCGCTCAGCTCCCAGACAGTCCAGGGTCAGTGGTGATGAAGGATCATGATGGTCACTGAGTCAAGAGCCTTTGGAAGTAAACAGGAGTCCAGCCGGTCTTATTGGCCACCATCATCAGGGTGTCTGTAGGCTTTTCTATGGTGACAGCATGATATACGGTTCCCCCGCCAAGATTATTAGCTCCCCTCTGGGTACAGTAAGTACTGCAAGCAGTAGTCTACTCTTTTGGGACACACTCTTGTTGTTTTATGAGAGAAACTCCAGGTCAAGTGATGGTCACATGGGTCGTCATGGTGCCCCGTTGCCCCCGGTTATCTCTCTGGAGGTTGGAGTTGGAGGGCCTCCTCAATCGAGGTCAGTGTGCCCACGGAGCAAACCCTGCAACTTCAGGGCATGGTTGGGGGTTAGGATCACCACGTGGGGTCCGTTTCCCTTAGAAGGGAGGTGGCCTTTTGGGCTGCTGATTTCCAGGTTTTCAGATACCACCAGTATCTTGGCCAGATGTGGCGGTGGGCCAAGCCCCTTGGTGACCATAGTTTATCCTACCTGGATGGCATTCTTGCATTGTTCCATTTCAAGTGGTCCCAGTTTTTGCACTACTACTCCAATGGCGATTCACCTTTCACCAGGAATGTAAAGGTCAAAGGGTTTAGCTAAATTAGGGAGTTCCAGGGCAAGGGTCTGAATTGACTGCTCTTTCCATTCTTGAAAGGCCACTTCTGGATTCTATTCAAAAGGATCATCATCTTTTCCTTTCAGTGTTTCATATAGAGGCCCAGCTAGTAGACTGTAGTTAGGGATCCAGAGGCAGGAAACCCTGGCTTCCCCAGGAACCCCTAAGCTGTCTTCTAGTTTCAGAAAGGGGTAAGGCTGTAATTGTTTCTTCCCTTTCCTGGATGGGCTTCTCCGACCTTCTGTGAGAATGAAGCCCAGGCAGGTCACCGTAGTCTGTGATACTTGAGCTTTTTCATGGACAACTTCTATCATTTATTGGCTTGGTAGTTCTGAGGCCTCCTTAGTAGGGCTGGCGATCAGAATGTCGTCTGAATATTGAAGGAGTGTTTCCTTTTCCAGAGGTAGAACTTTTAGGTCTTTAGCTGAGCTTTCCCCAAAGATGGTGTGGGAATTTTTGAACCCTTGGGGCAAGACAGCCTGGAAGTATTGTTTTAGTTGTATGTTGAGTCCTGTCACTCACAAGCCAAAATTTCTTGTGACTCTGGGACTAATGGAATACAAAAGAAGGCATCAGTGAAGACTAATACAGAATACCAAGTCCTGGTGGTTGGTAGAATGACCAGCAGGGTGTAGGATTTAGGAACTACTGGAGGTATATCCTCAGTGGCTTCACTGACTGTCCTGACATCCTTTACCAGGACTCCAGCAGCCCATGGGGCTCTCGAGGTCAGGCCAATCCCAGGATATGGAGCTCACCTGGGCAGGTACCCTACCCCCACCCCAGCCCACGGGGCTCTCGTGTTCAGGCCCCTCCCAGGATATGGGATTCCCTGGGCAGGTCCTCTGCAGTCCATGGGGCTCCCGTGGTCAGACCCCTCCCAGGATACAGAGCTACCCTTGCAGGTACCTTGGCAGGGCTGGGCACACAGGAACCATGCACATAGCCCTCATTGCAGAGCACTCCCAGCTCACCTGTCGCTCAGATCTGACACAGAGCACCTCAGAGCAGGACTTGAACTAACAAACAGCAGCTCTGACAGGTCTGTGACCCTGGGCATCACTCTGTGCGGCCTCCTCCACCTGGTCTTCCAGAGACTTCCACTGCACCTGGGGCACCAGGCCTCTGTCTCCAACCACCACCCACCCCTCCTCTCCCTGACTCCTGGGTTCCTCTCATTAGGAGAGGGTTTTCTTGAAGTTGTCTCCCACTCATGGGCCAGATAATATAATTAGAAAACAAGCCAGAGCTGCAGCCCCTTGTCTATCCTGACTCTCAGGAGCCCACACCTGTTCCTTGGACCTGGCCAATTCAGCAAGTTCCATTTTCAGCAACTGTGAGCCCCTGAGGGGTGATTATTGGCTGGCTTGGGAAGCCTGACCGTGCCGGCCAGCCCTCCCCAGGTGTGCCTGGGTTGAGATCAATATAAAGACCGCTCCAGGCAGCAAGAGCCCCTGCAGCTGTGCCTGACGCCATTTTCTCTGCCCTGTCAGCAGTCTCGGGGCTGGGCTGGTGGGAGGGAGTGAGAGGCCACGGCTTTGTGGGTGTCCCATTGTGAGTGGGGCTCTGCTGGACTTTCTGCAGCAGTTGCCAAGATGCTACCTGCTAAAGAAGAGGATGTGTCACCCACACCTGCCGCTGGAATTTCTCCCTGGGCACAGGTGAGGAAGGAAGAAAGCAGTGGGGGCCGGGACAGCAGGGGTATCTCAGGCAGGGAAATGGAGAGCTTCCAGAAGAGCACCCAGGGCCAGGACCATCCTGGCTGGCCTGCAGGCACCAAGTCGGCTGGCATGCTGTCCCTCATGTGGCTCCATGGCCCTTCCTCTAGGTTTTCAAGTCCTTGTACATATTCAGGTGTTTAGCCTTGGAAGGGTGGGAACATTTCAGCAGCAGCTGGCCTGGGGCTCGGCCCACGTTTACTCACAGATACCTCGGCACGGTCCCCCAGCTTTGCAGTGAGGACGCTTGTTGCGAGGAGCATGCTGGCTGAATGGGAGATGATTCCCCACCACTGACCAACTTCAGAATTGTTTGCAATTGGAGCAAGTGCCCTGAAACGGTTTTCCTCTGTGTAACTGGTGGGTTCTGTTCTTTTTTATCTTTTTTTCGTTTTTGGTTCAAGGTAGATTTTATTCCTCTTTTGTGTATTTACAGATATAAGCATGGAAATAATTTATTCATATAAATACATGTATGTGAAGGGAAGAATATTTTTTCTGTTTTACTTTTTTTAATTTTATTTTTTTATTTTGAATTTAATTTTATATTTTTATACAGCAGGTTGTTTTTGGTTATCTACTTTATACATATAAATGTATACGTACCAATCCCAATATCTCAACTCCTCCCACCACCATCCCCAACAGCTTTCCCCCCTTGTTGTCCATACGTTTGTTGTATACATGTATTGCTCTATTTCTGCCTTGCAAAACGGTTCATCTGTACAATTTTTCTAGGTTCCACATATATGCATTAATATACAAGATTTGTTTTTCTCTTTCTGACTTACTTCACTCTGTATGACAGTCTCTAGATCCATCAACGTCTCTACAAATGTCCCAATTTCATTCCTTTTTATGGCTTAGTAATATTCCATTTTATATATGTACCACATCTTTATGCATTCGTCTGTCTGTGGGCATTTAGGTTGCTTCCATTTCCTGGATAGTGTAAATAGTGATGCAATGAACATTGTGGTGAATGTCTCTTTTTGATTTATGGTTTTGTCTGGGTATATGCCCAGTAGAGGGATTGCTGTATCATATGGTAATTCTATTCTTAGTTTTATAAGAAACTCCATAATGTTCTCCACAGTGACTGTATCAATTTACGTTCCCAACAATAGTGGAAGAGGATTCCTTATCTCCACACCGTTTCCAGCATTTGTTGTTTGTAGATTTTCTGATGATGCCCATTCTAATAGGTGTGAGGTGATACACCATGGATGAGTCTATTTCGTTGAGCAAAGAGTAGGTCTTGTTTATTACGTATTTGGCTTATGGAATGGTATGTGTGCTAATTTCAATCTGTTTTTATACAGCAGCCCAACTCAACTTTCCCCTTAAGCAAGCATAAGGTTTTTATCTAAATGTGAGACTCTGTTCGGTTTTGTAATTCAGTTTATGTGTAGCCAAGTTTACACTCCCTCTATTAGTGATATCTTATGATAATTATCTTTCTTTGTGTGACATATTTCTCTTAGAATCATCATAATTAAATCCACTCAATTTGCTGCTACAGGCCTGATGACATTGATTTCACTGCTGAGTGATATTCCGTTGTACGTAAGTAGCACAACTTCTTTATCCATTTTTTTCTTTCTGGGATATTTAATTTGTACTGGACTCGAGGTTCTTGTAAACACAGCAGCCCTAAATTTTGTGTTGGCTGTGTCTTGTTGATTTTAATTTTCCTAAGCTATAGGGCCAAAAGTGGAAGTGCCCTAGGCTCTGTAGCTTTGTTTTTTAGATGTTTCAGGATACACCATGAACATCTCCAGAGTGTCTGTTGGCAATTTACATCCCGCCCATCAGCATAACACGGCTCCCTGTTCTCCATGGCCTGTCCTGTGTTTCTGGTTTTTACACTTTATTCAGATGGCCTTTTTGACGAATGGGAAATGTGACTTCATTGTAGTGTGGATTTCCATTGCTGGAGTGCTTGGTTGGCCAAAATGTTCATATGCGTTTTTTCCTGAATATATTCAGGAAAAATGTATACGCACTTTTTGTCCATGTGCATCACTGTCAAAGATCTGCCGCTTTTCATATGCTTTAAATGCAATTCCAATCTACCTCTTGAAATATGATTCCTGCAATTCTGCCTCGTTTTCAAGTCCTCTTTGCAGACTTACTTCGATATATTTTTGCCAATAGCTGTCATTTATCTCTGCAGGTTTGTGAATTACAGTGCCCCTGAGCTCCTTTCTTAACTCGCTTCCTTGTAAGCTGGCCACAAAACTGCAGGTTTGCTTCAGGCCATAATCAGGGTCCGGCACGGCACTCTGAGCCTTTGGTTAATTCCTCTTCCTGGTGGGAAATTAGAGTTAAATGTACCCCTCCAGATACCTGCTTCACTCCCAGCCACATGGTGATGTATGTCCTCAGGTTTGAGGCCATATGTGATGGGTTCCTCATCTTTTGATGATGTGGCCCCACTGGTGTGTGGACACTCCTGCCTGGTTCCCATCCCCTTGGTGATGTGGGCCCTCTGGTGAGACTCTGATCCTGGTTGGGTTCCTCACACATCCGTGAGGTGAGCCCTCTTCTCTGAGGTCACTCCTGCCTGGCTGGCACAACCCGCCTTGTTGACTTCGGCACCCTGGTGGCAGTTGGAGCCTGCTGGGAGCCTCCTTCCCACGGTGATGAGGCCCTCTGGCGTCAGACCCTAATGGCGGGGTTCCCACATTTTCTGATACGTGCTAAGTGGTACGAGGGCACTCCTGCCAGGTTCCCATCCTCATGAGCGTGTGGGCCTTCTGTTCTGAGGTCCTAACGGCTGAGTTGCTCACACTTTCATGATGTGGGCCCTCTGCTGTGAGGTCAATCCTGCCTGGCTGGCGCACGTCGCCTTGGCGAAGTGGACCCTCTGGTGACAGTTGGAGCGCGCTGGGGCCTCCTCCCCTCAGTGATGAGGGCCTTCTGGTGTCAGGCCCTAAGTGCTGGGCTCCACACATTTTCTGATGTGTGCCCAGTGGTGCGAGTCACTCCTGCCAGGTTCCCATCCCCATGGGCATGTGGGACTTCTGTTCTGTGGTCCCAACTGCTGGGTTGCTCACAGTTTCATGATGTGGGCCTTTGCTGTGTGTTCACTCTGGCCTGTATCCCATAGTGTCAGTGCTCTGGGCCTCCAGCTTGGAGTTTCCAACTTCTGGATTCCTCACCTTTTTTATTCTATGGGCCCTCGGTTGTGCGTCTCCTCCTGCATGCCTCACTCCCAGCCCCTTCGTGATGTGTGTCCCCTTGTTTGAGGCCACATGTGCTGTGTTCCTCACCTTTCTATAATGTGGCCACACTGGTGTGAGGACACTCTTGCCTGGTTCCCATTCCCTTGGTGATGTTGGCCCCACTGCTGTTAGGACAGTCTTGCCTGGTTCCCATCACCTTGGTGATGTTGGCCCTCTGGTGAGAGTCTGATCCTGGTTAGGTTCCTCACACTTCTGTGAGGTGGGCCCTCTGCTCTGAGGTCACTCCTGCCTGGCTGGCACACCCCGCCTTGGCAACGTCGGCCATATGGTGGCAGTTGGAGCCTGCTGGGAGCCTCCTCCCCTCGGTGATGAGGGCCCTCTGGCCTCAGGCCCTAACTGCTGGGTTTCCACATTTTCTGATTCGTGCTAAGTGGTGCAAGGACACTCCTGCCAGGTTCCCATCCCCATGGGGATGTGAGCCTTCTGCTCTGAGGTCCCAACGGCTGTGTTGCTCACAGTTTCATGATGAGGGCCCTCTGGTGTGAGTTCACTCCTGCCTAGATCCCATAGCCTCGCTGCTCCTGGCTGCCTGCCGGAGGTTCCAACTGTGGGATTCCTCACCTTTTTTATTCTATGGTCCCTCTGTTTTGAGGATCCTCTGGCCTGCCTCACTCCCAGCCCCTTGGTGATGTGTGTCCTCAGGTTTGAGGCCACGTGTGCTGGGTCCCTCAAATTATGGTGATGTAGCCCCACTGGTGTGAGGACACTCCTGCCTGGTTCCCATTCCCTTGGTGATGTTGGCCCTCTGGTGACAGTCTGATCCTTGTTGGGTTCCTCACACTTCTGTGAGGTGGGCTTTCTGCTCTGAGGTCACTCCTGCCTGGTTGGCACACCCTGCCTTGGTGACATCGGCCTTATGGTGGCAGTTGGAGCCTGCTGGGAGCCTCCTCCCCTCGGTGATGAGGGTCCTCTGGCCTCAGGTCCTAACTGCTGGGTTCCCACATTTTCTGATTCGTGGAAGTGGGCCGAGGACACTCCTGTCAGGTTCCCATCCCCATAGGGATGTGGGCCTTCTGCTCTGAGGTCCCATCCGCTGGGTTGCTCACAGTTTCATGATGTGGGACCTCTGCTGTGAGTTTGCTGTGGCCTGGATCCCATAGACTCTGTGCTCTGGGCGGCCTACTGGCCGGTTCCAACTGCTGGATTCCTCACAACTTTTATTCTGTGGGCTCTGTTTTGTGAGGATACTCCTGCTTGCCTCACTCCTAGCCCCTTGGAGATGTGGGTCCCCTGATTTAGGCCACATGTTCTGGGTTCCTCACCTTTCTATAATGTGGCCACACTGGTGTGAGGACCCTCCTGCCTGGTTCCGATCCCCTTGGTGATGTGGGCCCTCTGGTGAGAGTCTTATCCTGGCTGGTTTCCTCACCCTTCTGTGAGGTAGGCCCTCTGCGGTGAGGTCACTCCTGCCTGGCTGGCACACATCACCTTGGTGACGTGGGCCCTCAGTTGGGAGTTGGTGTCTGCTGCGAGTCTCCGTCCCTCGGTAATGAGGGCCCTCTTGCGTCAGACCCTAACTCCTGGGCTCCCAAAATTTGCAGATGTGCGACCTGTGGTGCGAGTACACTCCTGTCAGGTTCCCAACCCCATGGGAATTTGGGCCTTCTGCTCTGAGGTCCCAACGGCTGGGGTGCTCACAGTTTCATGATGAGGGCCCTCTGATGTGCGTTCATTCCGGCCTAGATCCCATAGGCTTGCTGCTCCTGGGCGCCTGCTGGGAGGTTCCAACTGCGGGATTCCTCACCTTTTTAATTCTATGGGCCCTCTGTTTTGAGGCTCCTCCTGCCTGCCTCAATCCCAGCCCCGTTGTGATGTGTGTCCTCTGGTGTGAGGCCACGTGTGCTGGGTCCTTCACCTTTCGATGATGTGGCCCCAATGGTGTGAGGACACTCGTGCCTGTTTCCCAGCCCCTTGGTGATGTGGCCCCTCTGGTGAGAGTCTGATCCTGGCTGGGTTCCTTACCGTTCTGTGAGGTGGGCCCTGTGCTCTGAGGTAACTCCTGCCTGGCTTGCTCCCATTGCCTTGGTGACGTCGGCCCTCTGGTGGCAGTTGGATCCTTTTGGAGACTCCTGTCCTCGGTGATGAGGTCCCTCTGGCGTCAGGCTCTAACTGCTGGGCTCCCCAGGTTTTCTGATGTGAGCCCAGTGATGCCAGGACACTCGTGAAATGTTCCCATCCCCATGGCGATATGGGCCTTCTGCTCTGAGGTTCCAACGACTGGGTTGCTCACAGTTTCCTGATGTTAGCTCTCTGGTGTTAGTTCACTCATTCCTAGATCCCATAGCCTCTGTACTCTGGGCCGCCTGCTGGGAAGTTCCAACTGCTGGGTTCCTCACCTTTTTTATTCTTTGGGCCCTGTGTTGGGAGGCTCCTCCTGCCTGTGTCACTCCCAGCCCCTTGGTGATGTAGGTCCTCTGGTTTGTGGCCACATGTGCCAGTTTCCTCATCTTTTAGTGATGTGGCCCCACTGGTGTGAGGACACTCGTGCCTGGTTCCCGTCCCCTTGGTGATATGGGCCCTCTGGTGAGAGTCTGATCCTGGTTGGGTTCCTCACACTTCTTTGAGGTGGGCCGTCTGCTGTGAGGTCACTCCTGCCTGGCTGGCACACCCCGCCTTGGCGACGTGGGCCCTCTTGTGGTAGTTGGAACATGCTGGGAGCCTCCTCCCCTCAGTGATGAGGGCCCTCTGGCGTCAGGCCCTAACTGCTGGGTACCCACATTTTCTGATATGTGCTAAGTGGTGCGAGGACACTCCTGCCATGCTCCCAACACCTTGGGGATGTGGACCTTCTGCTCTGAGGTCCAAATGGCTGGGTTGCTCGCAGTTTCATGATGTGGACCCTCTGCTGTGAGTTTACTGCGGCCTGAATCGCATAGACTTGGTGCTCTTGGCCGCCTGCTGGGAGGTTCCCATTGCTGGATTCCTCAGCTTTTTTATTCTATGGGCCCTGTGTTGTGAGGCTACTCCTGCCTGCCTCATTCCGAGCCCCTTGGAGATGTGGGTCTTCTGGTTTAGGCCACATGTGCTGGGTTCCTCACCTTTCTATGATGTGGCCACACTGGTGTGAAGACTCTCCTGCCTGGTTCTGATCACCTTGGTGATGTGGGCCCTCTGGTGAGAGTCTTATCCTGGCTGTGTTCCTCACCCTTCTGTGAGGTAGGCCCTCTGCGGTGAGGTCACTCCTACCTGGCTGTCACACGTCACCTTGGCGACGTGGGACCTCAGTTGGGTGTTGGTGCCTGATTGGAGTCTCCTCCCCTTGGTAATGAGGGCCCTCTGGCGTCAGGCCCTAACTCCTGGGTTCCCTAAATTCTCTGATGTGTGCCCTGTGGTGCGAGTACACTTCTGACAGGTTCCCAACCCCATGGGAATGTGGGCCTTCTGCTCTGAGATCCCAACGCCTAGGTTGCTCACAGGTTCATGATGACGGCCCTCTGGTGTGAGATCACTCCGGCCTGGATCCCATAGTCTTGCTGCTCCTGGCCGCCTGCTGGGAGGTTCCAACTGCGGGATTCTTTACCTCTTTAATTCTATGGTCCCTCTGTTTTGAGGCTCCTCCTGCCTGCCTCAATCCCAGCTCCCTTGTGATGTGTGTCCTCTGGTTTGAGGCCACGTGTGCTGGGTCCCTCACTTTTCGGTGATGTGGCCCCACTAGTGTGAGGACACTCCTGCCTGGTTCCCATTCCCTTGGTGATGTGGGCCCTCTGGTGAGAATCTGATCCTCTTTGGTTCTTCACACTTCTGTGAGGTTGACCCTCTGCTCTGAGGTCACTCCTGCCTGGTTGTCGCACTCCGCATTGGCGACGTCGCCCCTCTGGTAGCAGTCGGAGCTGGCTGGGAGCCACCGCCCCTCGGTGATGAGGGCCCTCTGGCATCAGGCACTAATTGCTGGGCTCCCCACATTTTTTCATGTGTGCCCACTCTTGCGATGACACTCCTGCTTGTTTCCCTTCCCCATGGGGATGTGGGCCTTCTGCTCTGAGGTCACAACGGCTGGGTTGCTTACAGAATCACAATGAGGGCCCTCTGTTGTGAGTTCATGCCGGCCTGGATCTCATAGCCTCAGTGCTCTGGGCCGCCTGCTAGGAAGATCCAACTGCTGGTTTCCACACCTTTTGTATACAATGGGACATGTGTTGTGAGGTTAATCCTGCCTGCCTCACTCCGAAACCCATGGTGATGTGGGTCCTCTGGTTTGAGGCCACATGTGCTGGGTACCTCAACTTTTGATGATGTGGCCCCACGGGTGTGAGGACACTCCTGCCTGGTTCCCATCACCTTGGAGATGTGGGCCCTCTGGGGAGAGTCTGATCCTGGCTGGCTTCCCTACCATTCTGTGAGGTGGGCCCTCTGATGTCAGGTCACTCCTGCCTGACTAGCTCACATCGCCTTGGTGACGTGGGCCCTCTGTTGGCCACTGGAGCATGCTGGGAGCCTCCTACTCCTGTGAATGATGGCCCTGGAAAAAATGCATATGCCCTTTTTGGCCAAGTGCTTCATTGACGAGGTTCTGCCACTTCTCTTATGCTTTCAGAGCAATTCACGTCTACCTCCTGAAATCGGATTCCAGCAATTCTGCCCCACTTTCAAGTCCTCTTCGCAGCCTTAATTCAATATATTTTTGTACGATTTCTGTCATTTATAAGTCTGCAGGTATGTGAATGACAGTGCCCCTGAGCTCCTTTCCTCAACTCGCTTTCTTGTGAGCTGGCCACAAAACCGCAGGATTGCTTCAGGCCCTAATCTTGTTCCAGCACGGCATGCTGAGCCTTTGGTTAATTCCTTTTCCTGTTGGGAAATGAGTGTTAAAATTGCCCGTGCATACTGGGCATATACCCTGAGAAAACCAAAATTCAAAAAGAGTCATGTACCAAAATGTTCATTGCAGCTCTATTTACAATAGCCCGGAGATGGAAAGAACCTAAGCACCCATCATCGGACGAATGGATAAAGAAGATGTGGCACATATACACAATGGAATATTACTCAGCCTTAAAAAGAAATGAAACTGAGTTATTTGTAATGAGATGGATAGACCTAGAGTCTGTCATACAGAGTGAAGTAAGTCAGAAAGAAAAAGACAAATAGCGTATGCTAACACATATATATGGAATTTAAAGGAAAAAAATGTCATGAAGAACCTAGGGATAAGACAGGAATAGAGGCGCAGACCTACTGGAGAACGGAATTGAGGATATGGGGAGGGGGAATGGTGAGTTTTGACAGGGCGAGAGAGAGTCATGGACATATACACACTAACAAATGTAGTAAGGTAGATAGCAAGGGGGAAGCAGCCGCAAGGCACAGGGATATTAGCTCGGGGCGTTGGGACAGCCTGGAGGGGTGGAAGGGGGAGAGAGGGAGGGAGGGAGACACAAGAGGGAAGACACAGGGAGCATATGTATATGTATAGATGATTCACTTTGTTATAAAGCAAAAACTAACACACCATTGTAAAGCAATTATACCCCAATAAAGATGTTAAAAAAAATATTTGCCCGTGCACACACCTACAGATAGTCTCCCATTGGTTCTCCGTATTCCTGTTCATCTTGCGCAGAAATTGCAAACAGTGCCAAACAGGAGGTTAAAGGCACTGACTCTCCAAATGGGGAGAGTGTAAGAAAAGGGTCTGGAATGGTGAACCTGAGTACCAGGGGACGAAAACAGACATGCATGTAAAAAGGTTTCCCAGTCACACGGTGGAGCATACTCTGGGTTTCCCATGCAAATTTTAGCAGAAGGAAGAATCCCTTGAACCTGGAGAGTTGGGAACCATGGAATGGGTACCAGGCAGTATGACATCAAAGGGTCTGCATTTGCTCACTGAACCTCACCAATGCTATCAGCCCAAAGGGTCCAGCCTTATCTCTCACCCAGCTCTGGGTGTAGATGTGGTAAACCAGGTTGCATCACATGCCCTGTGTGAGTTATTTAAGAATTGCTCTCTATTTCACTGTCATTGTGTTTTGTTTTTGAAATTTCTTTTTGACACTGGGATTTATCGGATTTTCACTGCTGCGTTAATGCCGCTGTACACACTCTTGATTCTCTTACGGAGACATAAATATCCACGGGTTTTAAGATTATTCCTAGTCAGGTATATTCCTAGGCGTTGAATATGTGGTGTTGAGTCCATTTCGTTGAGCAAGGAGTAGGACTTGTCTATTACATATTTGGCTTATGGAACGGTATCTGTGCTAATTTCAGTCTCTGGTTTTATGCAGCACTCCAACGAACCTTTCTCCATAAGAAAGCACAAGTTGGTTTTCTAAATTTGAGACTGTTCTGTTTTGTAATTCAGTTCATGTGTAGTCAAGTTTACATACTGTGTATTAGTGATATTTTATGATGTTTCTTTTTATGTGTGACTTATTTCACGTAGAATCACCATACCTGAATCCACTCACTATGCCGCTATGGGCCTGATGACACACATTTCATTGCTGAGTGATATTCCATTGTACGTACGTACCACAACTTCTTTATCCATTGTTTGCTCTCTGAGATATTTACCTGGTACTGTAAACGAGGTTCTTGTGAACAGAGAGGTCCCAAACTTTGAGGAGGCTGGGTGTTTTTGATTTTAATTTCCCTAAGCTGTAGGACCATAAGTGGAAGTGCCATAGGCTGTGTTGCTTTGTTTCTTACGTGTTTCAGGAAACACATAACACTTCTCCAGAATGGCTGTCGGCAATTTACATCATATGCATCAGCATAATAAGGATCCCTGTTTTCCATTGCCTGTCCTCCGTTTCTGGATTTTACAATTTTTTTAAATGGCCCTTTTGCCATGGGGGGCACTGAGACTTCATTGTAGTGCAGGTTTATTTACAAGCTTGCTTGGTTGGCCAAAAAGTGCGTATGCGTTTTTTCCTGAATATATTTAGGGAAAAAAGCATTCGCACTTTTTGGACAAGTGCATCATTATCGACGTTCTGCCTCTTTTCCTATTCTTTAAGTGCAATTCCAGTTTAACCCTTCAATCGTTTTCCTGAATTTCTGCCCAGCTTTCAAGTCCCCTTTGCAGGCTTACTTCAATATATTTTTGGAGGATAGCTGTCATTTATAACTCTGCAGGTTTGTGAATTACAGTGCCCCTGAGCTCCTTTCTTCAACTCGCTTTCTTGTGAGCTGGGCACAAAACCGCAGGATTGCTTCAGGCACTAATCTCTTTCCAGCAGTGCACGCTGAGCCTTTGGTTAATTCCTCTTCCTGGTGGGAAATGAGCATTACATTTGCCCGTGCAGACTACTACAGCTAGTCTCTCATTGGTTCTCCCTATTCCTGTTCATCTTGCACAGAAATTGCAAGCTGTGCCAAACAGGAGGTTAAAGGCACTGACTCTCCAAGCGGGGAGAGTGTTAGTAAAGCATCTGGAATGGTGAACCCGAGGACCAGGATACGAAAACTGAGATGCATTTTAAATCGTTTCCCAATCACACGGTGGACGATACTCTGGGTTTCCCATGCATGTTTTAGCTGGAGGAAGAATCCCTTGAACCTGGAGAGTTGGGACCCATGGAATGGGTACCATGCAGTATGACTTCAAAGGGTCTGCATTTGCTCACCGAAACTCACCAATGCTATCAGCCTGAAGTGTCCAGCCTTATGTCTCAACCAGCTGTGGGTGTAGATGTGGTCAATCCCGGTTTCATCACATGCCCTGAGTGAATTGTTTAAGAATTGCTCTCTATTTCACTGTCTCTGTGTTTTGTTTTTGAAATTTATTTTGATAATGGGATTTATCGGATTTTCACTGCTGCGTTTATGCTGCTGTACACACGCTTGATTCTCTTACGGGGACATATAAATCCCTGGGTTTTAAGATTCTTCCTAGTCAGGTATATTCCTAGGCATTGAATATGTGGTGTTGAGTCCATTTCGTTGAGCAAGGAGTAAGTCTTGTCTATTACATATTTGGCTTATGGAAAGTTATCTGTGCTAATTTCAGTCTCTGGTTTTATGCAGCATCCCAACGCACATTTCCCCATAAGCAAGCACTAGTTGGTTTTCAAAATTTGAGACCCTGTTCTGTTTTGTAATTCAGTTCATGTGTAGTTAAATTTACATTCCGTATATTATTGATATCTTATGATGTTTCTTTTTCTGTGTGATGTAGTTCACGTAGAATCACCGTACCTGCATCCACTCACTATGCCGCTATGGGCCTGATGACACAGATTTCATTGCTGAGCGATATTGCATTGCACGTACGTGCCACAACTTCTTTATCCATTTTTTGCTTTCTGGGATATTTACCTGGTACTGTAGACGAGCTTCTTGGGAACACAGCCGTCCCAAACTTTGGGGTGGCTCTCTGTTTTTGATTTTAATTTCCCTAAGCAATAGGACCATAAGTGCAATTGCCATAGGCTGTGTTGCTTTATTTCTTATGTGTTTCAGGAAACACCATACACTTCTCCAGGGTGGCTGTTCACAATTTACATCCTGCCAATCAGCATAAGAAGGCTCCCTGTTCTCCATATCCTGGCCTACCTTTCTGGATTTTACACTTTTTTCAGATGGCCCTTTTGCCCGGGGGGCAGTGAGACTTCATTGTAGTGCAGATTTCCTTTACAGGCTTGCTTGGTTGGCCAAAAAGGGCGTATGCGTTTTTTCCTGAATATATTCAGGAAAAAACGCATACGCCCTTTTTGGCCAAGTGCATCATTGCCGACGTTGTGCCTCTTTTCCTATGCTTTCAGGGTAATTCCAGTCTACCCCCTGCAATCGTTTTCCTGAAATTCTGCCCCACTTTCAAGTCCCCTTCGCAGGCTTACTTCAATATATATTTGGAGGATAGCTGTCATTTATAACTCTGCAGGTTTGTGAATTACAGTGCCCCTGAGCTCCTTTCTTCAACACGCTTTCTTGTGAGCTGGGCACAAAACCGCAGGATTGCTTCAGGCCCTAATCTGTTTCCAGCAGGGCACACTGAGCCTTTGTTTAATTCCTCTTCCTGGTGGGCAATGAGCGTTACATTTGCCTGTGCAGACACCTACAGCTAGTATCTCATTGATTCTCCCTATTCCTGTTCATCTTGCACAGAAATTGCAAGCTGTGCCAAAGAGGAGGTTAAAGACACTGAGTCTCCAAGCGGGGAGAATGTTAGTAAAGCATCTGGAATGGTGAACCCGAGGACCAGGATACGAAAACTGAGATGCATTTTAAATCGTTTCCCAATCACACAGTGGACGATACTCTGGGTTTCCCATGCATGTTTTAGCTGGAGGAAGAATCCCTTGAACCTGGAGAGTTGGGACCCATGGAATGGGTACCATGCAGTATGACTTCAAAGGGTCTGCATTTGCTCACCGAAACTCACCAATGCTATCAGCCTGAAGTGTCCAGCCTTATGTCTCAACCAGCTCTGGGTGTAGATGTGGTCAATCCCGGTTGCATCACATGCCCTGAGTGAATTATTTAAGAATTGCTGTGTTTTTCACTGTCTTTGTGTTTTGTTTTCGAAATTTATTTTGATAATGGGATTTATCGGATTTTCACTGCTGCGTTTCGGCCGCTGTACACACGCTTGATTCTCTTATGGAGACATATATATCCATGGGTTTTAAGATTCTTCCTAGTCAGGTATATTCCTAGGCGTTGAATATGTGGTGTTGGGTCCATTTCGTTTAGCAAGGAGTAGGTCTTGTCTATTACATATTTGGCTTATGGAAAGTTATCTGTGCTAATTTCAGTCTCTGGTTTTATGCAGCACCCCAAGGCACCTTTCCCCATAAGCAAGCACTAGCTGGTTTTCTAAATTTGAGACCCTGTTCTGTTTTGTAATTCAGTTCATGTGTAGTCAAGTTTACATTCCGTGTATTAGTGATATCTTATGATGTTTCGTTTTCTGTGTGACGTAGTTCACGTAGAATCACCGTATCTGCATCCACTCACTATGCCGCTACGGGCCTGATGACACAGATTTCATTGCTTAGTGATATTGCATTGTACATACGTGCCACAAATTCTTTATCCATTTTTTGCTTTCTGAGATATTCACCTGGTACTGTAGACGAGCTTCTTGTGAACACAGCCGTCCCAAATATGGGGTGGCTGTTTTTGATTTTAATTTCTGTAAGCTATAGGACCATAAGTGGAAGTGCCATAGGCTGTGTTGCTTTGTTTCTTACGTGTTTCAGGAAACACCATACACTTCTCCAGGGTGGCTGCTGGTAATTTACAATCTGCCAATCAGCATAACAAGGCTCCCTGTTCTCCATATCCTGTCCTACCTTTCTGTATTTTACACTTTTTTCAGATGGCCCTTTTGCCCGGGGGGCAGTGAGACTTCATTGTAGTGCAGATTTCCTTTACAGGCTTGCTTGGTTGGCCAAAAAAGGCGTATGCGTTTTTCCCTGAATACATTCAGGAAAAAACACATACGCCCTTTTTGGCCAAGTGCATCATTGTCGACGTTCTGCCTCTTTTCCTATGCTTTCAGGGCAATTCCAGTCTACCCCTGCAATCGTTTTCCTGAAATTCTGCCCCGCTTTCAAGTCCCCTTCGCAGGCTTACTTCAATATATTTTTGGAGGATAGCTGTCATTTATAACCCTGCAGGTTTGTGAATTACAGTGCCCCTGAGCTCCTTTCTTCAACTCGCTTTCCTGTGAGCTGGGCACAAAACCACAGGATTGCTTCAGGCCCTAATCTGTTTTCAGCAGGGCATGCTGAGCCTTTGTTTAATTCCTCTTTCTGGTCGGCAATGAGCGTTACATTTGCCCGTGCAGACACCTAGAGCTAGTCTCTCATTGGTTCTCCCTATTCCTGTTCATCTTGCACAGAAATTGCAAGCTGTGCCAAACAGGAGGTTAAAGGCACTGACTCTCCAAGCGGGGAGAGTGTTAGTAAAGCATCTGGAATGGTGAACCCGAGGACCAGGATACGAAAACTGAGATGCATTTTAAATCGTTTCCCAATCACACGGTGGACGATACTCTGGGTTTCCCATGCATGTTTTAGCTGGAGGAAGAATCCCTTGAACCTGGAGAGTTGGGACCCATGGAATGGGTACCATGCAGTATGACTTCAAAGGGTCTGCATTTGCTCACCGAAACTCACCAATGCTATCAGCCTGAAGTGTCCAGCCTTATGTCTCAACCAGCTCTGGGTGTAGATGTGTAAAATCCCGGGTGCATCACATGCCCTGAGTGAATTATTTAAGAATTGCTCTCTATTTCACTGTCTTTGTGTTTTGTTTTCGAAATTTATTTTGATAATGGGATTTATCGGATTTTCACTGCTGCGTTTCGGCCGCTGTACACACGCTTGATTCTCTTATGGAGACATATATATCCATGGGTTTTAAGATTCTTCCTAGTCAGGTATATTCCTAGGCGTTGAATATGTGGTGTTGGGTCTATTTCGTTGAGCAAGGAGTAGGTCTTGTCTATTACATATTTGCTTATGGAAAGTTATCTGTGCTAACTTCAGTCTCTGGTTTTATGCAGCACCCCAACGCACCTTTCTCCATAAGCAAGCACTAGTTTTTTTTCTAAATTTGAGACCCTGTTCTGTTTTGTAATTCAGTTCATGTGTAGTCAAGTTTACATTCCGTGTATTAGTGATATCTTATGATGTTTCTTTTTCTGTGTGACGTAGTTCACGTAGAATCACCGTATCTGCATCCACTCACTATGCCGCTACGGGCCTGATGACACAGATTTCATTGCTGAGTGATATTGCATTGTACGTACGTGCCACAACTTCTTTATCCATTTTTTGCTTTCTTGGATATTTACCTGATACTGTAGACGAGCTTCTTGTGAACACAGCCGTCCCAAATATTGGGGTGGCTGTCTGTTTTTGATTTTAATTTCCGTAAGCTATAGGACCATAAGTGGAAGTGCCATAGGCTGTGTTGCTTTGTTTCTTACGTGTTTCAGGAAACTCCATACACTACTCCAGGGTGGCTGTTGGCAATTTACATCCTGCCAATCAGCATAACAAGGCTCCCTGTTCTCCATATCCTGTCCTACCTTTCTGGATTCTACACTTTTTTCAGATGGCCCTTTTGCCCAGGGGGCAGTTAGACTTCATTGTAGTGCAGATTTCCTTTACAGGCTTGCTTGGTTTGCGAAAAAGGGCGTATGCGTTTTTTCCTGAATATATTCAGGAAAAAATGCATACGCAATTTTTGGCCAAGTGCACCTTTGTCGACGTTCTGCCTCTTTTCCTATGCTTTCTGGGCAATTCCAGTCTACCCCCTGCAATCGTTTTCCTGAAATTCTGCCCCGCTTTCAAGTCCCCTTCGCAGGCTTACTTCAATATATTTTTGGAGGATACCTGTCATTTATAACTCTGCTGGTTTGTGGATTACAGTGCCCCTCAGGTCCTTTCTTCAACTCGCTTTCTTGTGAGCTGGGCACAAAACCGCAGGATTGCTTCAGGCCCTAATCTGTTTCCAGCATGGCACGCTGAGCCTTTGGTTAATTCCTCTTCCTGGTGGGAAATGAGCGTTACATTTGCCCGTGCAGACACCTACAGCTAGTCTCTCATTGGTTCTCCCTATTCCTGTTCATCTTGCGCAGAATTTGCAAGCTGTGCCAAATAGGAGGTTAAAGGCACTGACTCTCCAAGCGGGGAGAGTGTTAGTAAACCGTCTGGAATGGTGAACCCGAGGACCAGGATACGAAAACTGAGATGCATTTTAAATCGTTTCCTAATCACACGGTGGACCATACTCGGCGTTTCCCACGCATGTTTTAGCTGAAGAAAGAATCCTTTGAACCTGGAGAGTTGGGACCCTTGCAATGGGTACCATGCAGTATGACTTCAAAGGATCTGCATTTGTTCACCGAAACTCACCAATGCTATCAGCCTGAAGTGTCCAGCCTTATGTCTCAACCAGCTCTGGGTGTAGATGTGGTAAATTCAGGTTGCATCACATGCCCTGAGTGAATTATTTAAGAATTGCTACCTATTTCACTGTCATTTTGTTTTGTTTTTGAAATTTATTTTAATAATGGGATTTATCGGATTTTCACTGCTTCGTTTATGCCGCTGTACACGCGCTTGATTCTCTTACGGAGACATATAAGTCCATGGGTTTTAAGATTCTCACTAATCCGGTATATTCTTAGGCATTGAATATGGCGTGTTGAGTCCATTTCGTTGAGCAAGGAGTAGGTCTTGACTATTACATATTTGGCTTATGGAATGGTATCTGTGCTAATTTCAATCTCTGGTTTTATGCAGCACCCCAACTCACCTTTCCCCTTAAGGAAGCAGAAGTTGGTTTTCTTAATTTGAAACCCTCTTCTCTTTTGTAATTCAGTTCATGTGTAACCATGTTAACATTCCATGTATTAGTGATATCTTATGTCTTTTTCTTTTTGAATTATGTGACTTCGAATGATCACACGTAACTCCTCTGGAGTTGTTATAACTGGCCGTATTTCATTGATTTCCAGGCTGAGTAATATTCCACTCTACATAAGCACCACATCTCTGTCCGTTTTTTCTCTGCAGATACATTTAAGTTATATCCTAGTCGAGGATCTTTTAAACAGAGAGGTGCTAAATATTGGGGTGCCTGTGTCCTCTCGATTTTTGTTTTTCCCAAGATATACCTCCATGTGTGCAAGTGCCCTGTGCTCGGTAGCTCATTTTTTAGATGCTTTAGTAAACACAATAGACTTATCCAGAGTGACCGTTGGCAATATACATTTCCACTATAAGACTCACAGGGCTCCCTTTTGTCCTTGCCCTGTCCTGCATTTCTGGTGTTTACACTTTATGAGGACGGCTCTTCTGACTGATGCAAAGTGATATGTTTTGTAGTATTGATTTCCAGTGCCCACCTGTTTGGTTGGCTAAAAAAGTGTATGCCCTTTTCTTGAATATATACAGAAAACGACGCATACACCCTTTTTGGCCAACTGCAATGTTGGCAATGTTCAGCCCCTTTTCTTGTGCTTAATGGCGAGTCCTTTCTACCTCTTCCAATCCCTTTCCTGCCATTCTCCGTTGCTTACAAGTCCTTTTCTCTGACTTTCCTCAAGACATTTTTCAGTGATAGATATTTTCAATTCTGCAGTTTCGTGAATTTTAGTGCCCCTGAGTTCCATTTTCCAACTTGTGTTTATGGGAACTGGCCACAAAGCATCAGGATTCCTCAAGCCCTATTCTGTTTCCATGGGCAACCCTAGCCTTTGGTCAATTCGTCTTCCTGATTGGAAATTAGAGTGGCATGTGCCTGTCCGAACACCTAGGACTTGTCTCTCATTGTTCCTCCTCCTTCTGCTTCATCCTCTGGACAAATTCCAAACTGTATGCAACAGGATGTTGACAGTGCTGACATCTCCAAGTGGGGAGACTGTTAGTAAAGACGCTGGAGTGGTGAACCCTAGCACCAAGAGATGAGGAGATGAGATGCCTTTTCCAAACTTTTCCCGATCAGACGGTATACCATCCTCTGGGTGTGACAGGCATGTTTTAGGTGTAGGAAGGGTCCCATTCATGTGAGGAGAACACCAGGGGATTTTAAATATCAGTGTCTCTCCGCAACCCAAACTGGGGAATTTTTTAAGCTACGGCTACACATATGTTCATTAAGGGCCTTGGGAAGTAGGCAGAGTCCAAACTTTAGATGATTGAAGTCTTCAGGGTCAGAAGCACTCACCACTGTCTTCCCTTAGATTCCATTTTTACTGTCATTGATGGATGATGTCAATAAAAATATCTGTTCTTTTTCAGATCATTTCCCCTTATAGGTTATTGCAAAATATTGAGTGTAGTTCCCTGTGCTATACAGTAGTTCCTTGCTGATGATTTCATACATAGCAGTGTGTATGTGTTAATCCCAAACTGTTAATTTATCCCTCCTCCTACCATTTCCCTTTGGTAATAATAAATTATAAGATTTTATGCTTCTCAGAAATGGGGGAGCTGAAAGAGAGGTATCATTTTAAATGCAAAAGCATTTAAAACAAGATTGAAGCTTTAACCAAGATTATTAGATGTACATCCTTGGAAAGAAATCACTTTGTTTCTCTAATATTGACCTGACAAAGAAGACAAACCTTTTCACTGAACTTGCTTATAAGAAAGTGATGGAAATATCAAATGGAAGTGTTAGAAACATCTTATTTTACCCGAGCCTTATACACTGTTCTATGTTAATTACAGTTTGGCTCACACATCTGTTCATTGAAGTTACAATGTTCTCAATTTCTGTTACTGATCCTCCAGAGTGGACGCCAACAAGTGTCCCCCTGCCCAGTGTCATTGGAGCCAATAGATCGAGACTGAGTTTGGTTCAAAAGCAAAGGAAACTTTATATTTTGATCAGAGAATGGAGAGGTGCTACCCTGTGGGCTGTGGGCTGGGCTGCTGTGTAGAGATCCTGTCAGAGTCACTGGGAGGGAGGGGGCTGAGCTCTCGAGGACCTGGTTGGCTGCAGCTCAGGCTCTATGTCACGGAGTCTGAACTGGGCCCCAGGAGCTGAAGTGTCATCGAGCCATTCTGCTCTAGGAAATCTGGTCTGAAGTGCCGGGTGTGGAACCTCTGTATGCGGGACACTAGGAGCACCTGAAATTAGACAAAGCACAAAGGATAAAAATGGTTAGACTTTATTTTATTGCCCAGATTCTATTTTTATCTCCCAGGCATTTTTAAGGGGCTTTGCCTGGGACAAACTTCTCTTCTGCCTTTTGTCCCTTTCCTCATTCTTGGAGTGCTGCGGGTGCAGACCCTTCTTCTGTAACTGCTGAGTGCTGAGTTAGGAGGCTTCATACCCGTGGGCGAGGGTCAGAACTTCTCCCCAGCAGCCTCCAGGTGACGTTGATTGTCCCCAGGCCTCCTGCCTCCCTGCTCGTCCACCTGAGCACCAGTATTGGAAGTGTTATAGATTCTAATGACCTTTAAGGGTCCAGAAAGGAGATGTGCAGTGGCGCTGTGAGGTCCAGTTTCACTCCACCCCACATTTGTTCGGCCACCTTAGGCTGACCGTTTCTGCCAGCCTAGATGCTCTGACTGACCGTTTCTGCCAGCCTAGATGCTCTGACCAACAGTCTGCGCTTTCTTCCATTAGGCCCCTGAATTAACGTAAAAACAGCACCAGGTGTCAGGATCCTGCCCGCTCAGCTCCCAGACAGTCCAGGGTCAGTGGTGATGAAGGATCATGATGGTCACTGAGTCAAGAGCCTTTGGAAGTAAACAGGAGTCCAGCCGGTCTTATTGGCCACCATCATCAGGGTGTCTGTAGGCTTTTCTATGGTGACAGCATGATATACGGTTCCCCCGCCAAGATTATTAGCTCCCCTCTGGGTACAGTAAGTACTGCAAGCAGTAGTCTACTCTTTTGGGACACACTCTTGTTGTTTTATGAGAGAAACTCCAGGTCAAGTGATGGTCACATGGGTCGTCATGGTGCCCCGTTGCCCCCGGTTATCTCTCTGGAGGTTGGAGTTGGAGGGCCTCCTCAATCGAGGTCAGTGTGCCCACGGAGCAAACCCTGCAACTTCAGGGCATGGTTGGGGGTTAGGATCACCACGTGGGGTCCGTTTCCCTTAGAAGGGAGGTGGCCTTTTGGGCTGCTGATTTCCAGGTTTTCAGATACCACCAGTATCTTGGCCAGATGTGGCGGTGGGCCAAGCCCCTTGGTGACCATAGTTTATCCTACCTGGATGGCATTCTTGCATTGTTCCATTTCAAGTGGTCCCAGTTTTTGCACTACTACTCCAATGGCGATTCACCTTTCACCAGGAATGTAAAGGTCAAAGGGTTTAGCTAAATTAGGGAGTTCCAGGGCAAGGGTCTGAATTGACTGCTCTTTCCATTCTTGAAAGGCCACTTCTGGATTCTATTCAAAAGGATCATCATCTTTTCCTTTCAGTGTTTCATATAGAGGCCCAGCTAGTAGACTGTAGTTAGGGATCCAGAGGCAGGAAACCCTGGCTTCCCCAGGAACCCCTAAGCTGTCTTCTAGTTTCAGAAAGGGGTAAGGCTGTAATTGTTTCTTCCCTTTCCTGGATGGGCTTCTCCGACCTTCTGTGAGAATGAAGCCCAGGCAGGTCACCGTAGTCTGTGATACTTGAGCTTTTTCGTGGACAACTTCTATCCTTTATTGGCTTGGTAGTTCTGAGGCCTCCTTAGTAGGGCTGGCGATCAGAATGTCGTCTGAATATTGAAGGAGTGTTTCCTTTTCCAGAGGTAGAACTTTTAGGTCTTTAGCTGAGCTTTCCCCAAAGATGGTGTGGGAATTTTTGAACCCTTGGGGCAAGACAGCCTGGAAGTATTGTTTTAGTTGTATGTTGAGTCCTGTCACTCACAAGCCAAAATTTCTTGTGACTCTGGGACTAATGGAATACAAAAGAAGGCATCAGTGAAGACTAATACAGAATACCAAGTCCTGGTGGTTGGTAGAATGACCAGCAGGGTGTAGGATTTAGGAACTACTGGAGGTATATCCTCAGTGGCTTCACTGACTGTCCTGACATCCTTTACCAGGACTCCAGCAGCCCATGGGGCTCTCGAGGTCAGGCCAATCCCAGGATATGGAGCTCACCTGGGCAGGTACCCTACCCCCACCCCAGCCCACGGGGCTCTCGTGTTCAGGCCCCTCCCAGGATATGGGATTCCCTGGGCAGGTCCTCTGCAGTCCATGGGGCTCCCGTGGTCAGACCCCTCCCAGGATACAGAGCTACCCTTGCAGGTACCTTGGCAGGGCTGGGCACACAGGAACCATGCACATAGCCCTCATTGCAGAGCACTCCCAGCTCACCTGTCGCTCAGATCTTACACAGAGCACCTCAGAGCAGGACTTGAACTAACAAACAGCAGCTCTGACAGGTCTGTGACCCTGGGCATCACTCTGTGCGGCCTCCTCCACCTGGTCTTCCAGAGACTTCCACTGCACCTGGGGCACCAGGCCTCTGTCTCCAACCACCACCCACCCCTCCTCTCCCTGACTCCTGGGTTCCTCTCATTAGGAGAGGGTTTTCTTGAAGTTGTCTCCCACTCATGGGCCAGATAATATAATTAGAAAACAAGCCAGAGCTGCAGCCCCTTGTCTATCCTGACTCTCAGGAGCCCACACCTGTTCCTTGGACCTGGCCAATTCAGCAAGTTCCATTTTCAGCAACTGTGAGCCCCTGAGGGGTGATTATTGGCTGGCTTGGGAAGCCTGACCGTGCCGGCCAGCCCTCCCCAGGTGTGCCTGGGTTGAGATCAATATAAAGACCGCTCCAGGCAGCAAGAGCCCCTGCAGCTGTGCCTGACGCCATTTTCTCTGCCCTGTAAGCAGTCTCGGGGCTGGGCTGGTGGGAGGGAGTGAGAGGCCACGGCTTTGTGGGTGTCCCAGTGTGAGTGGGGCTCTGCTGGACTTTCTGCAGCAGTTGCCAAGATGCTACCTGCTAAAGAAGAGGATGTGTCACCCACACCTGCCGCTGGAATTTCTCCCTGGGCACAGGTGAGGAAGGAAGAAAGCAGTGGGGGCCGGGACAGCAGGGGTATCTCAGGCAGGGAAATGGAGAGCTTCCAGAAGAGCACCCAGGGCCAGGACCATCCTGGCTGGCCTGCAGGCACCAAGTCGGCTGGCATGCTGTCCCTCATGTGGCTCCATGGCCCTTCCTCTAGGTTTTCAAGTCCTTGTACATATTCAGGTGTTTAGCCTTGGAAGGGTGGGAACATTTCAGCAGCAGCTGGCCTGGGGCTCGGCCCACGTTTACTCACAGATACCTCGGCACGGTCCCCCAGCTTTGCAGTGAGGACGCTTGTTGCGAGGAGCATGCTGGCTGAATGGGAGATGATTCCCCACCACTGACCAACTTCAGAATTGTTTGCAATTGGAGCAAGTGCCCTGAAACGGTTTTCCTCTGTGTAACTGGTGGGTTCTGTTCTTTTTTATCTTTTTTTCGTTTTTGGTTCAAGGTAGATTTTATTCCTCTTTTGTGTATTTACAGATATAAGCATGGAAATAATTTATTCATATAAATACATGTATGTGAAGGGAAGAATATTTTTTCTGTTTTACTTTTTTTAATTTTATTTTTTTATTTTGAATTTAATTTTATATTTTTATACAGCAGGTTGTTTTTGGTTATCTACTTTATACATATAAATGTATACGTACCAATCCCAATATCTCAACTCCTCCCACCACCATCCCCAACAGCTTTCCCTCCTTGTTGTCCATACGTTTGTTGTATACATGTATTGCTCTATTTCTGCCTTGCAAAACGGTTCATCTGTACAATTTTTCTAGGTTCCACATATATGCATTAATATACAAGATTTGTTTTTCTCTTTCTGACTTACTTCACTCTGTATGACAGTCTCTAGATCCATCAACGTCTCTACAAATGTCCCAATTTCATTCCTTTTTATGGCTTAGTAATATTCCATTTTATATATGTACCACATCTTTATGCATTCGTCTGTCTGTGGGCATTTAGGTTGCTTCCATTTCCTGGATAGTGTAAATAGTGATGCAATGAACATTGTGGTGAATGTCTCTTTTTGATTTATGGTTTTGTCTGGGTATATGCCCAGTAGAGGGATTGCTGTATCATATGGTAATTCTATTTTAGTTTTATAAGAAACTCCATAATGTTCTCCACAGTGACTGTATCAATTTACGTTCCCAACAATAGTGGAAGAGGATTCCTTATCTCCACACCGTTTCCAGCATTTGTTGTTTGTAGATTTTCTGATGATGCCCATTCTAATAGGTGTGAGGTGATACACCATGGATGAGTCTATTTCGTTGAGCAAAGAGTAGGTCTTGTTTATTACGTATTTGGCTTATGGAATGGTATGTGTGCTAATTTCAATCTGTTTTTATACAGCAGCCCAACTCAACTTTCCCCTTAAGCAAGCATAAGGTTTTTATCTAAATGTGAGACTCTGTTCGGTTTTGTAATTCAGTTTATGTGTAGCCAAGTTTACACTCCATTAGTGATATCTTATGATAATTATCTTTCTTTGTGTGACATATTTCTCTTAGAATCATCATAATTAAATCCACTCAATTTGCTGCTACAGGCCTGATGACATTGATTTCACTGCTGAGTGATATTCCGTTGTACGTAAGTAGCACAACTTCTTTATCCATTTTTTTCTTTCTGGGATATTTAATTTGTACTGGACTCGAGGTTCTTGTAAACACAGCAGCCCTAAATTTTGTGTTGGCTGTGTCTTGTTGATTTTAATTTTCCTAAGCTATAGGGCCAAAAGTGGAAGTGCCCTAGGCTCTGTAGCTTTGTTTTTTAGATGTTTCAGGATACACCATGAACATCTCCAGAGTGTCTGTTGGCAATTTACATCCCGCCCATCAGCATAACACGGCTCCCTGTTCTCCATGGCCTGTCCTGTGTTTCTGGTTTTTACACTTTATTCAGATGGCCTTTTTGACGAATGGGAAATGTGACTTCATTGTAGTGTGGATTTCCATTGCTGGAGTGCTTGGTTGGCCAAAATGTTCATATGCGTTTTTTCCTGAATATATTCAGGAAAAATGTATACGCACTTTTTGTCCATGTACATCACTGTCAAAGATCTGCCGCTTTTCATATGCTTTAAATGCAATTCCAATCTACCTCTTGAAATATGATTCCTGCAATTCTGCCTCGTTTTCAAGTCCTCTTTGCAGACTTACTTCGATATATTTTTGCCAATAGCTGTCATTTATCTCTGCAGGTTTGTGAATTACAGTGCCCCCGAGCTCCTTTCTTAACTCGCTTCCTTGTAAGCTGGCCACAAAACTGCAGGTTTGCTTCAGGCCATAATCAGGGTCCGGCACGGCACTCTGAGCCTTTGGTTAATTCCTCTTCCTGGTGGGAAATTAGAGTTAAATGTACCCCTCCAGATACCTGCCTCACTCCCAGCCACATGGTGATGTATGTCCTCAGGTTTGAGGCCATATGTGATGGGTTCCTCATCTTTTGATGATGTGGCCCCACTGGTGTGTGGACACTCCTGCCTGGTTCCCATCCCCTTGGTGATGTGGGCCCTCTGGTGAGACTCTGATCCTGGTTGGGTTCCTCACACATCCGTGAGGTGAGCCCTCTTCTCTGAGGTCACTCCTGCCTGGCTGGCACAACCCGCCTTGTTGACTTCGGCACCCTGGTGGCAGTTGGAGCCTGCTGGGAGCCTCCTTCCCGTGGTGATGAGGCCCTCTGGCGTCAGACCCTAATGGCGGGGTTCCCACATTTTCTGATACGTGCTAAGTGGTACGAGGGCACTCCTGCCAGGTTCCCATCCTCATGAGCGTGTGGGCCTTCTGTTCTGAGGTCCTAACGGCTGGGTTGCTCACACTTTCATGATGTGGGCCCTCTGCTGTGAGGTCAATCCTGCCTGGCTGGCGCACGTCGCCTTGGTGAAGTGGACCCTCTGGTGGCAGTTGGAGCGTGCTGGGGCCTCCTCCCCTCAGTGATGAGGGCCTTCTGGTGTCAGGCCCTAAGTGCTGGTCTCCACACATTTTCTGATGTGTGCCCAGTGGTGCGAGTCACTCCTGCCAGGTTCCCATCCCCATGGGCATGTGGGACTTCTGTTCTATGGTCCCAACTGCTGGGTTGCTCACAGTTTCATGATGTGGGCCTTTGCTGTGTGTTCACTCTGGCCTGTATCCCATAGTGTCAGTGCTCTGGGCCTCCAGCTTGGAGTTTCCAACTTCTGGATTCCTCACCTTTTTTATTCTATGGGCCCTCGGTTGTGCGTCTCCTCCTGCATGCCTCACTCCCAGCCCCTTCGTGATGTGTGTCCCTTTGTTTGAGGCCACATGTGCTGTGTTCCTCACCTTTCTATAATGTGGCCACACTGGTGTGAGGACACTCTTGCCTGGTTCCCATTCCCTTGGTGATGTTGGCCCCACTGCTGTTAGGACAGTCTTGCCTGGTTCCCATCACCTTGGTGATGTTGGCCCTCTGGTGAGAGTCTGATCCTGGTTAGGTTCCTCACACTTCTGTGAGGTGGGCCCTCTGCTCTGAGGTCACTCCTGCCTGGCTGGCACACCCCGCCTTGGCAACGTCGGCCATATGGTGGCAGTTGGAGCCTGCTGGGAGCCTCCTCCCCTCAGTGATGAGGGCCCTCTGGCCTCAGGCCCTAACTGCTGGGTTTCCACATTTTCTGATTCGTGCTAAGTGGTGCAAGGACACTCCTGCCAGGTTCCCATCCCCATGGGGATGTGAGCCTTCTGCTCTGAGGTCCCAACGGCTGTGTTGCTCACAGTTTCATGATGAGGGCCCTCTGGTGTGAGTTCACTCCTGCCTAGATCCCATAGCCTCGCTGCTCCTGGCTGCCTGCCGGAGGTTCCAACTGTGGGATTCCTCACCTTTTTTATTCTATGGTCCCTCTGTTTTGAGGATCCTCTGGCCTGCCTCACTCCCAGCCCCTTGGTGATGTGTGTCCTCAGGTTTGAGGCCACGTGTGCTGGGTCCCTCAAATTATGGTGATGTAGCCCCACTGGTGTGAGGACACTCCTGCCTGGTTCCCATTCCCTTGGTGATGTTGGCCCTCTGGTGACAGTCTGATCCTTGTTGGGTTCCTCACACTTCTGTGAGGTGGGCTTTCTGCTCTGAGGTCACTCCTGCCTGGTTGGCACACCCTGCCTTGGTGACATCGGCCTTATGGTGGCAGTTGGAGCCTGCTGGGAGCCTCCTCCCCTCGGTGATGAGGGTCCTCTGGCCTCAGGTCCTAACTGCTGGGTTCCCACATTTTCTGATTCGTGGAAGTGGGCCGAGGACACTCCTGTCAGGTTCCCATCCCCATAGGGATGTGGGCCTTCTGCTCTGAGGTCCCATCCGCTGGGTTGCTCACAGTTTCATGATGTGGGACCTCTGCTGTGAGTTTGCTGTGGCCTGGATCCCATAGACTCTGTGCTCTGGGCGGCCTACTGGCCGGTTCCAACTGCTGGATTCCTCACAACTTTTATTCTGTGGGCTCTGTTTTGTGAGGATACTCCTGCTTGCCTCACTCCTAGCCCCTTGGAGATGTGGGTCCCCTGATTTAGGCCACATGTTCTGGGTTCCTCACCTTTCTATAATGTGGCCACACTGGTGTGAGGACCCTCCTGCCTGGTTCCGATCCCCTTGGTGATGTGGGCCCTCTGGTGAGAGTCTTATCCTGGCTGGTTTCCTCACCCTTCTGTGAGGTAGGCCCTCTGCGGTGAGGTCACTCCTGCCTGGCTGGCACACATCACCTTGGTGACGTGGGCCCTCAGTTGGGAGTTGGTGTCTGCTGCGAGTCTCCGTCCCTCGGTAATGAGGGCCCTCTTGCGTCAGACCCTAACTCCTGGGCTCCCAAAATTTGCAGATGTGCGACCTGTGGTGCGAGTACACTCCTGTCAGGTTCCCAACCCCATGGGCATTTGGGCCTTCTGCTCTGAGGTCCCAACGGCTGGGGTGCTCACAGTTTCATGATGAGGGCCCTCTGATGTGCGTTCATTCCGGCCTAGATCCCATAGGCTTGCTGCTCCTGGGCGCCTGCTGGGAGGTTCCAACTGCGGGATTCCTCACCTTTTTAATTCTATGGGCCCTCTGTTTTGAGGCTCCTCCTGCCTGCCTCAATCCCAGCCCCGTTGTGATGTGTGTCCTCTGGTGTGAGGCCACGTGTGCTGGGTCCCTCACCTTTCGATGATGTGGCCCCAATGGTGTGAGGACACTCGTGCCTGTTTCCCAGCCCCTTGGTGATGTGGCCCCTCTGGTGAGAGTCTGATCCTGGCTGGGTTCCTTACCGTTCTGTGAGGTGGGCCCTGTGCTCTGAGGTAACTCCTGCCTGGCTTGCTCCCATTGCCTTGGTGACGTCGGCCCTCTGGTGGCAGTTGGATCCTTTTGGAGACTCCTGTCCTCGGTGATGAGGTCCCTCTGGCGTCAGGCTCTAACTGCTGGGCTCCCCAGGTTTTCTGATGTGAGCCCAGTGATGCCAGGACACTCGTGAAATGTTCTCATCCCCATGGCGATATGGGCCTTCTGCTCTGAGGTTCCAACGACTGGGTTGCTCACAGTTTCCTGATGTTAGCTCTCTGGTGTTAGTTCACTCATTCCTAGATCCCATAGCCTCTGTACTCTGGGCCGCCTGCTGGGAAGTTCCAACTGCTGGGTTCCTCACCTTTTTTATTCTTTGGGCCCTGTGTTGGGAGGCTCCTCCTGCCTGTGTCACTCCCAGCCCCTTGGTGATGTAGGTCCTCTGGTTTGTGGCCACATGTGCCAGTTTCCTCATCTTTTAGTGATGTGGCCCCACTGGTGTGAGGACACTCGTGCCTGGTTCCCGTCCCCTTGGTGATATGGGCCCTCTGGTGAGAGTCTGATCCTGGTTGGGTTCCTCACACTTCTTTGAGGTGGGCCGTCTGCTGTGAGGTCACTCCTGCCTGGCTGGCACACCCCGCCTTGGCGACGTGGGCCCTCTTGTGGTAGTTGGAACATGCTGGGAGCCTCCTCCCCTCAGTGATGAGGGCCCTCTGGCGTCAGGCCCTAACTGCTGGGTACCCACATTTTCTGATATGTGCTAAGTGGTGCGAGGACACTCCTGCCATGCTCCCAACACCTTGGGGATGTGGACCTTCTGCTCTGAGGTCCAAATGGCTGGGTTGCTCGCAGTTTCATGATGTGGACCCTCTGCTGTGAGTTTACTGCGGCCTGAATCGCATAGACTTGGTGCTCTTGGCCGCCTGCTGGGAGGTTCCCATTGCTGGATTCCTCAGCTTTTTTATTCTATGGGCCCTGTGTTGTGAGGCTACTCCTGCCTGCCTCATTCCGAGCCCCTTGGAGATGTGGGTCTTCTGGTTTAGGCCACATGTGCTGGGTTCCTCACCTTTCTATGATGTGGCCACACTGGTGTGAAGACTCTCCTGCCTGGTTCTGATCACCTTGGTGATGTGGGCCCTCTGGTGAGAGTCTTATCCTGGCTGTGTTCCTCACCCTTCTGTGAGGTAGGCCCTCTGCGGTGAGGTCACTCCTACCTGGCTGTCACACGTCACCTTGGCGACGTGGGACCTCAGTTGGGTGTTGGTGCCTGATTGGAGTCTCCTCCCCTTGGTAATGAGGGCCCTCTGGCGTCAGGCCCTAACTCCTGGGTTCCCTAAATTCTCTGATGTGTGCCCTGTGGTGCGAGTACACTTCTGACAGGTTCCCAACCCCATGGGAATGTGGGCCTTCTGCTCTGAGATCCCAACGCCTAGGTTGCTCACAGGTTCATGATGACGGCCCTCTGGTGTGAGATCACTCCGGCCTGGATCCCATAGTCTTGCTGCTCCTGGCCGCCTGCTGGGAGGTTCCAACTGCGGGATTCTTTACCTCTTTAATTCTATGGTCCCTCTGTTTTGAGGCTCCTCCTGCCTGCCTCAATCCCAGCTCCCTTGTGATGTGTGTCCTCTGGTTTGAGGCCACGTGTGCTGGGTCCCTCACTTTTCGGTGATGTGGCCCCACTAGTGTGAGGACACTCCTGCCTGGTTCCCATTCCCTTGGTGATGTGGGCCCTCTGGTGAGAATCTGATCCTCTTTGGTTCTTCACACTTCTGTGAGGTTGACCCTCTGCTCTGAGGTCACTCCTGCCTGGTTGTCGCACTCCGCATTGGCGACGTCGCCCCTCTGGTAGCAGTCGGAGCTGGCTGGGAGCCACCGCCCCTCGGTGATGAGGGCCCTCTGGCATCAGGCACTAATTGCTGGGCTCCCCACATTTTTTCATGTGTGCCCACTCTTGCGATGACACTCCTGCTTGTTTCCCTTCCCCATGGGGATGTGGGCCTTCTGCTCTGAGGTCACAACGGCTGGGTTGCTTACAGAATCACAATGAGGGCCCTCTGTTGTGAGTTCATGCCGGCCTGGATCTCATAGCCTCAGTGCTCTGGGCCGCCTGCTAGGAAGATCCAACTGCTGGTTTCCACACCTTTTGTATACAATGGGACATGTGTTGTGAGGTTAATCCTGCCTGCCTCACTCCGAAACCCATGGTGATGTGGGTCCTCTGGTTTGAGGCCACATGTGCTGGGTACCTCAACTTTTGATGATGTGGCCCCACGGGTGTGAGGACACTCCTGCCTGGTTCCCATCACCTTGGAGATGTGGGCCCTCTGGGGAGAGTCTGATCCTGGCTGGCTTCCCTACCATTCTGTGAGGTGGGCCCTCTGATGTCAGGTCACTCCTGCCTGACTAGCTCACATCGCCTTGGTGACGTGGGCCCTCTGTTGGCCACTGGAGCATGCTGGGAGCCTCCTACTCCTGTGAATGATGGCCCTGGAAAAAATGCATATGCCCTTTTTGGCCAAGTGCTTCATTGACGAGGTTCTGCCACTTCTCTTATGCTTTCAGAGCAATTCACGTCTACCTCCTGAAATCGGATTCCAGCAATTCTGCCCCACTTTCAAGTCCTCTTCGCAGCCTTAATTCAATATATTTTTGTACGATTTCTGTCATTTATAAGTCTGCAGGTATGTGAATGACAGTGCCCCTGAGCTCCTTTCCTCAACTCGCTTTCTTGTGAGCTGGCCACAAAACCGCAGGATTGCTTCAGGCCCTAATCTTGTTCCAGCACGGCATGCTGAGCCTTTGGTTAATTCCTTTTCCTGTTGGGAAATGAGTGTTAAAATTGCCCGTGCATACTGGGCATATACCCTGAGAAAACCAAAATTCAAAAAGAGTCATGTACCAAAATGTTCATTGCAGCTCTATTTACAATAGCCCGGAGATGGAAAGAACCTAAGCACCCATCATCGGACGAATGGATAAAGAAGATGTGGCACATATACACAATGGAATATTACTCAGCCTTAAAAAGAAATGAAACTGAGTTATTTGTAATGAGATGGATAGACCTAGAGTCTGTCATACAGAGTGAAGTAAGTCAGAAAGAAAAAGACAAATAGCGTATGCTAACACATATATATGGAATTTAAAGGAAAAAAATGTCATGAAGAACCTAGGGATAAGACAGGAATAGAGGCGCAGACCTACTGGAGAACGGAATTGAGGATATGGGGAGGGGGAATGGTGAGTTTTGACAGGGCGAGAGAGAGTCATGGACATATACACACTAACAAATGTAGTAAGGTAGATAGCAAGGGGGAAGCAGCCGCAAGGCACAGGGATATTAGCTCGGGGCGTTGGGACAGCCTGGAGGGGTGGAAGGGGGAGAGAGGGAGGGAGGGAGACACAAGAGGGAAGACACAGGGAGCATATGTATATGTATAGATGATTCACTTTGTTATAAAGCAAAAACTAACACACCATTGTAAAGCAATTATACCCCAATAAAGATGTTAAAAAAAATATTTGCCCGTGCACACACCTACAGATAGTCTCCCATTGGTTCTCCGTATTCCTGTTCATCTTGCGCAGAAATTGCAAACAGTGCCAAACAGGAGGTTAAAGGCACTGACTCTCCAAATGGGGAGAGTGTAAGAAAAGGGTCTGGAATGGTGAACCTGAGTACCAGGGGACGAAAACAGACATGCATGTAAAAAGGTTTCCCAGTCACACGGTGGAGCATACTCTGGGTTTCCCATGCAAATTTTAGCAGAAGGAAGAATCCCTTGAACCTGGAGAGTTGGGAACCATGGAATGGGTACCAGGCAGTATGACATCAAAGGGTCTGCATTTGCTCACTGAACCTCACCAATGCTATCAGCCCAAAGGGTCCAGCCTTATCTCTCACCCAGCTCTGGGTGTAGATGTGGTAAACCAGGTTGCATCACATGCCCTGTGTGAGTTATTTAAGAATTGCTCTCTATTTCACTGTCATTGTGTTTTGTTTTTGAAATTTCTTTTTGACACTGGGATTTATCGGATTTTCACTGCTGCGTTAATGCCGCTGTACACACTCTTGATTCTCTTACGGAGACATAAATATCCACGGGTTTTAAGATTATTCCTAGTCAGGTATATTCCTAGGCGTTGAATATGTGGTGTTGAGTCCATTTCGTTGAGCAAGGAGTAGGACTTGTCTATTACATATTTGGCTTATGGAACGGTATCTGTGCTAATTTCAGTCTCTGGTTTTATGCAGCACTCCAACGAACCTTTCTCCATAAGAAAGCACAAGTTGGTTTTCTAAATTTGAGACTGTTCTGTTTTGTAATTCAGTTCATGTGTAGTCAAGTTTACATACTGTGTATTAGTGATATTTTATGATGTTTCTTTTTATGTGTGACTTATTTCACGTAGAATCACCATACCTGAATCCACTCACTATGCCGCTATGGGCCTGATGACACACATTTCATTGCTGAGTGATATTCCATTGTACGTACGTACCACAACTTCTTTATCCATTGTTTGCTCTCTGAGATATTTACCTGGTACTGTAAACGAGGTTCTTGTGAACAGAGAGGTCCCAAACTTTGAGGAGGCTGGGTGTTTTTGATTTTAATTTCCCTAAGCTGTAGGACCATAAGTGGAAGTGCCATAGGCTGTGTTGCTTTGTTTCTTACGTGTTTCAGGAAACACATAACACTTCTCCAGAATGGCTGTCGGCAATTTACATCATATGCATCAGCATAATAAGGATCCCTGTTTTCCATTGCCTGTCCTCCGTTTCTGGATTTTACAATTTTTTTAAATGGCCCTTTTGCCATGGGGGGCACTGAGACTTCATTGTAGTGCAGGTTTATTTACAAGCTTGCTTGGTTGGCCAAAAAGTGCGTATGCGTTTTTTCCTGAATATATTTAGGGAAAAAAGCATTCGCACTTTTTGGACAAGTGCATCATTATCGACGTTCTGCCTCTTTTCCTATTCTTTAAGTGCAATTCCAGTTTAACCCTTCAATCGTTTTCCTGAATTTCTGCCCAGCTTTCAAGTCCCCTTTGCAGGCTTACTTCAATATATTTTTGGAGGATAGCTGTCATTTATAACTCTGCAGGTTTGTGAATTACAGTGCCCCTGAGCTCCTTTCTTCAACTCGCTTTCTTGTGAGCTGGGCACAAAACCGCAGGATTGCTTCAGGCACTAATCTCTTTCCAGCAGTGCACGCTGAGCCTTTGGTTAATTCCTCTTCCTGGTGGGAAATGAGCATTACATTTGCCCGTGCAGACTACTACAGCTAGTCTCTCATTGGTTCTCCCTATTCCTGTTCATCTTGCACAGAAATTGCAAGCTGTGCCAAACAGGAGGTTAAAGGCACTGACTCTCCAAGCGGGGAGAGTGTTAGTAAAGCATCTGGAATGGTGAACCCGAGGACCAGGATACGAAAACTGAGATGCATTTTAAATCGTTTCCCAATCACACGGTGGACGATACTCTGGGTTTCCCATGCATGTTTTAGCTGGAGGAAGAATCCCTTGAACCTGGAGAGTTGGGACCCATGGAATGGGTACCATGCAGTATGACTTCAAAGGGTCTGCATTTGCTCACCGAAACTCACCAATGCTATCAGCCTGAAGTGTGCAGCCTTATGTCTCAACCAGCTGTGGGTGTAGATGTGGTCAATCCCGGTTTCATCACATGCCCTGAGTGAATTGTTTAAGAATTGCTCTCTATTTCACTGTCTCTGTGTTTTGTTTTTGAAATTTATTTTGATAATGGGATTTATCGGATTTTCACTGCTGCGTTTATGCTGCTGTACACACGCTTGATTCTCTTACGGAGACATATAAATCCCTGGGTTTTAAGATTCTTCCTAGTCAGGTATATTCCTAGGCATTGAATATGTGGTGTTGAGTCCATTTCGTTGAGCAAGGAGTAAGTCTTGTCTATTACATATTTGGCTTATGGAAAGTTATCTGTGCTAATTTCAGTCTCTGGTTTTATGCAGCATCCCAACGGACATTTCCCCATAAGCAAGCACTAGTTGGTTTTCAAAATTTGAGACCCTGTTCTGTTTTGTAATTCATTTCATGTGTAGTTAAATTTACATTCCGTATATTATTGATATCTTATGATGTTTCTTTTTCTGTGTGATGTAGTTCACGTAGAATCACCGTACCTGCATCCACTCACTATGCCGCTACGGGCCTGATGACACAGATTTCATTGCTGAGTGATATTGCATTGCACGTATGTGCCACAACTTCTTTATCCATTTTTTGCTTTCTGGGATATTTACCTGGTACTGTAGACGAGCTTCTTGGGAACACAGCCGTCCCAAACTTTGGGGTTGATCTCTGTTTTTGATTTTAATTTCCCTAAGCAAGAGGACCATAAGTGCAATTGCCATAGGCTGTGTTCATTTATTTCTTACGTGTTTCAGGAAACACCATACACTTCTCCAGGGTGGCTGTTCACAATTTACATCCTGCCAATAAGCATAACAAGGCTCCCTGTTCTCCATATCCTGTCCTACCTTTGGGGATTTTACACTTTTTTCAGATGGCCCTTTTGCCCGGGGGGGCAGTGAGATTTCATTGTAGTGCAGATTTCCTTTACAGGCTTGCTTGGTTGGCCAAAAAGGGCGTATGCGTTTTTTCATGAATATATTCAGGAAAAAACGCATACGCCCTTTTTGGCCAAGTGCATCATTGTCGACGTTGTGCCCCTTTTCCTATGCTTTCAGGGCAATTCCAGTCTACCCCCTGCAATCGTTTTCCTGAAATTCTGCCCCGCTTTCAAGTCCCCTTCGCAGGCTTACTTCAATATATTTTTGGAGGATAGCTCTCAATTATAACTCTGCAGGTTTGTGAATTACAGTGCCCCTGAGCTCCTTTCTTCAACTCGCTTTCTTGTGAGCTGGGCACAAAACCGCAGGATTGCTTCAGGCCCTAATCTGTTTCCGGCAGGGCACACTGAGCCTTTGTTTAATTCCTCTTCCTGGTGGGCAATGAGTGTTACATTTGCCCTTGCAGACACCTACAGCTAGTCTCTCATTGGTTCTCCCTATTCCTGTTCATCTTGCACAGAAATTGCAAACTGTGCCAAACAGGAGGTTAAAGGCACTGACTCTCCAAGCGGGGAGAGTGTTAGTAAAGCGTCTGGAATGGTGAACCCGTGGACAAGGATACGAAAACTGAGATCCATTCTAAATCGTTTCCCAATCTCACGGTGTACCATACTCTGTGTTTCCCATTCATGTTTTAGCTGAAGGAAGAATCCCTTGAACTTGGAGAGTTGGGACCCATGGAATGGGTACCATGCAGTATGACTTCAAAGGGTCTGCATTTGCTCACCGAAACTCACCAATGCTATCAGCCTGAAGTGTCCAGCCTTATGTCTCAACCAGCTCTGGGTGTAGATGTGGTCAATCCCGGTTGCATCACATGCCCTGAGTGAATTATTTAAGAATTGCTCTCTATTTCACTGTCTTTGTGTTTTGTTTTTGAAATTTATTTTGATAATGGGATTTATCGGATTTTCACTGCTGCGTTTATGCCACTCTACACACGCTTGATTCTCTTACGGAGACATATAAATCCATGGGTTTTAAGATTCTTCCTAGTCAGGTATATTCCTAGGCGTTGAATATGTGGTGTTGAGTCCATTTCGTTGAGCAAGGAGTAGGTCTTGTCTATTACATATTTGGCTTATGGAATGTTATCTGTGCTAATTTCAGTCTCTGGTTTTATGCAGCACCCTAAGGCACCTTTCCCCATAAGCAAGCACTAGTTGGTTTTCTAAATTTGAGACCCTGTTCTGTTTTGTAATTCAGTTCAGTGTAGTCAAGTTTACATTCCGTGTATTAGTGATATCTTATGATGTTTCTTTTTCTGTGTGACGTAGTTCACGTAAAATCACCGTACCTGCATCCAATCACTATGCCGCTACGGGCCTGATGACACAGATTTCATTGCTGAGTGATATTGCATTGCACGTACGTGCCACAACTTCTTTATCCATTTTTTGCTTTCTGGGATATTTACCTGCTACTGTAGACGAGCTTCTTGTGAACACAGCCGTCCCAAATATTGGGGTGGCTGTCTGTTTTTGATTTTAATTTCCGTAATCTTTGGGACCATAAGTGGAAGTGCCATAGGCTGTGTTGCTTTGTTTCTTATGGGTTTCAGAAAACACCATACAGTTTTCCAGGGTTGCTGTTGGCAATTTACATCCTGCCAATCAGCATAACAAGGTTCCCTTTTCTCCATATCCTGTCCTAACTTTCTGGATTTTACACTTTTTTCAGATGGCCCTTTTGCCCAGTGGGCAGTGAGACTTCATTGTAGAGCAATTTTCCTTTACAGGCTTGCTTGGTTTGCGAAAAAGGGCGTATGCGTTTTTTCCTGAATATATTCAGGAAAAAATGCATACGCACTTTTTGGCCAAGTGCACCATTGTCGACGTTCTGCCTCTTTTCCTATGCTTTCTGGGCAATTCCAGTCTACCCCCTGCAATCGTTTTCCTGAAATTCTGCCCCGCTTTCAAGTCCCCTTCGCAGGCTTACTTCAATATATTTTTGGAGGATAGGTGTCATTTATAACTCTGCAGGTTTGTGAATTACAGTGCCCCTGAGCTCCTTTCTTCAACTCGCTTTCTTGTGAGCTGGGCCCAAAACCGCAGGATTGCTTCAGGCCCTAATCTGTTTCTGGCAGGGCATGCTGAGCCTTTGGTTAATTCCTCTTCCTGGTGGAAATGAGCCTTACATTTGCCCGTGCAGACACCTATAGCTAGTCTCTCATTGGTTCTCCCTATTCCTGTTCATCTTGCGCAGAAATTGCAAGCTGTGCCAAACAGGAGGTTAAAGGCACTGACTCTCCAAGCGGGGAGAGTGTTAGTAAAGCATGTGGAATGGTGAACCCGAGGACAAGGATACGAAAACTGAGATGCATTTTAAATCGTTTCCCAATCACACGGTGGATGATACTCTGGGTTTCCCATGCATGTTTTAGCTGGAGGAAGAATCCCTTGAACCTGGAGAGTTGGGACCCATGGAATGGGTACCATGCAGTATGACTTCAAAGGGTCTGCATTTGCTCACCAAAACTCACCAATGCTATCAGCCTGAAGTGTCCAGCCTTATGTCTCAACCAGCTCTGGGTGTAGACATGGTCAATCCCGGTTGCATCACATGCCCTGAGTGAATTATTTAAGAATTGCTCTCTATTTCACTGTCTTTGTGTTTTGTTTTTGAAATTTATTTTGATAATGGGATTTATCGGATGTTCACTGCTGCATTTCGGCCGCTGTACACACGCTTGATTCTCTTACGGAGACATATATATCCATGGGTTTTAAGATTCTTCTTAGTCATGTATATTCCTAGGCGTTGAACATGTGGTGTTGGGTCTATTTCTTTGAGCAAGGGGTAGGTCTTGTCTATTATATATTTGGCTTATGGAAAGTTATCTGTGCTAATTTCAGTCTCTGGTTTTATGCAGCACCACAACGCACCTTTCCCCATAAGCAAGCACTAGTTTGTTTTCTAAATTTGAGACCCTGTTCTGTTTTGTAATTCAGTTCATGTGTAGTCAAGTTTACATTCCGTGTATCAGTGCTATCTTATGATGTTTCTATTTCTGTGTGACGTAGTTTACGTAGAATCACCGTACATGCATCCACTCACTAACCGCTACGGGCCTGATGACACAGATTTCATTGCTGAGTGATATTCCATTGTTCGTACGTGCCACAACTTCTTTATCCATTTTTTGCTTTCTGGGATATTTACCTGGTACTGTAGACGAGCTTCCTGTGAACACAGCCGTCCCAAACATTGGGGTGGCTGTCTCTTTTTGATTTTAATTTCCCTAAGCTATAGGACCATAATTGCAAGTGCCATTGGCTGTGTTGCTTTGTTTCTTACATGTTTCAGGAAACACCATACACTTCTCCAGGGTGGCTGTTGGCAATTTACATCCTGCCAATCGGCATAACATGGCTCACTGTTCTCCATATCCTGCCATACCTTTCTGGATTTTCCACTATTTTCAGATGGCCCTTTTGCCAGGGGGGCAGTGAGACTTCCTTGTAGTGCAGATTTCCTTTACAGGCTTGCTTCCTTGGCCAAAAAGTGCGTATGCATTTTTCTTGAATATATTCAGGAAAAAACGCATACGCACTTTTTGGCCAAGTGCATCATTGTCGACGTTTTGCCTCTTCTCTTATGCTTTCAAGGCAATTCCAGTCTACCCCCAGCAATAGTTTTCCTGAAATTCTGCCCCGATTTCCAGTCCCCTTCGCAGGCTTACTTCAATATATTTTTGGAGGATAGCTGTCATTTATAACTCTGCAGGTTTGTGAATTACAGTGCCCCTGAGCTCCTTTCTTCAACTCGATTTCTTGTGAGCTGGGCCCAAAACCGCAGGATTGCTTCAGGCCCTAATGTGTTTCCGGCCGGGCACGCTGAGCCTTTGTTAAATTCCTCTTCCTGGTGGGCAATGAGCGTTACATTTGCCCGTGCAGACACCTACATCTAGTCTCTCATTGCTTCTCCTATTCCTGTTCATCTTGCACAGAAATTGCAAGCTGTGCAAAATACGAGGTTAAAGGCACTGACTCTCCAAGCGGGGAGATTGTTAGTAAAGCATCTGGAATGGTGAACCCGAGGACAAGGATACAAAAACTGAGATGCATTTTAAATTGTTTCCCAATCACACGGTGGACGATACTCTGGGTTTCTCATGCATGTTTTAGCCAGAGGAAGAATCCTTTGAACCTGGAGAGTTGGGACCCATGGAATGGGTACCATGCAGTATGACTTGAAAGGGTCTGCATTTGCTCACCGAAACTCACCAATGCTATCAGCCTGAAGTGTTCAGCCTTATGTCTCAACCAGCTCTGGGTGTAGTTGTGGTAAATCCCGGTTGCATCACATGCCCTGAGTGAATTATTTAAGAATTTCTCTCTATTTCACTGTCTTTGTGTTTTGTTTTTGAAATTTATTTTGATAATGGGATTTATCGGATTTTCACTGCTGCGTTTATGCCGCTGTACACACGCTTGATTCTCTTATGGAGACATATAAATCCATGGGTTTTAAGATTCTTCCTAGTCAGGTATATTCCTAGGCGTTGAATATGTGGTGTTGAGTCCATTTCGTTGAGCAAGGAGTAGGTTTGTCTATTACATATTTGGCTTATGGAATGTTATCTGTGCTAATTTCAGTCTCTGGTTTTATACAGCACCCCAACGCACCTTTCCCCATAAGCAAGCACTAGTTGGTTTTCTAAATTTGAGACCCTGTTCTGTTTTGTAATTCAGTTCATGTGTAGTCAAGTTTACATTCCGTGTATTAGTGATATCTTATGATGTTTCTTTTTCTGTGTGACGTAGTTCACGTAGAATCACCGTACCTGCATCCACTCACTATGCCGCTACGGGCCTGATGACACAGATTTCATTGCTGAGTGATATTGCATTGTACGTACGTGCCACAACTTCTTTATCCAGTTTTTGCTTTCTGGGATATTTACCTGGTACTGTAGACGAGCTTCTTGTGAACACAGCCGTCCCAAACATTGGGGTGGCTGTCTGTTTTTGATTTTAATTTCCGTAATCTTTGGGACCATAAGTGGAAGTGCCATAGGCTGTGTTGCTTTGTTTCTTATGGGTTTCAGGAAACACCATACACTTCTCCAGGGTGGCTGTTGGCAATTTACATCCTGCCAATCAGCATAACAAGGCTCCTTGTTCTCCATATCCTGTCCTACGTTTCTGGATTTTACACTTTTTTCAGATGGCCCTTTTGCCCAGGGGGCAGTTAGACTTCATTGTTGTGCAGATTTCCTTTACAGGCTTGCTTGGTTTGCGAAAAAGGGCGTATGCGTTTTTTCCTGAATATATTCAGGAAAAAATGCATAAGCACTTTTTGGCCAAGTGCACCATTGTCGACGTTCTGCCTCTTTTCCTATGCTTTCTGGGCAATTCCAGTCTACCTCCTGCAATCGTTTGCCTGAAATTCTGCCCCGCTTTCAAGTCCCCTTCGCAGGCTTACTTCAATATATTTTTGGAGGATAGCTGTCATTTATAACTCTGCAGGTTTGTGGATTACAGTGCCCCTGAGCTCCTTTCTTCAACTCGCTTTCTTGTGAGCTGGGCACAAAACCGCAGGATTGCTTCAGGCCCTAATCTGTTTCCGGCAGGGCACGCTGAGCCTTTGGTTAATTCCTCTTCCTGGTGGGAAATGAGCCTTACATATTCCCGTGCAGACACCTATAGCTAGTCTCTCATTGGTTTTCCCTATTCCTGTTCATCTTGCGCAGAAATTGCAAGCTGTGCCAAACAGGAGGTTAAAGGCACTGACTCTCCAAGCGGGGAGAGTGTTAGTAAACCGTCTGGAATGGTGAACCGGAGGACCAGGATACGAAAACTGAGATGCATTTTAAATCGTTTCCTAATCACACGGTGGACCATACTCGGCGTTTCCCACGCATGTTTTAGCTGAAGAAAGAATCCCTTGAACCTGGAGAGTTGAGACCCTTGGAATGGGTACCATGCAGTATGACTTCAAAGGATCTGCATTTGTTCACCGAAACTCACCAATGCTATCAGCCTGAAGTGTCCAGCCTTATGTCTCAACCAGCTCTGGGTGTAGATGTGGTAAATCCAAGTTGCATCACATGCCCTGAGTGAATTATTTAAGAATTGCTACCTATTTCACTGTCATTGTGTTTTGTTTTTGAAATTTATTTTGATAATGGGATTTATCGGATTTTCACTGCTTCGTTTATGCCGCTGTACACGCGCTTGATTCTCTTACGGAGACATATAAGTCCATGGGTTTTAAGATTCTCACTAATCCGGTATATTCTTAGGCATTGAATATGGCGTGTTGAGTCCATTTCGTTGAGCAAGGAGTAGGTCTTGAGTATTACATATTTGGCTTATGGAATGGTATCTGTGCTAATTTCAATCTCTGGTTTTATGCAGCACCCCAACTCACCTTTCCCCTTAAGGAAGCAGAAGTTGGTTTTCTTAATTTGAAACCCTCTTCTCTTTTGTAATTCAGTTCATGTGTAGCCATGTTAACATTCCACGTGTTAGTGATATCTTATGTCTTTTTCTTTTTGAATTATGTGACTTCGAATGATCACACGTAACTCCTCTGGAGTTTTTATAACTGGCCATATTTCATTGATTTCCAGGCTGAGTAATATTCCACTCTACATAAGAACCACATCTCTGTCCGTTTTTTCTCTGCAGATACATTTAAGTTATATCCTAGTCGAGGATCTTTTAAACAGAGAGGTGGTAAACATTGGGGTGCCTGTGTCCTCTCGATTTTTGTTTTTCCCAAGATATACGTCCATGAGTGCAAGTGCCCTGTGCTCGGTAGCTCATTTTTTAGATGCTTTAGTAAACACAATAGACTTATCCAGAGTGACCGTTGGCAATATACATTTCCACTATAAGACTCACAGGGCTCCCTTTTCTCCTTGCCCTGTCCTGCAATTCTGGTGTTTACACTTTATGAGGACGGCTCTTCTGACTGATGCAAAGTGATATGTTTTGTAGTATTGATTTCCAGTGCCCACCTGTTTGGTTGGCTAAAAAAGTGTATGCCCTTTTCTTGAATATATACAGAAAAAGACGCATACACCCTTTTTGGCCAACTGCAATGTTGGCAATGTTCAGCCCCTTTTCTTTTGCTTAATGGCGAGTCCTTTCTACCTCTTCCAATCCCTTTCCTGCCATTCTCCGTTGCTTACAAGTCCTTTTCTCTGACTTTCCTCAAGACATTTTTCAGTGATAGATATTTTCAATTCTGCAGTTTCGTGAATTTTAGTGCCCCTGAGTTCCATTTTCCAACTTGTGTTTATGGGAACTGGCCACAAAGCATCAGGATTCCTCAAGCCCTATTCTGTTTCCATGGGCAACCCTAGCCTTTGGTCAATTCGTCTTCCTGATTGGAAATTAGAGTGGCATGTGCCTGTCCGAACACCTAGGACTTGTCTCTCATTGTTCCTCCTCCTTCTGCTTCATCTTCTGGACAAATTCCAAACTGTATGCAACAGGATGTTGACAGTGCTGACATCTCCAAGTGGGGAGACTGTTAGTAAAGACGCTGGAGTGGTGAACCCTAGCACCAAGAGATGAGGAGATGAGATGCCTTTTCCAAACTTTTCCCGATCAGACGGTATACCATCCTCTGGGTGTGACAGGCATGTTTTAGGTGTAGGAAGGGTCCCATTCATGTGAGGAGAACACCAGGGGATTTTAAATATCAGTGTCTCTCCGCAACCCAAACTGGGGAATTTTTTAAGCTACGGCTACACATATGTTCATTAAGGGCCTTGGGAAGTAGGCAGAGTCCAAACTTTAGATGATTGAAGTCTTCAGGGTCAGAAGCACTCACCACTGTCTTCCCTTAGATTCCATTTTTACTGTCATTGATGGATGATGTCAATAAAAATATCTGTTCTTTTTCAGATCATTTCCCCTTATAGGTTATTGCAAAATATTGAGTGTAGTTCCCTGTGCTATACAGTAGTTCCTTGCTGATGATTTCATACATAGCAGTGTGTATGTGTTAATCCCAAACTGTTAATTTATCCCTCCTCCTACCATTTCCCTTTGGTAATAATAAATTATAAGATTTTATGCTTCTCAGAAATGGGGGAGCTGAAAGAGAGGTATCATTTTCAATGCAAAAGCATTTAAAACAAGATTGAAGCTTTAACCAAGATTATTAGATGTACATCCTTGGAAAGAAATCACTTTGTTTCTCTAATATTGACCTGACAAAGAAGACAAACCTTTTCACTGAACTTGCTTATAAGAAAGTGATGGAAATATCAAATGGAAGTGTTAGAAACATCTTATTTTACCCGAGCCTTATACACTGTTCTATGTTAATTACAGTTTGGCTCACACATCTGTTCATTGAAGTTACAATGTTCTCAATTTCTGTTACTGATCCTCCAGAGTGGACGCCAACAAGTGTCCCCCTGCCCAGTGTCATTGGAGCCAATAGATCGAGACTGAGTTTGGTTCAAAAGCAAAGGAAACTTTATATTTTGATCAGAGAATGGAGAGGTGCTACCCTGTGGGCTGTGGGCTGGGCTGCTGTGTAGAGATCCTGTCAGAGTCACTGGGAGGGAGGGGGCTGAGCTCTCGAGGACCTGGTTGGCTGCAGCTCAGGCTCTATGTCACGGAGTCTGAACTGGGCCCCAGGAGCTGAAGTGTCATCGAGCCATTCTGCTCTAGGAAATCTGGTCTGAAGTGCCGGGTGTGGAACCTCTGTATGCGGGACACTAGGAGCACCTGAAATTAGACAAAGCACAAAGGATAAAAATGGTTAGACTTTATTTTATTGCCCAGATTCTATTTTTATCTCCCAGGCATTTTTAAGGGGCTTTGCCTGGGACAAACTTCTCTTCTGCCTTTTGTCCCTTTCCTCATTCTTGGAGTGCTGCGGGTGCAGACCCTTCTTCTGTAACTGCTGAGTGCTGAGTTAGGAGGCTTCATACCCGTGGGCGAGGGTCAGAACTTCTCCCCAGCAGCCTCCAGGTGACGTTGATTGTCCCCAGGCCTCCTGCCTCCCTGCTCGTCCACCTGAGCACCAGTATTGGAAGTGTTATAGATTCTAATGACCTTTAAGGGTCCAGAAAGGAGATGTGCAGTGGCGCTGTGAGGTCCAGTTTCACTCCACCCCACATTTGTTCGGCCACCTTAGGCTGACCATTTCTGCCAGCCTAGATGCTCTGACTGACCGTTTCTGCCAGCCTAGATGCTCTGACCAACAGTCTGCGCTTTCTTCCATTAGGCCCCTGAATTAACGTAAAAACAGCACCAGGTGTCAGGATCCTGCCCGCTCAGCTCCCAGACAGTCCAGGGTCAGTGGTGATGAAGGATCAGGATGGTCACTGAGTCAAGAGCCTTTGGAAGTAAACAGGAGTCCAGCCGGTCTTATTGGCCACCATCATCAGGGTGTCTGTAGGCTTTTCTATGGTGACAGCATGATATACGGTTCCCCCGCCAAGATTATTAGCTCCCCTCTGGGTACAGTAAGTACTGCAAGCAGTAGTCTACTCTTTTGGGACACACTCTTGTTGTTTTATGAGAGAAACTCCAGGTCAAGTGATGGTCACATGGGTCGTCATGGTGCCCCGTTGCCCCCGGTTATCTCTCTGGAGGTTGGAGTTGGAGGGCCTCCTCAATCGAGGTCAGTGTGCCCACGGAGCAAACCCTGCAACTTCAGGGCATGGTTGGGGGTTAGGATCACCACGTGGGGTCCGTTTCCCTTAGAAGGGAGGTGGCCTTTTGGGCTGCTGATTTCCAGGTTTTCAGATACCACCAGTATCTTGGCCAGATGTGGCGGTGGGCCAAGCCCCTTGGTGACCATAGTTTATCCTACCTGGATGGCATTCTTGCATTGTTCCATTTCAAGTGGTCCCAGTTTTTGCACTACTACTCCAATGGCGATTCACCTTTCACCAGGAATGTAAAGGTCAAAGGGTTTAGCTAAATTAGGGAGTTCCAGGGCAAGGGTCTGAATTGACTGCTCTTTCCATTCTTGAAAGGCCACTTCTGGATTCTATTCAAAAGGATCATCATCTTTTCCTTTCAGTGTTTCATATAGAGGCCCAGCTAGTAGACTGTAGTTAGGGATCCAGAGGCAGGAAACCCTGGCTTCCCCAGGAACCCCTAAGCTGTCTTCTAGTTTCAGAAAGGGGTAAGGCTGTAATTGTTTCTTCCCTTTCCTGGATGGGCTTCTCCGACCTTCTGTGAGAATGAAGCCCAGGCAGGTCACCGTAGTCTGTGATACTTGAGCTTTTTCGTGGACAACTTCTATCCTTTATTGGCTTGGTAGTTCTGAGGCCTCCTTAGTAGGGCTGGCGATCAGAATGTCGTCTGAATATTGAAGGAGTGTTTCCTTTTCCAGAGGTAGAACTTTTAGGTCTTTAGCTGAGCTTTCCCCAAAGATGGTGTGGGAATTTTTGAACCCTTGGGGCAAGACAGCCTGGAAGTATTGTTTTAGTTGTATGTTGAGTCCTGTCACTCACAAGCCAAAATTTCTTGTGACTCTGGGACTAATGGAATACAAAAGAAGGCATCAGTGAAGACTAATACAGAATACCAAGTCCTGGTGGTTGGTAGAATGACCAGCAGGGTGTAGGATTTAGGAACTACTGGAGGTATATCCTCAGTGGCTTCACTGACTGTCCTGACATCCTTTACCAGGACTCCAGCAGCCCATGGGGCTCTCGAGGTCAGGCCAATCCCAGGATATGGAGCTCACCTGGGCAGGTACCCTACCCCCACCCCAGCCCACGGGGCTCTCGTGTTCAGGCCCCTCCCAGGATATGGGATTCCCTGGGCAGGTCCTCTGCAGTCCATGGGGCTCCCGTGGTCAGACCCCTCCCAGGATACAGAGCTACCCTTGCAGGTACCTTGGCAGGGCTGGGCACACAGGAACCGTGCACATAGCCCTCATTGCAGAGCACTCCCAGCTCACCTGTCGCTCAGATCTGACACAGAGCACCTCAGAGCAGGACTTGAACTAACAAACAGCAGCTCTGACAGGTCTGTGACCCTGGGCATCACTCTGTGCGGCCTCCTCCACCTGGTCTTCCAGAGACTTCCACTGCACCTGGGGCACCAGGCCTCTGTCTCCAACCACCACCCACCCCTCCTCTCCCTGACTCCTGGGTTCCTCTCATTAGGAGAGGGTTTTCTTGAAGTTGTCTCCCACTCATGGGCCAGATAATATAATTAGAAAACAAGCCAGAGCTGCAGCCCCTTGTCTATCCTGACTCTCAGGAGCCCACACCTGTTCCTTGGACCTGGCCAATTCAGCAAGTTCCATTTTCAGCAACTGTGAGCCCCTGAGGGGTGATTATTGGCTGGCTTGGGAAGCCTGACCGTGCCGGCCAGCCCTCCCCAGGTGTGCCTGGGTTGAGATCAATATAAAGACCGCTCCAGGCAGCAAGAGCCCCTGCAGCTGTGCCTGACGCCATTTTCTCTGCCCTGTAAGCAGTCTCGGGGCTGGGCTGGTGGGAGGGAGTGAGAGGCCACGGCTTTGTGGGTGTCCCAGTGTGAGTGGGGCTCTGCTGGACTTTCTGCAGCAGTTGCCAAGATGCTACCTGCTAAAGAAGAGGATGTGTCACCCACACCTGCCGCTGGAATTTCTCCCTGGGCACAGGTGAGGAAGGAAGAAAGCAGTGGGGGCCGGGACAGCAGGGGTATCTCAGGCAGGGAAATGGAGAGCTTCCAGAAGAGCACCCAGGGCCAGGACCATCCTGGCTGGCCTGCAGGCACCAAGTCGGCTGGCATGCTGTCCCTCATGTGGCTCCATGGCCCTTCCTCTAGGTTTTCAAGTCCTTGTACATATTCAGGTGTTTAGCCTTGGAAGGGTGGGAACATTTCAGCAGCAGCTGGCCTGGGGCTCGGCCCACGTTTACTCACAGATACCTCGGCACGGTCCCCCAGCTTTGCAGTGAGGACGCTTGTTGCGAGGAGCATGCTGGCTGAATGGGAGATGATTCCCCACCACTGACCAACTTCAGAATTGTTTGCAATTGGAGCAAGTGCCCTGAAACGGTTTTCCTCTGTGTAACTGGTGGGTTCTGTTCTTTTTTATCTTTTTTTCGTTTTTGGTTCAAGGTAGATTTTATTCCTCTTTTGTGTATTTACAGATATAAGCATGGAAATAATTTATTCATATAAATACATGTATGTGAAGGGAAGAATATTTTTTCTGTTTTACTTTTTTTAATTTTATTTTTTTATTTTGAATTTAATTTTATATTTTTATACAGCAGGTTGTTTTTGGTTATCTACTTTATACATATAAATGTATACATACCAATCCCAATATCTCAACTCCTCCCACCACCATCCCCAACAGCTTTCCCCCCTTGTTGTCCATACGTTTGTTGTATACATGTATTGCTCTATTTCTGCCTTGCAAAACGGTTCATCTGTACAATTTTTCTAGGTTCCACATATATGCATTAATATACAAGATTTGTTTTTCTCTTTCTGACTTACTTCACTCTGTATGACAGTCTCTAGATCCATCAACGTCTCTACAAATGTCCCAATTTCATTCCTTTTTATGGCTTAGTAATATTCCATTTTATATATGTACCACATCTTTATGCATTCGTCTGTCTGTGGGCATTTAGGTTGCTTCCATTTCCTGGATAGTGTAAATAGTGATGCAATGAACATTGTGGTGAATGTCTCTTTTTGATTTATGGTTTTGTCTGGGTATATGCCCAGTAGAGGGATTGCTGTATCATATGGTAATTCTATTTTAGTTTTATAAGAAACTCCATAATGTTCTCCACAGTGACTGTATCAATTTACGTTCCCAACAATAGTGGAAGAGGATTCCTTATCTCCACACCGTTTCCAGCATTTGTTGTTTGTAGATTTTCTGATGATGCCCATTCTAATAGGTGTGAGGTGATACACCATGGATGAGTCTATTTCGTTGAGCAAAGAGTAGGTCTTGTTTATTACGTATTTGGCTTATGGAATGGTATGTGTGCTAATTTCAATCTGTTTTTATACAGCAGCCCAACTCAACTTTCCCCTTAAGCAAGCATAAGGTTTTTATCTAAATGTGAGACTCTGTTCGGTTTTGTAATTCAGTTTATGTGTAGCCAAGTTTACACTCCATTAGTGATATCTTATGATAATTATCTTTCTTTGTGTGACATATTTCTCTTAGAATCATCATAATTAAATCCACTCAATTTGCTGCTACAGGCCTGATGACATTGATTTCACTGCTGAGTGATATTCCGTTGTACGTAAGTAGCACAACTTCTTTATCCATTTTTTTCTTTCTGGGATATTTAATTTGTACTGGACTCGAGGTTCTTGTAAACACAGCAGCCCTAAATTTTGTGTTGGCTGTGTCTTGTTGATTTTAATTTTCCTAAGCTATAGGGCCAAAAGTGGAAGTGCCCTAGGCTCTGTAGCTTTGTTTTTTAGATGTTTCAGGATACACCATGAACATCTCCAGAGTGTCTGTTGGCAATTTACATCCCGCCCATCAGCATAACACGGCTCCCTGTTCTCCATGGCCTGTCCTGTGTTTCTGGTTTTTACACTTTATTCAGATGGCCTTTTTGACGAATGGGAAATGTGACTTCATTGTAGTGTGGATTTCCATTGCTGGAGTGCTTGGTTGGCCAAAATGTTCATATGCGTTTTTTCCTGAATATATTCAGGAAAAATGTATACGCACTTTTTGTCCATGTGCATCACTGTCAAAGATCTGCCGCTTTTCATATGCTTTAAATGCAATTCCAATCTACCTCTTGAAATATGATTCCTGCAATTCTGCCTCGTTTTCAAGTCCTCTTTGCAGACTTACTTCGATATATTTTTGCCAATAGCTGTCATTTATCTCTGCAGGTTTGTGAATTACAGTGCCCCCGAGCTCCTTTCTTAACTCGCTTCCTTGTAAGCTGGCCACAAAACTGCAGGTTTGCTTCAGGCCATAATCAGGGTCCGGCACGGCACTCTGAGCCTTTGGTTAATTCCTCTTCCTGGTGGGAAATGAGAGTTAAATGTACCCCTCCAGATACCTGCCTCACTCCCAGCCACATGGTGATGTATGTCCTCAGGTTTGAGGCCATATGTGATGGGTTCCTCATCTTCTGATGATGTGGCCCCACTGGTGTGTGGACACTCCTGCTTGGTTCCCATCCCCTTGGTGATGTGGGCCCTCTGGTGAGACTCTGATCCTGGTTGGGTTCCTCACACATCCGTGAGGTGAGCCCTCTTCTCTGAGGTCACTCCTGCCTGGCTGGCACAACCCGCCTTGTTGACTTCGGCACCCTGGTGGCAGTTGGAGCCTGCTGGGAGCCTCCTTCCCGTGGTGATGAGGCCCTCTGGCGTCAGACCCTAATGGCGGGGTTCCCACATTTTCTGATACGTGCTAAGTGGTACGAGGGCACTCCTGCCAGGTTCCCATCCTCATGAGCGTGTGGGCCTTCTGTTCTGAGGTCCTAACGGCTGAGTTGCTCACACTTTCATGATGTGGGCCCTCTGCTGTGAGGTCAATCCTGCCTGGCTGGCGCACGTCGCCTTGGTGAAGTGGACCCTCTGGTGGCAGTTGGAGCGTGCTGGGGCCTCCTCCCCTCAGTGATGAGGGCCTTCTGGTGTCAGGCCCTAAGTGCTGGTCTCCACACATTTTCTGATGTGTGCCCAGTGGTGCGAGTCACTCCTGCCAGGTTCCCATCCCCATGGGCATGTGGGACTTCTGTTCTATGGTCCCAACTGCTGGGTTGCTCACAGTTTCATGATGTGGGCCTTTGCTGTGTGTTCACTCTGGCCTGTATCCCATAGTGTCAGTGCTCTGGGCCTCCAGCTTGGAGTTTCCAACTTCTGGATTCCTCACCTTTTTTATTCTATGGGCCCTCGGTTGTGCGTCTCCTCCTGCATGCCTCACTCCCAGCCCCTTCGTGATGTGTGTCCCCTTGTTTGAGGCCACATGTGCTGTGTTCCTCACCTTTCTATAATGTGGCCACACTGGTGTGAGGACACTCTTGCCTGGTTCCCATTCCCTTGGTGATGTTGGCCCCACTGCTGTTAGGACAGTCTTGCCTGGTTCCCATCACCTTGGTGATGTTGGCCCCTCTGGTGAGAGTCTGATCCTGGTTAGGTTCCTCACACTTCTGTGAGGTGGGCCCTCTGCTCTGAGGTCACTCCTGCCTGGCTGGCACACACCGCCTTGGCAACGTCGGCCATATGGTGGCAGTTGGAGCCTGCTGGGAGCCTCCTCCCCTCGGTGATGAGGGCCCTCTGGCCTCAGGCCCTAACTGCTGGGTTTCCACATTTTCTGATTCGTGCTAAGTGGTGCAAGGACACTCCTGCCAGGTTCCCATCCCCATGGGGATGTGAGCCTTCTGCTCTGAGGTCCCAACGGCTGTGTTGCTCACAGTTTCATGATGAGGGCCCTCTGGTGTGAGTTCACTCCTGCCTAGATCCCATAGCCTCGCTGCTCCTGGCTGCCTGCCGGAGGTTCCAACTGTGGGATTCCTCACCTTTTTTATTCTATGGTCCCTCTGTTTTGAGGATCCTCTGGCCTGCCTCACTCCCAGCCCCTTGGTGATGTGTGTCCTCAGGTTTGAGGCCACGTGTGCTGGGTCCCTCAAATTATGGTGATGTAGCCCCACTGGTGTGAGGACACTCCTGCCTGGTTCCCATTCCCTTGGTGATGTTGGCCCTCTGGTGACAGTCTGATCCTTGTTGGGTTCCTCACACTTCTGTGAGGTGGGCTTTCTGCTCTGAGGTCACTCCTGCCTGGTTGGCACACCCTGCCTTGGTGACATCGGCCTTATGGTGGCAGTTGGAGCCTGCTGGGAGCCTCCTCCCCTCGGTGATGAGGGTCCTCTGGCCTCAGGTCCTAACTGCTGGGTTCCCAAATTTTCTGATTCGTGGAAGTGGGCCGAGGACACTCCTGTCAGGTTCCCATCCCCATAGGGATGTGGGCCTTCTGCTCTGAGGTCCCATCCGCTGGGTTGCTCACAGTTTCATGATGTGGGACCTCTGCTGTGAGTTTGCTGTGGCCTGGATCCCATAGACTCTGTGCTCTGGGCGGCCTACTGGCCGGTTCCAACTGCTGGATTCCTCACAACTTTTATTCTGTGGGCTCTGTTTTGTGAGGATACTCCTGCTTGCCTCACTCCTAGCCCCTTGGAGATGTGGGTCCCCTGATTTAGGCCACATGTTCTGGGTTCCTCACCTTTCTATAATGTGGCCACACTGGTGTGAGGACCCTCCTGCCTGGTTCCGATCCCCTTGGTGATGTGGGCCCTCTGGTGAGAGTCTTATCCTGGCTGGTTTCCTCACCCTTCTGTGAGGTAGGCCCTCTGCGGTGAGGTCACTCCTGCCTGGCTGGCACACATCACCTTGGTGACGTGGGCCCTCAGTTGGGAGTTGGTGTCTGCTGCGAGTCTCCGTCCCTCGGTAATGAGGGCCCTCTTGCGTCAGACCCTAACTCCTGGGCTCCCAAAATTTGCAGATGTGCGACCTGTGGTGCGAGTACACTCCTGTCAGGTTCCCAACCCCATGGGAATTTGGGCCTTCTGCTCTGAGGTCCCAACGGCTGGGGTGCTCACAGTTTCATGATGAGGGCCCTCTGATGTGCGTTCATTCCGGCCTAGATCCCATAGGCTTGCTGCTCCTGGGCGCCTGCTGGGAGGTTCCAACTGCGGGATTCCTCACCTTTTTAATTCTATGGGCCCTCTGTTTTGAGGCTCCTCCTGCCTGCCTCAATCCCAGCCCCGTTGTGATGTGTGTCCTCTGGTGTGAGGCCACGTGTGCTGGGTCCCTCACCTTTCGATGATGTGGCCCCAATGGTGTGAGGACACTCGTGCCTGTTTCCCAGCCCCTTGGTGATGTGGCCCCTCTGGTGAGAGTCTGATCCTGGCTGGGTTCCTTACCGTTCTGTGAGGTGGGCCCTGTGCTCTGAGGTAACTCCTGCCTGGCTTGCTCCCATTGCCTTGGTGACGTCGGCCCTCTGGTGGCAGTTGGATCCTTTTGGAGACTCCTGTCCTCGGTGATGAGGTCCCTCTGGCGTCAGGCTCTAACTGCTGGGCTCCCCAGGTTTTCTGATGTGAGCCCAGTGATGCCAGGACACTCGTGAAATGTTCCCATCCCCATGGCGATATGGGCCTTCTGCTCTGAGGTTCCAACGACTGGGTTGCTCACAGTTTCCTGATGTTAGCTCTCTGGTGTTAGTTCACTCATTCCTAGATCCCATAGCCTCTGTACTCTGGGCCGCCTGCTGGGAAGTTCCAACTGCTGGGTTCCTCACCTTTTTTATTCTTTGGGCCCTGTGTTGGGAGGCTCCTCCTGCCTGTGTCACTCCCAGCCCCTTGGTGATGTAGGTCCTCTGGTTTGTGGCCACATGTGCCAGTTTCCTCATCTTTTAGTGATGTGGCCCCACTGGTGTGAGGACACTCGTGCCTGGTTCCCGTCCCCTTGGTGATATGGGCCCTCTGGTGAGAGTCTGATCCTGGTTGGGTTCCTCACACTTCTTTGAGGTGGGCCGTCTGCTGTGAGGTCACTCCTGCCTGGCTGGCACACCCCGCCTTGGCGACGTGGGCCCTCTTGTGGTAGTTGGAACATGCTGGGAGCCTCCTCCCCTCAGTGATGAGGGCCCTCTGGCGTCAGGCCCTAACTGCTGGGTACCCACATTTTCTGATATGTGCTAAGTGGTGCGAGGACACTCCTGCCATGCTCCCAACACCTTGGGGATGTGGACCTTCTGCTCTGAGGTCCAAATGGCTGGGTTGCTCGCAGTTTCATGATGTGGACCCTCTGCTGTGAGTTTACTGCGGCCTGAATCGCATAGACTTGGTGCTCTTGGCCGCCTGCTGGGAGGTTCCCATTGCTGGATTCCTCAGCTTTTTTATTCTATGGGCCCTGTGTTGTGAGGCTACTCCTGCCTGCCTCATTCCGAGCCCCTTGGAGATGTGGGTCTTCTGGTTTAGGCCACATGTGCTGGGTTCCTCACCTTTCTATGATGTGGCCACACTGGTGTGAAGACTCTCCTGCCTGGTTCTGATCACCTTGGTGATGTGGGCCCTCTGGTGAGAGTCTTATCCTGGCTGTGTTCCTCACCCTTCTGTGAGGTAGGCCCTCTGCGGTGAGGTCACTCCTACCTGGCTGTCACACGTCACCTTGGCGACGTGGGACCTCAGTTGGGTGTTGGTGCCTGATTGGAGTCTCCTCCCCTTGGTAATGAGGGCCCTCTGGCGTCAGGCCCTAACTCCTGGGTTCCCTAAATTCTCTGATGTGTGCCCTGTGGTGCGAGTACACTTCTGACAGGTTCCCAACCCCATGGGAATGTGGGCCTTCTGCTCTGAGATCCCAACGCCTAGGTTGCTCACAGGTTCATGATGACGGCCCTCTGGTGTGAGATCACTCCGGCCTGGATCCCATAGTCTTGCTGCTCCTGGCCGCCTGCTGGGAGGTTCCAACTGCGGGATTCTTTACCTCTTTAATTCTATGGTCCCTCTGTTTTGAGGCTCCTCCTGCCTGCCTCAATCCCAGCTCCCTTGTGATGTGTGTCCTCTGGTTTGAGGCCACGTGTGCTGGGTCCCTCACTTTTCGGTGATGTGGCCCCACTAGTGTGAGGACACTCCTGCCTGGTTCCCATTCCCTTGGTGATGTGGGCCCTCTGGTGAGAATCTGATCCTCTTTGGTTCTTCACACTTCTGTGAGGTTGACCCTCTGCTCTGAGGTCACTCCTGCCTGGTTGTCGCACTCCGCATTGGCGACGTCGCCCCTCTGGTAGCAGTCGGAGCTGGCTGGGAGCCACCGCCCCTCGGTGATGAGGGCCCTCTGGCATCAGGCACTAATTGCTGGGCTCCCCACATTTTTTCATGTGTGCCCACTCTTGCGATGACACTCCTGCTTGTTTCCCTTCCCCATGGGGATGTGGGCCTTCTGCTCTGAGGTCACAACGGCTGGGTTGCTTACAGAATCACAATGAGGGCCCTCTGTTGTGAGTTCATGCCGGCCTGGATCTCATAGCCTCAGTGCTCTGGGCCGCCTGCTAGGAAGATCCAACTGCTGGTTTCCACACCTTTTGTATACAATGGGACATGTGTTGTGAGGTTAATCCTGCCTGCCTCACTCCGAAACCCATGGTGATGTGGGTCCTCTGGTTTGAGGCCACATGTGCTGGGTACCTCAACTTTTGATGATGTGGCCCCACGGGTGTGAGGACACTCCTGCCTGGTTCCCATCACCTTGGAGATGTGGGCCCTCTGGGGAGAGTCTGATCCTGGCTGGCTTCCCTACCATTCTGTGAGGTGGGCCCTCTGATGTCAGGTCACTCCTGCCTGACTAGCTCACATCGCCTTGGTGACGTGGGCCCTCTGTTGGCCACTGGAGCATGCTGGGAGCCTCCTACTCCTGTGAATGATGGCCCTGGAAAAAATGCATATGCCCTTTTTGGCCAAGTGCTTCATTGACGAGGTTCTGCCACTTCTCTTATGCTTTCAGAGCAATTCACGTCTACCTCCTGAAATCGGATTCCAGCAATTCTGCCCCACTTTCAAGTCCTCTTCGCAGCCTTAATTCAATATATTTTTGTACGATTTCTGTCATTTATAAGTCTGCAGGTATGTGAATGACAGTGCCCCTGAGCTCCTTTCCTCAACTCGCTTTCTTGTGAGCTGGCCACAAAACCGCAGGATTGCTTCAGGCCCTAATCTTGTTCCAGCACGGCATGCTGAGCCTTTGGTTAATTCCTTTTCCTGTTGGGAAATGAGTGTTAAAATTGCCCGTGCATACTGGGCATATACCCTGAGAAAACCAAAATTCAAAAAGAGTCATGTACCAAAATGTTCATTGCAGCTCTATTTACAATAGCCCGGAGATGGAAAGAACCTAAGCACCCATCATCGGACGAATGGATAAAGAAGATGTGGCACATATACACAATGGAATATTACTCAGCCTTAAAAAGAAATGAAACTGAGTTATTTGTAATGAGATGGATAGACCTAGAGTCTGTCATACAGAGTGAAGTAAGTCAGAAAGAAAAAGACAAATAGCGTATGCTAACACATATATATGGAATTTAAAGGAAAAAAATGTCATGAAGAACCTAGGGATAAGACAGGAATAGAGGCGCAGACCTACTGGAGAACGGAATTGAGGATATGGGGAGGGGGAATGGTGAGTTTTGACAGGGCGAGAGAGAGTCATGGACATATACACACTAACAAATGTAGTAAGGTAGATAGCAAGGGGGAAGCAGCCGCAAGGCACAGGGATATTAGCTCGGGGCGTTGGGACAGCCTGGAGGGGTGGAAGGGGGAGAGAGGGAGGGAGGGAGACACAAGAGGGAAGACACAGGGAGCATATGTATATGTATAGATGATTCACTTTGTTATAAAGCAAAAACTAACACACCATTGTAAAGCAATTATACCCCAATAAAGATGTTAAAAAAAATATTTGCCCGTGCACACACCTACAGATAGTCTCCCATTGGTTCTCCGTATTCCTGTTCATCTTGCGCAGAAATTGCAAACAGTGCCAAACAGGAGGTTAAAGGCACTGACTCTCCAAATGGGGAGAGTGTAAGAAAAGGGTCTGGAATGGTGAACCTGAGTACCAGGGGACGAAAACAGACATGCATGTAAAAAGGTTTCCCAGTCACACGGTGGAGCATACTCTGGGTTTCCCATGCAAATTTTAGCAGAAGGAAGAATCCCTTGAACCTGGAGAGTTGGGAACCATGGAATGGGTACCAGGCAGTATGACATCAAAGGGTCTGCATTTGCTCACTGAACCTCACCAATGCTATCAGCCCAAAGGGTCCAGCCTTATCTCTCACCCAGCTCTGGGTGTAGATGTGGTAAACCAGGTTGCATCACATGCCCTGTGTGAGTTATTTAAGAATTGCTCTCTATTTCACTGTCATTGTGTTTTGTTTTTGAAATTTCTTTTTGACACTGGGATTTATCGGATTTTCACTGCTGCGTTAATGCCGCTGTACACACTCTTGATTCTCTTACGGAGACATAAATATCCACGGGTTTTAAGATTATTCCTAGTCAGGTATATTCCTAGGCGTTGAATATGTGGTGTTGAGTCCATTTCGTTGAGCAAGGAGTAGGACTTGTCTATTACATATTTGGCTTATGGAACGGTATCTGTGCTAATTTCAGTCTCTGGTTTTATGCAGCACTCCAACGAACCTTTCTCCATAAGAAAGCACAAGTTGGTTTTCTAAATTTGAGACTGTTCTGTTTTGTAATTCAGTTCATGTGTAGTCAAGTTTACATACTGTGTATTAGTGATATTTTATGATGTTTCTTTTTATGTGTGACTTATTTCACGTAGAATCACCATACCTGAATCCACTCACTATGCCGCTATGGGCCTGATGACACACATTTCATTGCTGAGTGATATTCCATTGTACGTACGTACCACAACTTCTTTATCCATTGTTTGCTCTCTGAGATATTTACCTGGTACTGTAAACGAGGTTCTTGTGAACAGAGAGGTCCCAAACTTTGAGGAGGCTGGGTGTTTTTGATTTTAATTTCCCTAAGCTGTAGGACCATAAGTGGAAGTGCCATAGGCTGTGTTGCTTTGTTTCTTACGTGTTTCAGGAAACACATAACACTTCTCCAGAATGGCTGTCGGCAATTTACATCATATGCATCAGCATAATAAGGATCCCTGTTTTCCATTGCCTGTCCTCCGTTTCTGGATTTTACAATTTTTTTAAATGGCCCTTTTGCCATGGGGGGCACTGAGACTTCATTGTAGTGCAGGTTTATTTACAAGCTTGCTTGGTTGGCCAAAAAGTGCGTATGCGTTTTTTCCTGAATATATTTAGGGAAAAAAGCATTCGCACTTTTTGGACAAGTGCATCATTATCGACGTTCTGCCTCTTTTCCTATTCTTTAAGTGCAATTCCAGTTTAACCCTTCAATCGTTTTCCTGAATTTCTGCCCAGCTTTCAAGTCCCCTTTGCAGGCTTACTTCAATATATTTTTGGAGGATAGCTGTCATTTATAACTCTGCAGGTTTGTGAATTACAGTGCCCCTGAGCTCCTTTCTTCAACTCGCTTTCTTGTGAGCTGGGCACAAAACCGCAGGATTGCTTCAGGCACTAATCTCTTTCCAGCAGTGCACGCTGAGCCTTTGGTTAATTCCTCTTCCTGGTGGGAAATGAGCATTACATTTGCCCGTGCAGACTACTACAGCTAGTCTCTCATTGGTTCTCCCTATTCCTGTTCATCTTGCACAGAAATTGCAAGCTGTGCCAAACAGGAGGTTAAAGGCACTGACTCTCCAAGCGGGGAGAGTGTTAGTAAAGCATCTGGAATGGTGAACCCGAGGACCAGGATACGAAAACTGAGATGCATTTTAAATCGTTTCCCAATCACACGGTGGACGATACTCTGGGTTTCCCATGCATGTTTTAGCTGGAGGAAGAATCCCTTGAACCTGGAGAGTTGGGACCCATGGAATGGGTACCATGCAGTATGACTTCAAAGGGTCTGCATTTGCTCACCGAAACTCACCAATGCTATCAGCCTGAAGTGTCCAGCCTTATGTCTCAACCAGCTGTGGGTGTAGATGTGGTCAATCCCGGTTTCATCACATGCCCTGAGTGAATTGTTTAAGAATTGCTCTCTATTTCACTGTCTCTGTGTTTTGTTTTTGAAATTTATTTTGATAATGGGATTTATCGGATTTTCACTGCTGCGTTTATGCTGCTGTACACACGCTTGATTCTCTTACGGGGACATATAAATCCCTGGGTTTTAAGATTCTTCCTAGTCAGGTATATTCCTAGGCATTGAATATGTGGTGTTGAGTCCATTTCGTTGAGCAAGGAGTAAGTCTTGTCTATTACATATTTGGCTTATGGAAAGTTATCTGTGCTAATTTCAGTCTCTGGTTTTATGCAGCATCCCAACGCACATTTCCCCATAAGCAAGCACTAGTTGGTTTTCAAAATTTGAGACCCTGTTCTGTTTTGTAATTCAGTTCATGTGTAGTTAAATTTACATTCCGTATATTATTGATATCTTATGATGTTTCTTTTTCTGTGTGATGTAGTTCACGTAGAATCACCGTACCTGCATCCACTCACTATGCCGCTATGGGCCTGATGACACAGATTTCATTGCTGAGCGATATTGCATTGCACGTACGTGCCACAACTTCTTTATCCATTTTTTGCTTTCTGGGATATTTACCTGGTACTGTAGACGAGCTTCTTGGGAACACAGCCGTCCCAAACTTTGGGGTGGCTCTCTGTTTTTGATTTTAATTTCCCTAAGCAATAGGACCATAAGTGCAATTGCCATAGGCTGTGTTGCTTTATTTCTTATGTGTTTCAGGAAACACCATACACTTCTCCAGGGTGGCTGTTCACAATTTACATCCTGCCAATCAGCATAAGAAGGCTCCCTGTTCTCCATATCCTGGCCTACCTTTCTGGATTTTACACTTTTTTCAGATGGCCCTTTTGCCCGGGGGGCAGTGAGACTTCATTGTAGTGCAGATTTCCTTTACAGGCTTGCTTGGTTGGCCAAAAAGGGCGTATGCGTTTTTTCCTGAATATATTCAGGAAAAAACGCATACGCCCTTTTTGGCCAAGTGCATCATTGCCGACGTTGTGCCTCTTTTCCTATGCTTTCAGGGTAATTCCAGTCTA